>NC_132791.1:106880000-107180000 GCF_048418805.1 Vulpes vulpes
AAAATGAGATCCAATGTGTGAATGAGTCTGGTCCTTAGTATTTTATTCTTTTAATAGAAAGCATAGCAAGACAGATGATTAGAATTAAGCCAAGATTCCTTGGCTTGATAGTTTTACGGGAGGTACCATGTAGATCTATCTTTCTTCTCTAAATTAAGGGGAAAAAAAAGACCAATGTAACATTCATATACACATAATTTTAAAAAGTCAAACATTGTACATAGTTGACAGTAAAAAACAGCAGTCTCCTACTGCACAACTCCCCTTACTGATTTCTCCTTAGCTTCTGTTTCTTTTTTTTTTAGCTTCTGTTTCTGAATAACATGCTTATGTTATTTCCTGATTTTTCATTTTTAGATGTTTTTACCTTTCTTTTTTTAAATTTTTTAAAAATTTATTTATGATAGTCACAGAGAGAGAGAGAGAGAGAGAGAGAGAGGCAGAGACATAGGCAGATGCAGAAGCAGGCTCCATGCACCGGGAGCCTGATGTGGGATTCGATCCCGGGTCTCCGGGATCGCGCCCTGGGCCAAAGGCAGGCGCCAAACCGCTGCGCCACCCAGGGATCCCGTTTTTACCTTTCTTTTATGGTAAATGAAATTTTACTGTCTTTACCCGCCCCCCACCCCCCTGCCATACCACACAAACACATGTTTCCCCTTTTCTGGTCTTCATCCTCTGGTTAGGTTAGCATTTGGAGTTAAAAACCAGTATTCACTGTATTGTAATAACTTTCTATTATTCACAACTGCACATAATATATACCAGACCTCTGTTTCCTTTCTGAGGTAACTTTGTGTGTGTTTTGGAGCAGTTGCCCATTTTTGGCTTGCTCCGTTTCTGTTCATCACTAGTTTATCCCTGAAACACCCTCGAGGGACTTCAGACTTATCAGGCAAGCTTTTTTTTTTTTTTTTTTTTTTTTTAAAGTTTTGTTGTTGTTCCATGAAAACATCCCTCCTAGAGCCTTCTGTCCCACTACTCAGTCCCTCTGTCCGGGCCGATTTCTCTCTAGACCTACAACACTGCCAACTCTTTCCCCACTCATTTTGGAAATTCTCTTCATTGCCTCCTGCACGAGTTGAATCCTTCTTTTTGGGATCTCTTGCTGTCACTTCTCTTGTATGCACTCCCTGCTTTGTTGTAGACATCTTTGGTAGCTTCCTGAGGAAAGCTATAATGGAAGTAAATGTTTTGAGACATCGAGATGAAAATGCTTTTATTCTACTCTTGCATTTGATTGATAACTTCTAGAGTTTTAGTCTGTAAATCATTTTTTCCCATAATTTTGGTGGCATTGCACTGTTGTCATCTAAGCAAAAGTGCCACAGTGATATCTGATTCTAGTCTGCCAGTACTTAATATGACATATTTTATTTTGTCTATATCCTTTCTGGATGCTTTTATACTGAGAATATACCTAACATTCTATTTTCATATTGACTCATCTTGGGGTGGATTCTTTTACTTTATTTGCTGTGGGGTTCTCGGTGGGCCTTTTCCATCGGGGAACATCTGAGAAATTTTCTTACTGTTATTGCTGTGATGGTTCTCATTGCAACTCAAACCCCATATCTTTTCTCTATTCTCTTTCTGGTTTTATTGTAGCTCTTTTTTTTTTTTTTTAAGATTTTATTTATTTATTTCTGAGAGAGAGAGAGAAAGAGAGAGAGAGAGAGAGAGAGAGAGAGAGAGAGAGAGCCAGAGGCACAGGCAGAGGGAGAAGCAGGCTCCATCCAAGGAGCCTGATGTGGGACTCAGTCCCCGGACTCCAGGATCAGGCCCTGGGCCGAAGGCAGGCGCTAAACCACTGAGCCACCCAGGGATCCCCTTATTGTAGCTCTTGAACCAATCTTTCATTTTCTTAACTTTTCTTTGTCAGCTCTCATGTAAAGATTTCCTCCAGTCCACTTCTTGATTTAAAAAACAGTTATTTCCAAGAACTTCCTTCTTGTTCCTGTGAATGCTCCTACTTGATAGCATCCTTCTCCTTATCTCATGGATATTATCTTTTCTCCCTATGAGAATATTACTGGTAATTATAGGTTTTGTTTTAAATTGTTCTCTGCTTGTCACAGTATTTGTTCCTTCCTCATTTGGCAGCTCACCTTTATGAAGACTGCAAAAAATTCAATAGATTGTATAGAAGCAGGAAACAAAAATTCTGTTTTTAAAAGTCATGTTTTATAAGTGTGATAGTATTTAACTTCATTGTGAATTAAAATCTTGCATAAACAGAGAAACCCTTTAAAATTGGCTTTAGGTAAGCTTAAAATTTAAATATTTAGTCAAAGTGGTTTAGAGACAGAAACCTGTTAGGCAAAAAAACAAAAAAAACAAACTTATATTGCCTTAGACACCAGTCAGTACATTGTACATAGGGAATAGAGTATTGGTTAATATTGTGGGTAAATTAAGAGAACGTCAGTAAGAAGAGACAAATATGGAGAATGTATATGTGTGTATGTATATAAAGTACATGTTTCTCCTATATATTTTATATTTTATATAAATAAATCTTCCAACATGTTTTTATTTATATCTCTTATATATTTATACCCTGTTGTTTAGTATATTTGTGTTATCTACTATATAATGTCTATGTATTATTGGCATTATAATGTAGGGACTTTGGAACCAAATTGCCTCTATCAGCTGTATGACCTTGTGACCTTGGGCTAGTTCCTTTGCCTCTTGGGCTCAGTTCATTGTTTGTAAAATAGAGAATACTGTTACTTTTCTATTAGGATTATTATGAATATTAAAGGAATAGCACTTAGAACAAGGCCTGTTATATAAGTACTGTTTGAGTTAATTACCTCTATTATTATTGTGATGAATAACAAGCATTTACTTTTTTGTTTTATCTATAATGTATATATATAAATGTGTGTGTTTATAGTGTTGCCTATTTTATATATAATCTCCCTAAAACAGGCTCCTTGAGGTCATGAGTTTTGTCTTATCACTGTATTCTCAGAATAGAACCTAGCACATCGTAAATATTCAATAATATATATTGCATACACATTTTATATATTTTATGCACCATATGTTTTATAGTTTGTTATACATATATATACACACACATATAGTATACATATCCCAATATTATTTTCTGTATTCCTAATCTACATTACCTACAATGTATGCTGACATGTTTTATATATATTGTTTACTATATATATACACACACATATATATCTCATTGTATATTATATATAATTCCTTGTGATATATCTCCTGCTATATAATGTGTTTTTATATTTTAGTGTCTTCTACATAATTTGAGTGAGTGTTAATCTCTGTTAATATATTTCTTCCCATCCAGACTTTTTAAGATTTTAGCATTCACATTTCCTAATTTTTTAAATGTTCTTGAAAAAACATGATTTTTAATAGTATTCCCTTATGTGAATGGGCTATATGTTATTTTAACCCTTTCCCTAATTTGCTTGTTTGTTTTGTTTCTTAAATTCCTATATGAGTGAATCAAATAGTATTTGTCCTTCTCTGACTTATTTTTCTTAGACTTATACTCTCTGGCTCCATCCATATTGTTGCAAATGGCAAGATTTCATTCTTTTTATGGCTGAATAATATTCCAATGTATGTATACACCACATCTCCTTTATCCATTCATCCACTGATAGACACTTGAGATGCTTTCATAATTTGGCTATGGTAAATAATGCTGTAATAAACAGTGGTGCACGTATCCCTTTGAAGTAGTGTTTTTGTGTTTTGGGGTAAATACTCAGTAGTTTGATTATTGGATTGTAAGGTAGTTCTACTTTTAACTGTTTGAAGAACCTCCATACTATTTTCCACAGTGGCTGCACTAGTTTGCATTCCATGGTAGGTTTTTTTCTCCCTTACTTTTGACCATCACTGTGAGGACCATCCACTTACGTGAATTTTGGGGAGAATTCAGGGTTTTTTTTTTTTTTGGACAAAGACCTGAAAGTGGAATTCTTAGAAATCAAAAGGTACTAAAATTTCTTTCCCAATATACAGCAATTTCCCAGTTGTATTCCATGAAGATTTAAGCAGTTTGTACTCTGCTGAATATGAAAATGCTCATTTCATGCACTCTGACTAAAATTCTCCATGAGCTTTTAAAAACATTTTTACAATGAGATACATGAATAAATTGCTATCTTCTTTGTTTTGAGTTGCATTTCTCCTAAATATATTTCTGAAATATTTCAATAGGGGATCCCTGGGTGGCGCAGCGGTTTGGTGCCTGCCTTTGGCCCAGGGCGCGATCCTGGAGACCCGGGATCAAATCCCACGTCGGGCTCCCGGTACATGGAGCCTGCTTCTCCCTCTGCCTGTGTCTCTGCCTCTCTCTCTCTGTGACTATCATAAATAAATAAAAATTTTAAAAAAATAAAATATTTCAATAGTTCCCTTCCTTCATCTACTCTCCATTGAAAATAATAAAATTTTACATGTTTTCTAAACACATTTCTTAAGCTTCCCACCTCTCTACACTGTCTCCAGACCAGCCTCACTTCTGTCTGTCTTTCCTATTCAAGTATGTAGAGGAGGGACCAAGAAGTACCTTTGTACTATAGAGCAGTGGCAGTGGATGCTGTTAAATGAGAGACTTGGGAGCTGCGCTGATGACCTTGATTTGAGACAAGCGCTGCTTGTCTGTGTCACCTGAGCAAACCTTGGTTTTCTCCTCCATGAAGTGGGGAGTGGTAGCCCTGTGCTGGTCAGGCTGTCATGGGAACTTGAGGAGATCCCTGTAGAAAGCATCTTGAGCAGTGCTTCTAGCTGCTGTCTGATTTTGCTTCTCAGATTCCTGTTGGGCTCATCTTGGTCTTTGAGACTCATATGCTGCTCACAATTTAACTTTCATTACCATTTCAAATAACAGTCTTAAACTTATGTCTCCTATTTATTGTCCTTAATAGTTTTCAATCCCTATACATATAGGACAGGAACTTGAAGAGATGTAGTAGCTACTCAGTAATACCTCTGTGTTTTTCTCTGATTTGACTTGCATTAAAAAACTAATTATGCTTTCTTTCCAAAAATATTATCCCCTGTTATTTAACAGGGGATATCCCCCCCCTCTTTACATAAAGATGTGTGTATACATACCACATGTTTAAATAATTCCATATATATAAGTACATATATATATGGAATTGTTTAAGTAAAGCAAATAAGATAGACCAGGATATTAGATTTTGGAATAGGCCTTCTGTTTAAAGCACATTTTTTGCTCAACTATTCTCTTCCTTTGGTGCCCACTGCAATTTTTCTTTTAACATTTTAGGCCTGTGAAATACCATTTTCTTTTATTTTTTTATTTTTTATTTTATTTTTTAAAGATTTATTTATTTATTTATGATAGACAGAGAGAGAGAGAGAGAGAGAGAGAGAGGCAGAGACACAGGAGGAGGGAAAAGCAGGCTCCATGCCGGGAGCCTGACGTGGGACTCCATCCCGGGACTCCAGGATCACACCCTGGGCCAAAAGCAGGCGCCAAACGATTGAGCCACCCAGGGATCCCCGCAAACTGCTGAGCCACCCAGGGATCCCCCCGTTTTCTTTTATAAAAGAAAAGTTTAAATCCTCTCCTGTTAGCATGTCTGCTGCAAGTAGAACAGCATAACTTGATGATATCATTTGTCTAGAAACCAGCTTTGATGGACGATGTATTTCACTGGTGAAATACATTCAAACTAGATGTCTGACAACCAGGAGCAAATATTCCTAAAGATTTTTTAAAACTAAAGCTGTTTTCTTGGAACCAGTCCTATCAGAAATGTTAATTTCTTACCGTATCTACCTTAGACTTTTTTCTTAGAATTCTGTAGATGTGATTACTGTATATAGAATATAGAATTCATAATATTCTCCTGACACTTCTGTGGTAATCATAGTATTCAGACCTAAGAAGCAACATAAGACTTTGCTGCAGTTTGTGTGGTTCCCTTTTCTATTTCCATTGAAATCTTAAAAATTAATTAGTAGTGCTTCTATACTGCTACATACTGTTTCTTTTTGTTAATATGTTACATTGCATTTTCCAGAACGCTGGAGTTCCTGATGAGACACTTGTCCCTTCTAGCTGACTATTGTTCCATCACAAATATGCATGCAAAAAACCTAGCAATTGTTTGGGCTCCGAACCTGCTAAGGTAAGTTGCATTTGATTTAATGACCTTAAGTAGAACTAGTTATCTTAAATCAAAATATAATTCATCAGCATTCCTTGAGAACAATTTTTAAAAGTAAAACTCATCTGCTGTTTTTATAAGCATCTTCTAAAAAGAGGCAAGTGGGGCTTAGCCAAGGCGCTAAAAGTACGCTTTCTTCCTCTGGTGTGTCTGTTTACTCAATAAAAATAAAATAATAATGCCCTTTAAGGCTGCTGTCTTTGGGATTCTCTGATGGTAATGTTGGTTCCTCCACAGATCAAAACAGATAGAATCTGCTTGCTTCAGCGGAACAGCAGCTTTCATGGAAGTGAGAATTCAGTCTGTGGTGGTTGAATTCATCCTGAATCATGTAGATGTACTCTTCAGTGGGAAAATCAGTGCTGTCATTCAGGACGGGGCAGGTATGGCTCACACGGATTTTGTTTACAAGGAACATGTATAGACTTCAAAAGGCAGGGAAAAACTGCATTTCTCATCTCAGTTGAATAAATCTGTCTTTGGTAGAAAGCAGGTAATTTATGTCCACTTCTTAAAATGCATAGTTTAACAGTTATTTTGTATATACTTAGTGAATACTACCTGTTAGACCTCTTATGATCTAAGTTTATGACACATTAAAAAATATGTCACCTGTTATTGATGCATATAAAGTTATAATATGGAGCAGTGAATGAAAAAATTTTATTCAGACTTAACATATCTGAGTGATACCTTGCTTGATATCTTTTAAGGAAGGAAAATAGTTAAATTACTTACGGAATTAAAAAATATATATATATATATTATTGTTAAGAACCTGGTATGGCACTTTCCTTACCTCATTCAATATAAAGTCCTGTTGTTTCTGCCATTTAAAAGACTTAAGAGGGACGCCTGGATGCCTGGGTGGCTCAGCAGTTGAGCATCTGCCTTTGGCTCAGGGCGTGATCCTGGAGTTCTGGGATCGAGTCCCACATCGGGCTCCCCAGAGGGAGCCTGCTTCTCCCTTTGCCTGTGTCTCTGCCTCTGTCTCTGTGTCTCTCATGAATAAATAAAATCTTTAAAAAGTAAATAAAAATAAAAGACTTAAGAAAATGTAAAACAACACAGGTAGATAGGTAGATAGAGGTTGATGTACACACACTCACACAGATTTATATATATATTTTTTTACCTGTGCCAAAAATCTTAACTTTTTTCATTGCTTTTCTTTCTTTCTAAAGCTTCTCTATCAAGACCCAAGTCCCTGCTGGTTTCCTCTCCATCCACCAAGCTGCTGACCTTGGAGGAAGCCCAGGCACGGACGCAAGCTCAGGTCAGCTCTCCAATTGTCACTGAAAATAAATACATCGAAGTAGGAGAAGGACCGGCTGCACTTCAGGGAAAGTTTCATACCATAATTGAGTTCCCACTTGAAAGGTAAGATTCCTTAAATCCTCTTTAATGATGTGATTTTCACGGTCAAGTGTTCTTTTTTTTTTTCCTTTTGCTTTTTAATATTACCATAGTGATTTTGAGCCCGCCCCCAAAAAACCCATTCATCTGACTATAGATGGTCTTTCATAGGGAATGATACAAATGATTCTCGAAAAGCATTATGACATCATGTTATTTTAAAGAAGCTGAAAGTTAATTATAGAGGGCAAATAGTTAGGGAAAATAATACAGTTCCACTTATATAGGGTGTAATTTTCTCTCTGAGATATGTTGTCTAGAAATTTATTTAGAAATATACTGGGGTTGGAACAGCTTACACAAGAAATCATGAATGGATAACGACTTGTTTGATTCCATTTTAAGTTTAAAATAGACCAGCACCTCTCACAGTGCTGTCTCCCAGCCAGCATGAAGAGATGGATGCATAATACTCCATGGTGTGTGTGTGTGTGTGTGTGTCTATGTACACACACCACATCTTTATGCATTCATCTCTTGATGGATGCTTAGGCTGCTTCCATATCTTGACTATCATAAATAATGCTGCAGTAAACGTAATGGTGCATATATCTGTCAAATTAGTGTTTTTGCTTTGGGTAAATACCCAGAAGTGGAATTACTAGATCATACGGTGGTTCTATTTTGAATTATTTGAGGAATCTCCGTACTGTTTTCCATAGTGACTGCACCAATCCATATTCCCACCAGCTGTGCACAAGAGTTCCCTTTTCTTCCCTGCCTTGCCAACCCTTGTTATTTCTTCTCTTTTTCATTTTAGCCATTCTGACTGGTGTGAGGGGACATCTCATTGTGGTTTTGATTTGTACTTCCCTCATGATGAGTGATGTTGAGCATCTTTTCATGTGTCTTTTGGCCATCTATATGTCTTTTTTTTTTTTTTTTTAAGAAAAGTGTCATTCAGGTCCTCTGCCTATTTTAATTGGATTATCTTTTGGTGTTAGTTGTGTGAATTTTTATATATTTTGGATATTAATCCCTTGTTGAATATATCATTTGCAAATATCTTCTCCCAGTCAGTAGGTTATCTTTCATCTTGTGGATGGTTTCCTTCACTGTGCAAGTTTAGTTTGATATAGTCTCAATTGCTTATTTCCTGCCTGAGGAAATAGATTCAGAAAGATATTGCTAAGGCCTATGTCTAAGAGATTACTGCCTATGTTTTCTTTCAGGAGTTTTATGGTTTCAGGCCTTACATTTAGGTCTTTATTCTAAGTTTATTTTGTGTAAGATATAAGGAAGTGGTCTAGTTTCAGTCTTTTACATGTAGCTGTCCAGTTTTCCCAACACCATTTATTGAAGCAACTGTCTTTTCCCCATTGTATATTCTTGCCACCTTTGTCATAGATGAATTTGACCATATAAGCATAAGTTTATTTCTGGGTGTCTCTTGGTGCTAGTACTGTACAATTTCGACTACAGTGTAGTTTGACATCTGGAAGTGTGATACCTCCCACTTTGATACTTCTCAAAATTGCTTTGACTGTTCAGGGTCTTTTATGGTTACTTACAATGTTAAGGATTGTTTTTGTTCTAGTTCCACTAAAAATATTATTTGTATTATGATAGAAATTCCATTGAATTTGTAGATTGCTTTAGGTAGTTAAGACTTTTAACAGAATTAATTCTATCAATCATAAGCATGATGTATCTCTCCCTTTATTTGTGTCATCTTTAATTTCTTTCACTAGTGTCTTCTAATTTCTAGACTATAAGTGTGAACTCCTTGGTAGATTTATTCCTAAGTATTTTTTTGATGTAATTGTAAATGGAGTTATTTTCTTAATTTCCTTTTCTTCCAGTTTTGTTACTAGTGTAAAAAAATGCAAAATATTTCTGTGTATTAATTTTGGGGTTTTTTTGTGTGTGTTTATTAATTTTGTATCTGCAACTTGAATTCATTCATTAGTTCTACTAGTTTTTTGGTAGTACCTAGGGTTTTCTATATATAGTATCATATCATCTATAAATAGTGATAGTTTTACCTCTTTCATACCAATTTGGATGCCTTTTATTTCTTCTTTTTTGTCTGATAGCTATAGCTGGCACTTCTAGTACTGTGTTGAATAAAAATGGCAAGAGTACATCCATCTCTTGTTCCTGATCTTAGAGTACAAGTTTTCAGCTTTTCACCATTCAGTATGATGTTATCCGTGGGTTTGCTTTATTTGACCTTCATTATGGTGAGGTATGTTCCCTCTCAACCCACTTCCTTGAGAGTTTTTATTGTGAAGAGATGTTGAATTTTGTGAAATGCTGTTTCTGCATCTATTGAGATGTTCTATGATTTTTATTCTTCATTTTGTCAATGTGGTGTAGCATGTTGATTGATTTGCAGATATTGAACAATCCTCCCATCGCTGAAATAAATCTCACTTGACCTTGGTGAATGATCCTTTTAATGTGTTAATAAACTCAATTTGCTAATACTTTATTGAGGATTTTTATGTCCATGATCATCAGGGATATTGATCTATAATTTTCTTTTTTTGTAGTGTCTTTATCTGGTTTTAGGATCATGGTAATGCTGGCCTTGTAGAATAGATTTGGAAACATTCCTTCCTCATTTATTTTTGCAATAGTTTGAGAAGGATAGGTATTTTTTGTTTTTGTGATCAAAGATCTATTCATTAATGTAAGTGGAGTGTTAAAAGTCCCTTACTATTGTATTACTGTCAATTTCTCCCTTTATATTTGTTCATATTTGCTTATAGGTATTCCTGTATTGGTTGCATAAATATTCAACAATTGTTATAGCATCTAGTTGGGTTGGTTCCTTTATTATTACATAACGTCCTCTTTGTCTCTTATTATATAGTCTTTGGGTATTTTAAAATTTTTTTTTTGAAGTTCAATTTGCCAACATATAGTATAACACCCAGTGTTCATCCCATCTTTGCTTTAAAGTTTGTTTTGTCTGATGTAGGGGTTGCTACCCAAACTTTTTTTTTTTGCTTCAGTTTGCATAGGATCTCTTTTTCCATTTTTTCACTTTTAGTCTGTATGTGTCTTACATGTGAAATGACTGTCTTGTAGGTCCTGTTTTTTTACCCATTCAATCACCCTGTGTCTTTTGAATGGAGGATTTAGTGTGTTTACATTTAAAGCAGATATTGGTAGGCATGTACTTACTGCCATTTTGTTCATTGTTTCCTGATTATTTTTGTAGTGCTCTGTTTCTTTGTTGTTCTCTTGCTCTTTTCCTTTGGTTTGATGACTTTCTTTAATGTTATGCTTGGATTCTTTTCTCTTTTTTTTGTGTGTGCTATTATAAGGATTTTGGTTTGTAGTCGTTATTAGGTTCTGTAAAATACCCTATGTATATAGCAGTTTATATGGAGTTGATGGTTACTTAGATTCAAACATATTCTAAAAGCACTGCCTTTTTACTCTCTCCTCTATATTTTATGTATATGACATCATATTTTACATCTTTTTGTAAGTCCTTTAATTTTTTTAGGTTAGTTGATTTTACTTTTTTCCTTTAACCTTCATACTAGCCTTATAAATGATTGATCTTTATGTTTGTTTTTACTTGAGAAATTTTTTTCCTTTAATAATTTCTGTTTTAGTTATGGTCTTTTTTCTCTACTCAAAAAAGTCCCTTTATCATTTCTTATGTGGTAGGTTTTGTGATGAACTCTTTTAACTTTTGTTTGTCTAGGAAACTCTTTATCTCTCCTTCAATTCTGAATTATAGCCTTGCTAGGTAGAATATTCTTGATTGTAGATTTTTTTTTCCCCTTCAGCACATTGAATATGTCATTTCACTTCTTTCTGGCCTGAAAAGCATCTGCTAAAAAATCAGCCGATAGCCTTATGGAGTTTCCCTGCTATGTAACTATTTATTTTTCTCCTGCTGCTTTTAAGATTCTCTCCTTATTTTTAGTTTTTCACATTGTAGTTAGTCTTGGTGTGGACTACCTTGGGCTCATCTTTTGGGGTCTTTTTGTGCTTCCTGGACCGCGTGTATGTCTGTTTTATTGCCTGGGTTAGGGAAGTGTTCAGCTATTATTTCTTCAGATAAGTTTTTTGCCTCCACCCCTTTCTCCTTTTGGGACGCCCATAACACAAATGTTCGTACGCTTGATGTTTTCAAGAGGTCCAGTTACCGACCATCACTTTTTTAAATTCTTTTTTTCTTTTTTCTTTTCAGCTTGGGTGCTTTCTACTTCCCTGTCTTCCAGATTGCTGATGCATCCTTCTGCCTCCTCTGATCTGCTATTGATTCCTTCTAGTGTATTTCTCATTTCAGTTACTCTGTTTTTTTTTTTTAATCTCTTTGTTGAAGTTCTCACTGAGTCAATCCATTCTCCTTCAAAGTTCAGTGAGCATCTTTGACCATCTTTGAACTGCTTATTAGGCAGATTGGTTATCTCTGTTCTTCTTCTGAGGCTTTGTCCTGTTATCGGATTTGGAATATATTCCTCCGTCTCCTCATTTTTCTTTCTGTGTATTAGGTAGTCAGCTATGTCTCCCAGTCTCAAAGTGATGGCTTTATTAGAAGAAGGTGTCTTGTGGGGCCCAGTAGCACAGTCCCTCCTGATCACCAGAACCAGGCGCTCCTGGGGTGTTCCCTACGTGGGCTGTGAGTGATCTCCTGTTGTAACTGGGCTGGGACTGCTGTGGGTGTGCTGGGTGGGTGGGTATGGCTCTCCGTCCAGCTTGCCTGCAGTGACCAGCCTTGACCACTGGTGGGCACGCTGGTGGGCACAGCTGGATTTCCATGCAGTGGTCTGAGAGGCCTGGCTGTAGCTGCTGCAGGATTGCTAGTGCCTCACTGCAACTGCTGCTGGTATGCTGGTGGGCAGGGCGGGCTCCCTCCTAACCGAGGCTGTGCCTGTGAGGTGTGGCACAGAGGAGCACTTAGAAGGAGGAGCACTTAGAAGTATAGGTGGGTTGGATGGGGCTGGTTTGAAGAGAACACCAACAAATGGTGCTAACAGGGCAGGTGGATAGTATCAGAACTGGCCCCTGTCAATGTTGGGCCACCTAAGTTGAAGGAGGGTAAGAAAAATGATGCCTACCAGCATTTCCATGATTTCTTCAAAAATTTCTTTATAGAGTAGCAGTCAAGAGAGTAGATATTGGGATATGGACATACCTAGGTTCCAACGGTAACTCCATCATTTACTAGTTTTATAATGTTAAGAAAGTTACTTAAACTTGATGTGATCATTTTCTCAGCTATAAAATGAGAATAATAATACCTACCTCATATGGTTATTTTTATTTTAAATGAGCTACTACATATAAGGCAGCATAGTGCCTGGTGTTCAATTTATGTTCATTATTATTTGTAATACTTTTTTCCCTTTTTGGTTTAATTCTGTTTACTCACACATGAAATCATTTTCTTTAACTCTTTTATTTTTGTAGTTTTAATAATTCCTACTTCCACATATTTCTTATTACTTATTTCACTATGAGGTTAGATCTAAATATAAAAATCTGTATAAAAATGACCTTTGTGACTAGTTATTAAAATCTATACATTTTATTTCCATGTCATGCTTTAGCTATACAGTTTAGCTATGCAGTGTAGAGTGTGCTGTATATATACACACATGTGTATATGTGCATGCTACATATATGCACATATACAGTGGATCTGTGCCACACACGTGGCATGTACAGGGATGTGTGCTACACACATGACATATACAGTCGATGTATGTGCTACACATATGCCATACAGTGATGCATTACATGCGCAAACTTACATGCTACATATGTGCGCATATACAGATATGTGTGCTGCGTATATGCACATGTACAGTGGATATATGGGCTACATATGTGCACATAGACACTGGATATGTGTGCTGCATATATATACATGTGCAGTGGATATACGTGCCGCATATGTGCACATATACAGTGGATGTGTGTATACACAGGTACTATTTCAGCTTTGCCTCTCTAGGCTGTTTGGTTCTTTACATCATTTGTTCATTTCCAATAAGTAAAGACAGCCCCTTGGATATCTTAATACAGATTACTCTCTTTCTCATAGGAGGAGGCCTCAAAATAAAATGAAAAAATCTCCTGTGGGCAGTTGGCGTTCCTTTTTCAACTTGGGGAAATCGTCATCTGTCTCTAAGCGGAAGTTGCAGCGGAACGAGAGTGAGCCTTCCGAGATGAAAGCCATGGCTCTTAAAGGTTGGTGCTTTCTTGCTTCTCCTGTGCTCTGCTACCAGGAGAAACAGATGGCATGGCCATTCCACACTCCTCATCCTGTTGTGCTGGCTCTTGTTATGCCCCGTCTGTGTGCCCAGTATATTGTGATGGTGTGCTTCAACACAGTGTGTTCACAGCTATGGTGCTATATGTGAATTGTCTCCTTTTACCAGTTTTTTATATCCAAACCCATACATAAATATGTAGAGTTATCCAGTTTCTTGTGGAAACTATATAGATTAACAATAGTGTGAATGTGGTTAGTATTTATAACATATTCATAATGTAGTTTGTATATTGTTAATAAAAAATAACTGCTGTGGTGTTTAAATTTATTTAATCTGTATTTTTACAGATTTAAAATGTGACAAAACCATGTTTCAATGTGCCTTTTAAGTTTATAACTCTTACAACCAAGGAATCTGTCTTTTACTGGGTGACTCATTGATGAGAATATCTTATTGGATCAAATAAATCTATTACTGTTGTTGCAAATACTACTCTTAAAAAATAGTTTGAAAGTCACAGTCTATGTATATTAACAGCATCTGAATATAGGAGGCATAATAGTGCTTGAATGTTAGAAATATAATGTTCAGTTTATTTAATTCATCATTCATTCAGTTTGTAGTCATATACTAAGCATGTGCTAGATATCTTAATAACAACCTGTCATTTAGAAAAAAAACTTAAGATACCGCCCCTGCCTTCAGAGACTTACTCAGAAAATCATATGTATAAGAAGGTAAACTACATGCAGAATCATAGCAATTGAAAGAGATATTTGTGTGAGACATTTATGGTAGGATTTGTCAGTTCCTATGGGGAAAAGGGCTAGTGGTCAGAAATCTACTCTTTGACTTGGGTTTTAAAAGATAAGTAGGGATTCACGTAATCAGTAAGGGACTGAGAAGGGTGTTTCAGGAAATGGGAGCAAAAAGTGTGCTCATGTGTGAAGCAGGGAACTTGGCTAGGTATATCATGATTCAAGAAGAGGTTTAGGTCATCGGGCCTTGTGTGCTTGCCAGAGTTTTGGTTTTGCCCTGCATTCCTTTATCTCCTGGCTTTAATATGTAACATGGTCATGTTTAGGGTGTAGAGAGATGACTTCAGCAGCAGTACAGGGAATATATGGGTAGTGACTAAGCCTGAAGACTGATCAGTAACTAGGAGACAGTTACAGGTGTACAGCCAAGAAACAGTGAATGTCTGAGATGAGCAGAAGTGGGAAATAGATTTGAGAGATAGGGATCCCTGGGTGGCACAGCAGTTTGGCGCCTGCCTTTGGCCCAGGGCTCGATCCTGGAGACCCGGGATCGAGTCCCACGTCGGGCTCCCGGTGCGTGGAGCCTGCTTCTCCCTCTGCCTGTGTCTCTGCCTCTCTCTCTCTCTCTCTCTGTGTGACTATCATAAATAAATAAAAATTTTAAAAAAATTTTAAAAAAAAGATTTGAGAGATATTTGGGAAACAGAGTCTACAAGGCTGGGTGACCAGATGATTGTGAAGGATGAGAAAAAAAAAGAGCAAAGATAATTTTCAGGTTCTAATTAAATGATTAGGGAGATGGCAGTGCCATTATTCATGTAGGGAGTAGCAGTTTCAGGAAGAAGAGTGATGTGTTCATTTTAGACATAGTTGTACATGCCCAAGAGGTGATTAGTGGCATGGGTCTGGAACTCAGTAAAGGGGTTTAATGTCACTAGAAATACAGATTTGGAAGTCATCAGCAAACACTCAAGGGTGAAAACTCTAGAGACAGAGTTAATGGGAGAGCCTGCTGAGTGAGAGAAGCAGGTTGGGAACTGAATCCAGAGAGAAGCAGAGTTTAAAAGACTGGAAAGGAGTTGTCATGAAGAGAGAGTAAGAAGAAATGATTAAAACGGTAGGCAAAGAACAAAAGGATGAGCACTGTTACCAGAAATAACAGTCGTGGGGTTTAAATGGAAAGCACCACTAGTGTTAAGCACTACCGAGAGGCAAATGAGGATGATATTTAACAAATAAGACTCAACAACACACATAATCAAGGCACCATGTTAGTTTCCTAGGACTCCCATAACAGACTGCACAATTGGGTGACTTGAAACAACAGAAATATATTTCCTCATTGTTCTGTAAGGTAAAAGTCTGAAACCTGGATGTCAGGAAGGCCACCTTCCCTCCAAAGGATTCAGGGAAGAATCCTTCCTTGCCTCTTCTAGCTCCTGGCATTCCTTGGCTTGTGGTGGCGTCACCCCAGTCTCTGCTTCTGTCTTTACCTGGCTTTCTCCTCCATCTCTCTGTGTCCTCTCTGCTGAAAAGGACACCAGTGAGTGGCCTTAGGGCTCACTCTAAATCTAGTATCATATCATTTCTAAGCCATCGTGCTGGAATAAAAAAGCCATCACGCTAGAATAAATAAGGAAGACATTTTAAAATTCACCTCGATTCTCAAGTTCATAATCCTTTAGAAAAGAGATTTTTCACGTAGGAAACCATGTGAAAACAATACAGCACCTTATATAACAGGATGCTTAAATTGTATATGATTGTCAAAATGTACAGCTAATCACTCTTGGAAGTTTAAATATGTGTAGAAAAAACACTGTTCCTTTTCTGTACATATGTAGCAGTGAACAAAACTTCACACTGTTTGGCTTTGATTCCTCAGGTGGCAGGGCCGAAGGAACCCTCCGTTCAGCTAAAAGTGAAGAATCTCTTACTTCTCTCCATGCAGTCGACGGTAAGACTAAAAGCATCAACCATTTTATTCTATATTTCATAAAAGAGCACAATTGAATATATTTAATAAATATATGTTTACTAAATAGGTGATAAGACTGCCATTTCCAAAGAATACTCATATCTATTTAGTATCGTCCACTGATGTCTTCAGATGGTACCAGTCCCTGATTTCTTCACTGTTGACATGATTGCATTTCAGTTGTATTCACATAAAAATCAGTGAAATGTTTTGAAGTTACCCATTTATTAATGCCCAGTGGAAAATGATGTTATTAGTACTTCTGTCTTTAGATTTCATGAAAGCACAATTTCAAAGGTATAAAATTAAGCAATTTTGATATTCAGACTGGCAGTCTTTTGTCTTGTAAATGGCTTAACCTGACATTAAATTTCATAGATCAAATTGATTATTGGTGGTCCTCATTATCTGAAAGTATGATCCTCCATACAAGGAGAAAACTTAGAAGTGAATCCATTTAAAATAGAATCCAAAATTTTAGTAAAGAATACACAAAGGTTTCATTGCAACTTGACAAAAATTAGGAAAATAAATTTTTTTAGTCCCTACTTAGCAAAAGTCAGGTTACAGTTGCAATCATGTACTAATTTTTAGAATGAACAGAGGATTACTTCAGTTGGAAGGAGATCAAACTTTTTTTGACAGAACCATGTAATAGCAAATAGGACATCCTTTACTTCATGTTTGGCTTATGCAGCAGGATTGTAAAGAAGGCCCTTTCTTCAAAAATAATCAGGAGCTACATCGATTCTTATGGGCTATTCTTGATCTGTTGGTATTGGGATCGTTTTTGAGGTATCCTGGGGTGCCATCTTCCTGGTCAAACTTCTTATCTCCATTTATTAATAACTCTTGTAACTTCCAGATCCTCACTGACTAATGGCTCTGCTTATTTCAAGAAATCCTCACACATCCCTTTAGTTGAGTGTCTGACATCTTAGGGGTTTTCCAAGATTTTCCACTTCACTGTGGTTAAGAGAGTGGTTCACAGATATAATGAAGCAAGCTAGGTAGATGACACTATTAAGCAGAAAATAATATTTTAGTGAAGATTAATTGTATAGGTGGTCAACACATTGGTGAATATACATATTTATGTTAAGGCAGTTTCTGCCCTTTTTATAGCACATTTTCACCATGATGATTCTAATTGTTGGAATAGAGATATGAGCTTGAGGATTTCTGTTACCAGTTGGATGTGTAGCAATATCATAAAATAGTGTAACAGTCTACTCTTGAAGGACTCTGCCTGAGAGAGTTAAAGCCTATTCATATTAAGGAAAAAAAGAAATTATCTTTGTTTAAGTATCGGAAAAGAATCCTGTTCTAAGTACGAGTATATATACTTTATGGGATTGTGGAGATTTTTTTAGTTGACATGTTTGCTTTTTAGAAATTGAGTGTTAATGAGGATTTTTCCCCACCAAAACCAAAAACAAAACAAAACCCTTTTGCTGTGGTATATCCAAAGTTCTATTTAAGGTGGTTAATTCTATCTTAGAAACCATATGTGAGATCAGTGATAAAACAAAAAGAAATGAAATCTTGCCCAAAGTCACAATAAGAGTCAATGTTGGACTAGTAAAATCTAAGAGTTCTGAGTCCTTCATTCTTCACCTAATGACATCAGATGTTTTTGTTATTCAACATTTGGTTCGGGAGTTCCCTCTGTAGGCCCAGAGACAGTTTCTGGGAAGAAAATGAGAAGTAACATTTTCACCCTGTTATAGTGCATCACTACTGTACTAAGGCTTTCACAGTGTTGTGTATTGTGTATCCTGTACATTCATACTTTGATGTTGTTATCCGTTTTTACCAGGTGACTCCAAGCTGTTTCGACCCAGAAGACCCAGATCTAGCAGTGATGCACTGAGCGCCTCTTTTAATGGAGAAATGCTGGGGAACCGCTGTAATTCCTATGATAATCTGCCCCATGACAATGAGAGTGAGGAGGAAGTAGGGCTGCTCCATATTCCAGCTCTTATGTCTCCCCACACAGCTGAGGATGTTGACTTGAGCCCGCCAGACATTGGCGTCGCCAGCCTGGATTTCGATCCCATGTCCTTTCAGTGCAGCCCCCCTAAGCCTGAATCAGAGTGTCTGGAGAGTGGGGCTTCCTTTTTTGACTCCTTAGGATACTCCCAGGAGAAACCGAGCACCAGCAAAAAGGATACAGAAGCAGGTGGTAGCCAGTCTCAGACTCCAGGAAGCACTGCAAGTTCTGAAGCTGTCTCTCCTCTTCAGGAGAAACTGAGTCCATTCTTTACCTTAGACTTGAGTCCAACCGAAGAAAAATCATCCAAGCCATCCTCATTCACTGAAAAGGTCGTCTATGCTTTCTCTCCAAAGATTGGACGGAAGTTAAGCAAATCACCTTCTATGAATATATCTGAGCCAATTTCAGTGACTCTTCCCACTCGGGTATCGGAAGTCATGGGGACAGTGTCAAATACAGCAACTCCAAATGCATCTTCTCCAACCTGGAACAAAAGTGCTGAAGACAGTGATGTCGTAAATAGATCCCCCACCCAGGTAGTAAAGATGAAAACAAGTGAGAGAGAGGCCCAAGAAGGATGTGAGTCTGAAGCCCAGCCCCTAGACCAGGGGGCTGCTGCAGAAGTAGAATCGCCAGGGAAAGAGGAGCAGGTCGTCTCGAGCAGTCAGAGTAAGGCTGTACCTTCTGGACAGACTCAGACAGGTACCATTTGTTTTCCTCCATTCTTTCCTTAAGCTAAGAGGGATCTTCAATTCTATGTGCCATCTGTGCCTTTTAAGAGAGAAATTTACTCCACAGCTAGCCTTTTATCAAAGAGAATGTTTTTCTGGGTGGTGCTGTGATGGCTCAAAGCCCTAAGTTAAAATCAAAGAAAAATCCCCCAAAGGGCCAGTGGTCCTGCTTCAGACCTTCATAAAGTCCCCTTTTGTCTTTCGACAGTCAGAATTCATGGATAATTTTTGCACAACTTCGTAGCTCTTGATTCTGTTTTCTAATAAAAGTACCTGTATTATAGCCTTACAAGTAAACCAGCCAGCCTACTCCATCAAATGTAAAAACTATCCTTAATAACAATCTGCAGGCACTTGAAGCTTGTTATCTAAGCAGTCTTTTCTGAGCCAGATGAGGGACCTGCTTCCCCCCCATCTCTGTAGCAATTCAAGAGGAGATTGCAATCTTTAAACACTTTGTTTTAGTTTTCCTTCTGAACCAGATGTGTTTTCTCCAGCATTTGCATGTGGGATAGAAGATCATGGATTGCCATTTTGAGATATGGAAGGCACCTGTTTTTTTAGTGATCACATGGGGCGCGTTTGGCTTTCCGTATAGGATAACACAAGCTACCTTTTCACTCTCATTTTTTTTCCCAATTTCCCACCAGGAGCAGTTTCCCATGACCCCCCTCAGGAGTCCGTTCCTGTCAGTTCAGTCTCTCTTATCCCACCACCACCGCCTCCGAAAAATGTTGCCCGCCTGTTGGCGCTGGCATTAGCTGAGTCTGCACAGCAAGCCTCAACTCAGTCACTGAAGAGACCAGGGACTTCTCAGGCTGCTTATACAAACTATGGAGACCTAGCAGTAGCTGCACCGGAAGATCACCTGCCTAGCTCCTACTCTAGCGTTACTCTAGATAAAGCCTATTTCCAAACTGATAGGCCAGCAGAGGAGTTCCACCTCCAGAGCAGTGTATCGGGGAACTGTGACCAGCCCACACCAGATACAGCCACCATTGGGAACCACACTCATGCCAGTGCGACTGAATCTGGGGAACAGCTGCACCAGGTTGACTTCCCAGGGAATCATCCACATCGGACCTATTTATCTGGGGACCCAGAAAAGGCCAGAATCACTTCAGTTCCCTTAACAGACTCCAAGTCTGATGATCACCTAAGTTTCCCTGAAGCCCAATCTGGGAAGACCAGTATGCCAACTGTCTCCTTTCTGGATCAGGACCAGTCTCAGCTTCATTTCTACAGCGGAGATCAGCCTCCTTCTTACCTTGGTGCATGCGTGGATAAGCCCCATCACCCGTCAGAACTTGCAGACAAATCTCCCACACCTTCTGGTTTGCCTCGGGACAAAATCTACCCTCCTTCTGGGTCCCCTGAAGAGAATGCCAGCACAGCCACCGTGGCTTACATGACAACTGCTCCAGCAACAGCTGAAATCGGCACCAGGGAGGCCAACTGGGATGCGGTGGTTGAACAAGGCCCCACCGTCGAGTTCGCTGCTGCCACCCTCCAGCGCGCTCCGAGAACTAACCGTCCCCTTCCCCCGCCTCCTTCCCAGAGGCCGGCGGAGCAGCTGTCGGGCCTGGGGCAGGTGCAAGCAGCAGCCAGCGTAGGACTGAGTAATTCCCACAAGGTAAGGAGGGGAGGGAGTCAGGGAGATGAAATAGACTATTTTCTGAAGGTATGTCACTTTTCAGCAGGGTGTGCTGTCACTTTTGAGTCACACAGGCCATTTCTGTTGAGTCCTGAGGCAGGTTTCCATGAAACATTTCCTGTCTGAGGTTGGACCCTGCCTTTACCTTGACGCCAGTTTTTCTCTAAGAGAGTCCCAGTTACTCAGGGACTCTAGGTTAACTATACCTGCTGCTTCCTAACCTATACCTGCATCTAGGTAGTTTATTCACAGCAAAGAGATCATGATCAAGTCAATCAGATTAGGCTTCAGGTGTCAGGGCTGCAGGTTGCCCCACCCCCCTCCGTCACTGACTCATCGTGGCTTTGGGCAGGTCATTTAACCCACCCTGCGCCAGTGATTCACATCTACTCAATGAATGTGCTTTGTTCTTGAGAATAAAGACTTTTGCCTTGTAGACTTTTTTTTTTTTTAAAGATTTTATTTATTTATTCATGAGAGACAGAGAGAGAGAGAGAGAGAGAGAGAGAAGCAGAGACACAGGCAGAGTGAGAAGCAGGCTCCAAGCAGGGAGCCCAATGTGGGGCTCGATCCCGGCACTCCAGGATCACGCCCTGGGCCGAAGGCAGACGCAAAACCACTGAGCCACCCAGGGATCTCCTTGTAGACTTTTTAGAAATGTAAGAGATGACAGTGTTTTAGGTCTTTTTTGTCATTTTCTTAACATAAACCAGCAGGTCGTTCTGTAGTCAAGCATCTGCTTAGAGGAGAGAATATTGTATGTAGAATGCTGAGAATGTCTTTCTGACTTTCTCATGCTTTAGAAAAGTGCCCCACATGCTTTGTGGTCACCTCGAACTGAAGGGACTTCAGTATGTCGGCTTTAGTGGAGGATGATGCTATTTCTAGCAACTGTTTCTCAAGGATAGCATATTTGCAGCATTGCAGTGAGGATTATGTTTGACTTCAGTTGCTACAGACCAGGGTGGAGTAGAAGGTGGGGAGAGACCGAAGCCGATTAATTTGAATGGCACATCAGACAAGTCACCTCATTACCCTTCCCTAGATTGGTGGGAGGTGCTTACACTGCTCACGACGTATAGCCGTGAGCCACTTCACAAAACTGTCTAGCTAGAATCAACTCTCCTTGTTTAACAAAATGTTCTTGGTGTTGAGACCGAGCTAGACAGGTAGACCCGGTATATGGTTTTAAGCATGACTATACCTTAAACCTCTGTTTTGGTCTGCACGTTGAGATAATGTCAGGGCAACCTCGTCTCATGTTTAAAGCTTATCATGAATTAAAACTCTTTTCCAAAGATGGTAATGGCTGTTATACCCGGTGGTAGCACAGACCTTTTCCTGGCGGTGAGGACAGACTGGCCTCCTGTCTTGTCCAGGGCCACCACGTGGCTTGGGAAGTTTCAAGCTGCTACCCAAATAGCCTCCACTTGTGGGTTACAGATTGAAGATCCCACACTTGTGGGCTACAGATCCCACAGAGGGGAGCATAAACAGCAAGCTAATAATATGATCATCTTTCCACAGGTTCAGGTAGTTCCAGCTCCGGAGAGACCACTTGAACCCAGAGCCAGGGATGACCCCGCACCTGCCCTTGTCAGTGATGGCAGCACAGCTGCTCAGTGTCCCGCCTCTGCTCCTGCCGTGCAGCCAAGCCTTCCCGAAAAGTTGCGGGAAGGTGCCCGGGCCCCACCGCTGCACCTGCGCGCTGAGTCTGTCCCCGTGTACCCTTCCTGTGGCTTTCCTGCACCAGCTCCCCCCACCAGGACAATGGAGAGTAAAATTGCCACCGCCGTACACTCCAGCAGCGCAGATGCTCCCAGCACTTCCAGTTACCACCCCTTTGTCACCGCGTCCTCAGCTTCCGTGGACGATGTTCTCCCTCTACCACTCCCTGTCCCACAGCCCAAGCATGCTTCTCAGAAAACGACCTACTCCACCTTTGCGAGGCCTGACGTCACCACCGAACCCTTCGTTCCAGAAAACTGTTTGCATTTCAGTATGACTCCAAACTGCCAGTACCGTCCCCAGAGCGTACCTCCACATCATAATAAGTTGGAGCAGCACCAGGTGTATGGTTCCCGATCAGAGCCGCCAGCCTCCATGGGCCCTCGTTATAACACATACGTGGCCCCAGGACGGAACGCGTCCGGACATCACCCCAAGCCGTGCAGCCGAGTGGAGTACGTGTCTTCCCTGGGCTCCACGCTTCGGAGTAGTTGTTACCCTGAAGACATTCCCTCATACCCTACCATCCGGAGGGTGCAGTCTCTCCATGCCCCTCCATCTTCCATGATTCGCTCCGTTCCCATTTCACGGACAGAAGTTCCCCCGGATGATGAACCGGCCTACTGCCCACGACCCCTGTACCAGTATAAGCCATATCAGTCCTCCCAGGCCCGCTCAGATTACCACGTCACTCAGCTTCAGCCTTACTTTGAGAACGGTCGGGTCCACTACAGGTACAGCCCATACTCGAGTTCTTCTAGTTCCTATTACAGCCCAGAAGGAGCCCTGTGTGACGTGGATGCGTATGGCACAGTGCAGCTGAGGCCCCTCCACCGCCTACCCAATCGCGACTTTGCCTTCTACAACCCTAGGCTGCAAGGAAAGAACCTGTACGGTTACGCCGGTTTGCTCCCGCGCCCCCGGGCCAACATGACTGGCTATTTCTCTGGTAATGACCACAACGTAGTCAACATGCCTCCGACGGCTGATGTAAAGCACGCTTACACCTCGTGGGATCTTGAGGACATGGAGAAATACCGCATGCAATCCATCCGGAGAGAGAGCCGCGCTCGGCAGAAGGTGAAGGGGCCCGTTATGTCCCAGTATGATAACATGAGCCCGGCCATGCAGGATGACCTGGGTGGGATCTATGTCATCCACCTCCGTAGTAAATCCGATCCTGGGAAAACTGGACTTCTCTCGGTGGCAGAGGGAAAGGATGGGCGGCACGCAACCAAAGCCGTCAGCCCCGAAGGAGAGGACCGCTTCTATAGGAAGCATCCAGAGCCAGAGTTCGATAGAGCCCACCACCACGGAGGATATGGCAACGGACAGTCAGAGAAACCCACCCTCCCTCAGAAGCAGAGCAGCCTCAGGAACAGGAAGCCTCACGACATGGGTTGTAGCCTCCCTGAGCACAGGGCACACCAGGACGCAAGCCATAGGCAGTTATGTGAGTCAAAAAATGGGCCACCGTACCCCCAAGGAGCTGGCCAGTTAGATTATGGGCCCAAAGGGATTCCAGACGCTTCCGAGCCAGTCAGCTACCATAACTCTGGAGGGAAATACATTCCGTCGGGGCAGGAGTCTCTCAGACTGAACCACAAAGAGGTGAGGCTCTCCAAAGAGCTAGAGAGGCCTCGGGCCAGGCAACCTCCCGCTCCAGAGAAACACTCCAGAGACTGCTACAAGGAGGACGAACATCTCACCCAGTCCGTCGTCCCACCCCCGAAACCAGAGAGGAGTCATAGCCTGAAACTCCATCACACCCAGAACGTGGAGAGGGACCCCGGTGCACTGTACCAGTACCAGACACATGGCAAGCGCCAGAGCAGTATGACTGTTGTGTCCCAGTATGATAACCTGGAGGGCTACCACTCCCCACCCCAGCACCAGCGAGGAGGCTTTGGAGGAGGAGCAATGGGGACGTACATGCCCTCTGGCTTTCCCCACCCGCAGAACAGGACATATGCTACAGCTTTGGGTCAGGGGGCCTTCCTGCCCACAGAGTTGTCCTTGCAGCACCCTGAAACACAGATCCATGCAGAATGAGCCCTGGAGCAATAGAGTTGAAGCAGCCTCTGCTGGACAGTGGACTGTTCTATTTTTTTCAGTAACCAAAAAGATTAAAAGAAAAAAAAAAAAAGCTACAATCCACCCTCCCCTGACCACATTAAAAAAAAAAAAAAAGAAAAAAAGAAAAATCACCATCTTTTCCCCCCTTCCCTGCTTCATTATCATCTTCCATCTCTAGACTGTGATTTTTGTCATTAAAAAAGATCTGAATGATTGTAAAGCACTGTGTTGAAAACCTAGTGAAGAAATTTGTCACAGACCATACTTGCCATATGGGGCTAATTTGTCAGAGCCTGAGGACTGCCTTTAACTGAATTTGAATTTACCTTTGTCCTTCTTAGTATTTGCTATATAGCGCAGAGCGGTTTATGTCTAGTTCCGGGTAGGCTTTTGCATTTTCCGTTGCATTCCTACTGACACACTAGCCATGCAGCTTGCCCAGGTCGACACTCGGTTTTTATCACTTCATTCTCCCTGACTTTGAAGGGTCTCGTGTGTTAAATTAGAACGGAGGAACCCTGATCCTTCAGATGAGTCTGTCAGACAATTAGCACAGCATAATTTTTTTAAAAATAAATAAATAAAGGACTGAAGACTTTAAGCATCTAATAAAGAGTCATCATAAAATATCAGGCCATTTAGACCCAGACTGAACCATGTTCTTTACGTTCTTAACTTCTCAGAGTCCTCCCTTGCAGTACAGTGGGCAGGCTGATGTCAACTGCAGAAGGGAAGGGATTCTAAAGTCAGGAGTAAGGAAACTTCTTAGGCAGAAGTCGGTGAACTTCATTAGCACCATGAAACCCTGTCAGTGCTTCTAACGTGTTGCCTGCCTTCAGTTTTTTTTTTTTTCCAATGATATTTGATAAATTGCAATCCTAGTAAAACATTTCATGCCATTTGTTCTCCTAAAGCAACTTTTTCTTTTCTTTTCTTTTCTTTTTTCCATTGGGGGGAGAAACAAACCCCAGCATGACTTGACTGGATAAATACACATAATTTATCATGATTACAAATTTACATGTTAATTTGTGTTTCTGAACACCTGTACCTGAGTACGGGTACCAGTTTCTTGGGAACTCTTAAAGTAGCTATGAAATTACTGGCTAGCAAACTGAAAGCCCCTGCAATAATTACACGTAGCACACCGCCCCCATTTCACCAGTTGACATCCTAAGGAATTCGTGTGCCGTTTGCTCCCTCTGCACTGGAGCGGTCACAATTTTACTGTAATTGCCATTTTTACACCAGCATTTCAGGTATAGTTCTTAAAACTCCGTGAGCATGTTAAACATGTGGAATACCCTGGACTTCCTTTTGAAAGTCACATTCCCGGTTCGACAGCGGTCTGGCCTGACTCCACTCCATCTCTGCACCAGCCCCCCACTCCCACCCCCAACATCCACGCCAGATCCACAAGGCAGTCCTATATTTACAAACACGTTTAAATTGTCATTGCATTCCATAACTCTCAATAATACTTGAGTTTTATACATTCACATGTTTTAAAAGCGCAGTTTGTAGAAGACACTAGGAGAATTTCATTCCATTTGCTGGATGATTGCTGCTCTGGCTTTTTAAGACTTGGACTTAACTTTTATTTAGAGCAAAGGAAGAAATCTTTTAAGAGGCTAAATTCATGCTGCTATTATTGCTGTGAAATTGTATAAAGATTAGGATTCATGCCAGTTCTTTTTTTTTTATTATTATTTAAAAGAAAATCATGTGATTGCATTTTAAGGGTTTATATTTAGAAAAAAAAATAAAGTTTTAAGAACACAGTTATTTATATGTGGAAATACTCTATAAGGTTTTCTTTCATTTACCCAGAGAAATTCATTCAATAAGGATCATGGTAGCAGCCCTGACATACTGACCTGTGGAAGGTCTGGAAATGTCTCTACATTACATATGCAGACCCAGTGGGAATAGAATCACAGTGTTAGGGAACCTGATAGGATCCTTCACACAAACACATCAAGTGCTATATACAGGAGTTTGATCTTTGGTGAATATGCAGCACTAACTTTTTTTTTTTTAACCTTAACCATCTTTGTGTCATGTAGGTAACCCATCGCCCCTCTGAGATCACACAAGCCCTGTAAGTTCTCACCAGCAGCATGGAGCGTAGGAAGGAGCCAGTATGACGAGGAGGTACAGATGGAGTTAGGAACTGGGATCCGAGAAGGAAGCGGCTGAAGGAGTCCTGTCTAATTTTAATATTTGTGGATTTGTTGTCACACACATTGTTTACTCCTAAACCTAAGTCTCTTTTATGAAGACGGAGGTTAATTCCTCAGAACCAGTACTTTATTAATGTCCTGTGGGCTTAGAAATATCAGGTGGATATTTTGAATACAGAATAACGACTCAAATTTACTGGTATAATCGTGAAACACCGGCTTTAGGTAAAATCTAGAGTTGATCCATTTAATGTGCGTAGTGACAGCCTTAACTTTGGATTCAGTTGTTTTGAGGGACTTTGTATCTTTCCCTTTCTAATACTGTAGGGTAGAAACCTCGTGGCAGGTTACTGTGAGCCAGGCTAACTCAGCACAGTTCACACAGTGTGTGACTTTGCAAACAGTTAACAGTTCAAATTCTGACATGGAGCATTATGATCAAGGAAATGGAGCTGCCTTATGCATTAGACCCATAATTAATTCTATTGGTATTTTCATAGCTGTGTCTCCAGATTGTATCTTTTTGGCAAAATTCTGATGTCACAGTTTGGTTTGAAACAAATACTCCCTGGATGTCTGGCCAGAGACTTTGCTAACAGCCCCAGAGGTGCCACTTTCTTACTAATTTCATCTGAGCCTTATTGCTTTAATGTATTCAGTTTGCTTTTAAAGACGCAAGTCCCCAGGATGATCCCACCAATAGGGCCTGCACATTTTTAGAATGGCAAAGCATTTTTTAAAAGTTAGGGTCAGGTTGAAAACTTCTAAGACGACTCTGTAAAGAGGGACCGTCAGATTGGGAATGGAGATAGAAGGGTAGGTAACCACATTCGAAGCAGCAATAGATGCATACAATGTAAATTGGAAATTTGCCCCTTGAGTGATAAAAGGAGCCTGCAGGGTCCATATATCTGTTCCCCGCTTTGTCAATCATCCTTCATTATGTTGGCAAAGTATCATCTGAGCAATGTGTGTAAGGAAATTATAATGAAAGCAAAAGTATGTCAGAAAAGTTACTTCCAAATGGTTAGAGGCATGTGATTTTCAGTACTGTGTGTTACGGAAACGTCAGGAATGGTATATTTTAATGTCAGTGTGCACAGAGGGTCTTTTTTCCTTTTCTGATTAGTAACTGTTAGTGTTCAAAGAATAAAAATGGTTGTTTTACAGTTTAGATTCTAAGGTAGCAAAACCTGATTTTTCAGCCATGACCTGCATGAGAGAAGCATCCTAGGAAGTCTTAGATCATACCTTTGAGTTCTTAACTTTAATTTATATAGTGTTTTTTTTATGTTTTAATATTTTTGTGAACTGGTGTAAATTGTTAATGCATATAAGCTTGTGTATTTTTGTAAATAGTTTTGTGATTTATTTCTTGACCCATATGTAAATATTTAGAGTCTCATTTCTTCAAAACTTATTTGAAGCTGAGTTGTGGGCTTGGGGTTTTGTTTGTTTCTTTGTTTTGGTTGGGGGAGGGGGGAGAGAAGAGATTTTGTACTCCAATAATCCAGATGGAGATATCTTGTGGTTTAAAGCAAATGTCCCACTGAAAGCAATTCAAATATCAACAAAATTATTTCAGGTTAAAACAGATTTCTTTGTGTATGTGTTTCCTTCTTGCCCTAATATGACTCTAACAAAATGGTAAAACTGGGGATATTCAAAAAGGTACGTGTGTAACACATTATGATACCAAATGGCATACAGCATTTGAACGAAGGGGTTTAATGTCTCCTGTTTATATCTGTATGCCACAGTGTGCTGCCTGGCTGGGTTTTCTCCAGGTCACACGGGCTCTTTAGAACCGCAGAGACCTGTCACCCTGTGCTGGAAAGCCTCGAGAGAGTTGCTCCATCTAGAGCTGCCCGAACGAACCCACAGCCAGCTGCTGTGGCCTGACTCCCAATCTGCCAGTTTCTAGGAAACCAGAATTGGCTTCTGAGCTCAGGATGCTCCATAAGGGGATTCTAAATAACAACCATATTTCTAAAGATTCTCTCAAAGCATCTTGGACATCCTGTTGACCTTTCAGAGAGAAATGACCAGAAAAGAGTCCTCTCCTACACCCTGTGGCAAGCTGGTTCATGGCAAACCCATTAGAGTATTTCAGTGACACAAGTACTGCAAGTAAGCTAGCTGCATGACAAGGGATCCAGAGTGTAGTGCTGTGCCGAAGTCCTGCTCAAAAAGAGTTTAGTATCAGGATTTTTTTGAAGGAAGGAAAAAACCATGATACTGAGCTAATCAAGTCTTAGTTTCCTTATTGGGAGTCATAAGTTATAAATCATTCTTCATTCTGAATTATTAGGGCCTTTACCCTCTTCTGCCTATAGTAGGAAAACTTGCCTGTTTTGTACAGATGACCCTGGAGAGCCATTTTCTTTAAAAAAAAAAAAAAATTATTCATGAGAACACAGAGAGGCAGAGGAAGAAGCAGGCTCCCTGCAGGGAGCCGATGTGGGACTCGCTCCCAGGTCTCCAGGACCACACCCTGGGCTAAAGGCAGACGCTCAACCGCTGAGCCATCCAGGTGCTCCCACCCATTTTCTATATACCTGCACACCACAGTACAGGCTATAAGCAAAGGTACAACCGGAACTCTCATTAAATGTTCCAGACCTGAACACATTTCCCTTGGAACTGTCCTGATGGGATTAAAGAAAAGATCTGTGTGACATTTCCACTGGGTCTCCTTAATTTTCTGGGACTCAAAGTTCTTTACCAATAATTTCATCACCAAGTTTCCTTCATATTGATGAAAATACGGTACTTGTTAAAATGTGTAGTCATCATTGAAGAGTCAGTGGCAGACACACTGGTGGCATTTGAGACTTTGTTTGTGGTTCTGTGGGAAAAGGCACATTTTAAAGTACTATTGACTCCCCATTACAATGAATCCTTGGTCATCTACAACCACCTAAAACTAAGACATTTTAGTTGGTCATGTTTCTCACACAGTTGAGAGGGTATGTCTTAGAAAATGGTGATGTTTAATTTTTATTTTAAATGTTTAAATTACTGCCAGAATATGTTTCAAACCACAAACTTTGTTGCCATTATACCTAAAGACTCATCACTTATATGTATGGATTACCAGATTACCAGGCTATAGGGATACACTCGGGGGCACACTGAGATAAAAGGTGTGTGGGAGTGTCTGTTCTGTTCCAGGCGCCCTACCACCACTCTCCTAGTATAGTCTTGCTTTTAAAATTTCCTATATCCTCTTTTTCTCTCTGCAATCACTTCTCACTGTTGTATACAAACTACCTCTAAACCTTCCTCTTCCTCCAAAATAAATAACCTTGTCAAAACAGTGAGCAAAAGAAGTTCTGAACTGGGACCCAGAAAGACTTGGACTTCGTGTCCTCTATTTTTCATTATTTGGAGCCTCTTACTCTTTTCTCCTAACAAAGTGCTGGAATAGCCAAGTTCCAGGAAGTGAGATATTATTGCAAAAGATAAGATGTATGAGATATTACTGTATTAGAGGGGAGAATGAAACCAAGACCATGAGAGCTCTCCCTGCATGTGGCATTCTGTGAGAGAGCTGTATGGTTAGACACCAGCATTTTTCCTGTTAATACTGTGAAGCATTTCTCTGTGTGAGTCCCTAGAGGATGTCTAGCATGTACCATGAACCCCAGGGTGAGGGAGGAGGAGACTGTCATGTACACAGACCAATTCAGCTGTCCTTGAGTCTTTCAAGTAGTAGGGTTTTTTTTTTTTTAACTTCCTAAAAACATTTTGAAAAACATCCTGAGATTTCTCAGCCACTTGTTCATATTTTAAACTGAGCAAGTAGCTCTTAAATTTATATGTATATAAAGCATCTGAAAAACCAGTTAAACATTAGGGTTTTTTGAGCAATCACCAGATAGGCTGATTCAGTAGGTCTGGCCTGGACTCTGGAATCCACAGTTGTAGCAACCACTACATGTGATTCTGGTACAGATGGTTGATAAGTACTGATCTAGACAGCGTTTTTTTTTTTTTTTTTTTTTTTTTTTTTTTTTTTTTTAGTTTAAATTCAATTTGCCTACATATAGTGTAACACCCAGTGTAGACAGCATCTTTAATAGCTTTCTCCTAAAGAGAACCTATTTTTTTATTTAAGATTTTTTTGGAATTTATTCATGAGAGACACAGAGAGAGGCAGAGACACAGGCAGAGGGACAAGCAGACTCCCTGTGGGGAGACCAATTCAGGACTCAATCCCAGGGCCCCGGGATCACAGCCTGAGCTAAAGGCAAATGCTCAACCGCTGAGCCACCCAGGTGCCCCGAGAACCCATTGTCTACTTTATTTAGCTTTACCACTTTTTCTCATTTGTACCTTAGTCCCCTATCATTTTAGTGATACTGGAACACAAATATATTCATTTTCCTGTCCCTAGTGGTTAAATAGTATGCCTAGATTCAACTATTTGTGACAATGACACATAGAAATTAGAACTAATTGAGCTGACAACATAGAAAACAATTCAACGTTCTCTGAAACTGGTAAAAACAATACTAAGGACCAGAGCATTGATTCCAGTTATCCACCTATATAGTTCTTTCACATGAGAGGCATGTAGGCCCATTAGGAAGTGTAGTTAATGCATGTTTACTATTCAGTCAGTCAACTGTTTGAAACACTGTATTCATGGGAAACAACTCTTAGAGCCAAGTGATGTGCTCTCCTTTCTCACCAAAACGTTGACAAAAATTACTAGCATGTAATTTGTTTATCTGGCTTTTTGGTTTTAGGTACCTTATCAATTGAGGGCAACAATGTAGCAACGTTTTTAGCAGGTAAGGACAACTAACCCTACGCTTCCTCTACTATAGTTCCAGTCAAGCATTTTACATCTATCAACTCATTTGTCCTCCTAGCCCGTCACTTTACAGATGAAGCCAAGACACAAGGTTGAACCCTTTGCCCACTGTCAACCAGCGAGTGAGCGGTGGAGCTGAAACTCAGGCCCAGGCACTCTCGATGTGAGTCTATGCTCTAATCAAAGCAGACTTTGAAGTTAGGTAGCTGAATCCTGACTGCTCCTGACTAATTCTAAAACCCTCCTGGAGCTACTAAGCCCTCCTAAAACTACATCTGCAACGCTCAACTGAGCCATGGCTCGCTCAGCTCTGAACTGACCAGTTAGGTACCGGGGTCTCTGGAGGGCTGGGGAGGAAAGCAGAACCCAGCAGCCCTCAGCCAGGGTACTCAGCTCACCGCAGTCACAGGAAAGAGGGCTCTACGATGCTTAGGTAACTGTCCTCAAGAATTTAAGGAGGCAAAAAAAAAAAAAAAAAAAAAGAATTTAAGGAGGCAAAAAAAAAAAAATTTAAGGAGGCAATTGTAATTTGGCTCAACGGAGTCAAGAACTGGAAGGTCTCACATAGTTGACAGACCTCTTTCAGGAGGAGTCTTGAGTCCTAAGTGGACACGCAAGACATAACTTGGGGGCTAAAATGAACCCTCACAGTGAAGCTCGGAGCACGACCTGGGAGTGAAAAAAGCCCTAGTTTTTTAAAAGCATTTTGCAGTTATTCAGTAAAGACCTTTAGGTAGACAGCGCTGGTGATTACGGGAATCACGTGCACCTTCTGCACGGGAGCTACGGCCTCTCCATGTCACACCGGTGACTCCGCAGCTCAGGGAGCCAGTCTTATGGACAGTTGCCAGCTGCGCCGTCTGGGCCAGCGGAGTCCCTCCCTGCGGGCTCCACTTGTCGCACTGCCCTGAGTGTTGGCGAGCGTGCCCCGGGTTGATGTGAAGAATCCCTGCTGAAGAGACGTGGCCTTGATGATCTCCGGTGTTAAATGGTAATACTTGGTAAAGAGCAAGGGACCTTGCCCTTATTCTTAAACACACATACATTTTTCTTGATTCAAAACGTGTTAAAGCAAAGTGACCATCCAGAGAAGAGAGTAGATGGATAGTAGTAACTAACAGTTCTAACCATTTATTGATCGATTATCAGGTGCCAGGCTATCCTATGTGTTTCTACGTGTATTAATATAACTCCGTCTTCATGACAATTATGTGACGAAGCACTACTACTTTGCCACTTTACAGATAATGAAACTGAGGCCCAAACTCTCTGACTCCAGAGCCTGTAGCTTATGTTTTTGTTTGTTTGTTTAGGGAGAGAGAGAGCCCAGGGGAGGGTGGGGTACCGGCAGAGGGGGAGAGAGAGAGAGAGAACCTTTGTTTTAAGGAGGCTTCACACCCAGTGGGAGCCCGACGTGGGGCCTGACCTCAGGACCTTGAGATCAAGACCTGAGCTGAGATCAAGAGAGAGAGGCTTAACCAATGAAGCCCACCAGGTGTCCCGAGCCTGTCATTTTCATCCCTGTGCTATGCCACCTGCCCACAGTGGATCTTCAAAGGCTACGAACACCCTAACCCAGACGTGCACACACCATGCTATTGAATCACAGGGGAATCCACTCCCCTCTCTTGGGCGAGGCTGGGCCTAGGCTGTAGTAGCACCATCACAATCTCAGTACCTTGACACACAAACTCGTGTATTTCCTACTCGAGCAAAATCTGCTGCAGGTCCAGGTGACTGAGGGTGACGGTCCTCTGTGTGGCCACTCAGCCATCGGGGTGAGGGCGGCTTCCCCATCCCTTAGCTACATCGTCTGAAGCACATTCCTGGAAAGCTGGGGTGGTGGGGGGGAGCCCAGGGGGCCTCACACACGAGGTTCAAGCAGCGCACACCGTTCCTGCTCAGAGCTCACGAGCCAGAAGTAGTTTCAGTGTCGTGTCTGAAGCTGGGGAAGGGCGCAGGCTCAGGGCAGCTTGCCACGTGCCGGAGGGAGGGCCCAGCAGGGCAGCGGCGGGCGGCACGCGTGGGCCACGGCGCCTGGCCTGCCCTCGGATTGTCCCTCTCTGTCCGTCCGCTGCAGACCACCATGTCACAGTGCCCGAAACTACTGCTGTGGTCGCGGGCCCCTGGGACAAGGTCAAGGGCCGATAGTTCTCTGGACAAAAAGAGGCTGGAGGGGCAACCACTGGTTGGCAGGCCTCCTGGTGAGGTGTCCCTTGGGGGGGCCCAGAATGGTGGCAAGAAGTTGGCCCTGCACCCACAGACAGGCGTCTGATGGTAGGTTGGAGAAGAGCTTCTGGAAGCAAAGAGACGGCGTGTCGCTTCCAGGGAAGTGGAGGAGGGCTGGCAGAGGGGCAGGGCGCCCTGGGAACGCATTGGAGACCCAAATCCCACCACCCTCCCTCTGCTCTGTCGCTGGCCTCACGGACCCCCTCCTTCACAGTCGGGCCACGTCCACTTCCACCTCAGGCCGCCATTCCTCCCGCAGCAACGCTCAGCCCCACGTGTGCATGTGACTTGCTCCTTCACTTCCAGTCTTTGCCCAGGTGTGCCCTCTTGGAAGACTTCCTTGACCACGCTCTCTAAAACAGCACCCCCGGGACCCTCAATCCACTTGCTCTGCTCTCCCGTGCTCCCTCCGCGTGATTAGCTCTCCCTCCTCCAGAGTGTGAACCCCAAGAGAACAGAACTCTGTCGGATCCTAGGCCTGAAACAGTGCGACAGCCATGTGTGCGTCCGCGCTTGTTGAGCCGAGGTACCGATGGGTCTGTTTCCCACAGTAATGCAGGGAAGGCAGGTCCTCAGAAACCCGTGTCTGGGCCCTGGAATAGGACCGCTCATCTTCCTTCAGCGGCAAGAATGAACCCAACGTCCCTTCTCTGCTTGACCTTTGCACTAGCCGTGTTGCTTGATGGCCCAAAGGAGCACACGCGGGCTTCGATGGTCTCCTGCTGCCAGGGTGGCTAGAAACTAGGGTGAGAACTAATCAGGAAATCTTTTTAGAGGAGGTCAGTTTTGAAAATTGTTTGGAAAGTAGTGACGGGAAGTTACCTGGAGAAGAATGGCGATGTTCTCAGTGTCCAGGGGGACTTCGTTCCCACACTCTCATCCGCCCTATAGAGCACCTGACGTAGGGTGTGGGCCCGAGAAGATGTAAGGAACCCAGGTCGTGGCAACTTTGGAAGAGAAGGGGAAACTGAGGCTTGAATAGTGTTCACCAAACACCCGAAATGAGTACGTAAATGAGTTAGTCCCTGAGAGATCTCCTCTAACCTCTGTGAGGTTAAAGGAAACAGCGAAAATATTCACCATGTTCCCTAGACCCTACAGGATGAAGTTACAGGAGGTCAGAGGCCTCGGAAGCCTCAAGAACGCTCTGGCAATAATTGCCACGGACTCTGGACTTCACTGTCGGCCGGCCCCTGCTGGGGGAGAAGCGGCCTCCTCGCCTGCTCCTCTCCTGCTGCTCGGGCTCCTCACGTTGGTTGTGGCGAGAGATGGTTCCCTCCCGGCCAGGTCTCCTTACTAGCGGCCGGGGACTGTCTCGGCTTCTTGATTTTTTTTATGCCCCTTCCTTTAAAACAACAACAACAACAACAAAACACCCAAAGCAAACCCTAAAACATGTCGAGGAGCCCCCCAACCCCTGGCACTGGGCAGGCGCGCCCGCCGTGGGACCCCGCGTGTACCTCGCCACCCCCAAAGCAGGCGACTTGGCCAGGATCGCTGGCAGCCGTCACCCTCCCACTCTCAGGGAACCCTGGCTCCCGCGCAGGTTCCCATCTTACACAGATGGCCTGTGCGTACACCTCTCAGATACGGGGACGTCCGTCCAAAGGCTGGCTCGTGGTCCAGGGAGGTACCTGCCGCCCTGCCCGGGCTCCCCCGGGGGCCTCAGCAGCTTGTGCAGCCAGCCCGCAGCCCCGGGTCACCCGGCAAGAGGGGTGACGTGGTGCGGGGGCCGCCGGCCTACGAGGGGGCCTCCGGGTATACACGATGTCGGAGGAGCTGGGCAGATGGGCGTCGGGGGAGCTGGGGACCCAGGTGTTGGAGAAGCAGGGGCCCGGGTGTGGGGGGTGGCCAGCCGGGTCACCCAGCCAGACTGCAGGAGGTCCAGGTCCGAGTAGGCCTCAGGCTTCCAGCCCTGAGGGTTGGTGGCCGATGCCCCCCGGAGGCCGTTCAGGCACTGTGTGGTCTGCTGCCCGTGGGCACAGGCTCTTCCCCCCCCCCCCCGGGCCCCCCAAGACTTCCAGGAGTGCTTTGGTCCAAGCTACTCCCTGCGGCCCCTCTGCACCCCTCTCATGACAGTTGCACCCTGGCCTCTTTGGAGATCCCCGTAGAAGCCTGTTCCTGCCTCAGTTTCCTTGGATGGGCTCTTCTCGGCCTAGAATGCTCTTTTGATGGAGGCTCCCTGTGCTCAGGGACCCGGCACCAGGGAGGCTGTCCTCAGCGTCCCCGTGGGGTAGCTGCTGTCCTCCTAACACTCTAAGTGGCGCTCGTCACTCAGGAACCATTGGCAACGACGTGCGGCTGCGCTCAGCCCGCTCCTCCCTAATCTGCAGGCCCCACGGGCGCCCGGCCCCGCACACGGGCGGGTGACGCGTGAGAAGGACGGGTCGTGGGGCCAGGAACCTGCCAGAACTCTTACTCTGCCCATGTGTCCCCGGGGGAGGCTGGGCTAGGGTAGCGAGGTGTCTGGGCTGTCTCGCGCCGGCCCGCGCCCCGACACCACGGGGCCACCAGATGGTGCTGTCCACACACTTTTCATTCGCAAACCTCCGTTTCTGGGCTGTGTCCCCAGACCTCTGGCGATTCAGCAGGCTGCTGTCTGTCCCCTGGCCCTCCTCGGCCCCCACTTCTGCAAGAGCAGCTGGCGGGCAGCAGCTGCAGCAAGTGCAGGGAGCTGGGGGGCAGCCTTGCCAGCGGCACGAGGGGAGGGCAGGAGGCGGCCGGGGACCCAGACAGCACCTGTCCCCAGCTTGCCAGGGGGACTCGCCTCACGGCGGGAGCCCACGGTTTCAGAGGACGATCTGAGGCTGTTAAAGCTGCTGCTGACGCATGTTTGGGTGTTTTCTTCGGCAAATGGCGCGAACCACCGGAGCCTGGCTCCCTGTCGCCGAGCCGAGGCCCGGCAGGGCCGCCCCGCAGCTCTCCAGGCGCCTCTGAATTCGGCTGACTTAGGCGTCGGGGCGCCGGCCAGAGGACCTCCTGGCAGGCTCGGTGTCACTCGAGACCAGGAGCCGTCCGTGCAGTTCCCCGTCGAGCCTCTGCAGGCCCCACCTGTCCCTCTTGTGCCTGTTGGGGCTCCCCGGGCCCAGGCCGGGTCCCCCAGGTGCTGTGCCAGCACCTTCACCAGTAAGGGGCTCTCCCGGCCCCACAGGCCTGCGAGGAGGGTGCCCCACCCGCTCCTTGTGCGGGAGCACGCTGAGCTCGGTGACAGTACTCTCACTGGTCACAGAAGCATTTTATTCACGAAACGTTGCTTCAGAGCACAGTTCCGCAACGCCTAGCTGGACACGACCTGGGCTGCGTGTCGGGAATTTGGGGTTTGGTCGCAGCTTCTTTACTTTTATTTTAATTTTTGATTTTTATTTACTCACTTTATTAAAGAGAGAGCAGGTGAGTGGGGTGGGGGGTGCGGTGGGGGGAGACCGGCCTGTCCCACAGGCTCCACCCCAGACCCTGAGTCATGGCCTGAGCTGAGTCGGGGAGGCGGCTGCGCAGCCAGGGACCCCGGGCGCCCCGGCTCCTTCCCCGTCACAGGTGCCCGGTGTGTTGAGCCCAGCCGATGCCACGGCGAATTGGGAGACCTGGCGCGGGCCGCGGCCCAGCTGCTCCATCCCTCGCATCCGCGGTTGCCTCATCTGTAAAATGGGGCCGGGACCTGCAGTCAGGACACTGAGACGCGCCGAGGGCTGCCGGGGTGGTGGCCGGCCACAAGTCACCCCGGAAGGGGCAGGTGCCGTGGGAGTGAGGCGGGGGCGCCGGGGCTGTGAGGCAGGGTCCAGAGCCTCCCTGGAGCGAAGGTACGTTGGTAAACGTTGGTGAGAGTGGCTGCCACCTGCAGCGCCTCTGCCACGGGACTAATTCAAGTGACAGGTTTTCGAAGTCCCGTGGAATCCCAGGTCCTTGTACTGAAACATCAGCTCCCATCCACTTCCGAGTCCTATGGCCGAGGACCAACCTTTTTCAACTCGTTTAGGTGTCTCCTCTGGGATTTGCCACCGAGTTTCCAAGTCAAGGGCTACTTCTTGATTTTTCCATGTTAGGCCTCACGTGCGCACTTCCCACTGACGAGGAGGAGGGTGACCTCTGGCTGGGCCATGCCTGCTTGGTGCCCCATCCCCGCCCCCCGACACCCCGCACGTGCACCCCACCGATGGTTTTCATTCTACTCACGGTGCAGAGCCCCTTGGCCGATGTCCAGTAGTGATCATGCGTGTGAATTCAGCTGTCAGCGTCGGCTGCCGGGCCCTGCGTTCTCCTCCACGTGCTTCAGCGCCTCACACGCCGTTTCTGTGCGGTTCTCTGTTGGGAGAGCGGGAGTGAAGAGGGGGCCCCTGGAGCCCTCCTCTTCCCGCTCCCACCAGGTGGTTCCTGGCCTGCTGCACAGCCGTGACTGCTGTGCGAATCCCCTCCACCTCTCTCTGCGGGCAATCTCTTATCTCTTGAATCTCACCTTCCTGTCTTATTTTATTCCCTCTTTGTGATGGAAAAAGATGCAAGGAATATAAGTTTTGTAACTTTGCATCTCCCCGCTGTCAAACCCTTTTTGTCAAACCCTTTTTAATGGTTTGGATCCATATAGGATTCTAGACTGAAAATCAATTTCCCTTATACTTTGAATATCAGTTTTTTTTTTCTTTAATCCTCTGTGGCAACTCTAGCTGTCGAGAAGCCTGATGTCATTTTCTTTCTTGATCCTTATACGTGAACTACTTTCCTCTTCGGAAACTTGGAAACTTTTATGATCTCCTTCGTCCTGGTTTCCTGAATTTTAATGATGATGTATCTTCATGGGGCTCTTTTTAAACTAATGGTCCTGGGCACTCAGTGGTCCTTTCAAAGAGGAAACATATGGTCTTCAGTTCTGGAGATTCTAAAACATTTTCTTCAAACTTTCTTAGTTATTTTCCAAGGACCTGTTATTTGGATGTTAGAACTTCTGGGTTGATCTTCGATTTGATTTCTCTTATCATTTTTCTTCTATTGTTCATCTGTGACATTTTGCTTTACTTGGTGGGATATTGACTCATTTAAAAATGAATCCTTAGGATGAATTTTTGTACTTCTATATTTTTTGATTTCCAAGAATTCTTCCTTGTTCTTTGAGTGTTCTCATTTATCTCTTTTTGTTCTGATTAGTGGATCCAGGCAGGACCTTGCTCTCTAAAATATCAAGTGAGTTTTTATTATTTTTCTTCTGTCCCCTCCATTTCTTTTCCCCCTTAATTTTCTTTCATCTGTTTGCTTTTCTTTCTGTCCCCTACGTTAGACACTTCGCCCCCCTGACAATCAGTGGTTACCGATTCAAATCTGAATGAATCGTGTGCACACACCTGTGCACACACACGCAGACTGGAGGGTGTGTTGGGGAGACAAGGCTCACTGGCTCCTGAAGCAATGCACTTGTAGGATCACGGCCCCCCCAGAGGTGGCTGGTTCTAGCCCCCGGCCCCTGTGACTGTGTTAGGTTACATGATAAAGGGGAATTAAAGATTGCAAGTCGGCTGATCCTGAGATAGCTTCCCTGGGGCCCCAGTGAAGCCTTAGAAGGAAGGTAAGGGTCGCAGAAGAGAGCCAGGGAAAGGCTGTGGCGGAGGAAGCCGGGCGGGAGTGATGCCCTCTGAGAAGGACTCAACTCGCCACAGCTGCTTAGATGATGAAGCCACGAGGGGCCATGAGCCAAGGGATGCCAGAGGCCTCTAGAAGCTGGAAAAGGCAGGAAAATGGACTCTCCCCTAGAGGCTCTATCTGGCTTGATCCGAATACGTGAGGCCCAGTGAGACTCACACAGGACTTCTTCACTTTGGAGCCGCAGGACAACGCACAGGTATGTTTGAAGCCACTGAGGTTCTGGTAATTTGTTAGACCAACCGGAGAATCCGATGGAAAGACCCATCTGCTTCCTTGGGAGGCCCATAAATGTCACAGCTGAGGGTCAAATAGCCGGGGGAATGTTTCTGAGACCTGCCACGGTGGGAGGAGCCTGCGGTCTCTGGAATTCAGCTCAATTTGTGAGACCTACTATGTCCATCTGGAGAAATCTGCTGCCATCTCAGTAGCCCCAAGGGGAGCCACTTGGGCAGGGCTTTGGGGCTTTCCAGTGAATCCTGAACACACCTGACTTCTTTTCCCAATTTTTTTTTCCCCAAATCATGATTTGCCTCAGGTCCCCCCTGCCACTGAGGGAAAAAGCCAGGACATTTTAGAACCAACGTATGTGCAGTCTCCCTAGCTGGCTCTGCGAGTCTGGGTGGAGATACAGCCACCGGACGGAGGCCCAGAACAGTGGCCAAGCCCCGCCAGGTCAGGGCCAAGAGCCGGGCCGTGCGGCTCCTCTTTTCACTCTCTTAAGGATACCTTTTGATGAGCACAGTCTTAATTTGAATGTAGTCAGAATTTTTCTACTCATGGTTGGTGAATTCTATGTATTAGTTATAAGTCATTTCCTACTATGAGGTCATGAATATAGAAGCTTTACTGTCTTACCTTTTTTTATTTTTAAAGTGTTTATGTAAATTCCAGGTAGTTAACATAATATTAGGTTGAGGTATAATATTAGTTTCAAGTGTACAATTTAGTGATTCAACACGTCCATACAACACTCAGCGCTCATCACAAGTGCCATCCTCACTCCCCATCACCTATTTCCCCATCCCCCCCTCCAGTAACCATCAGTGTGTTCTCCATAGTTAAGTGTCTATTTCTTGGTTTGCCTCTCTCTTTTTTTTCCCCTCCACTCATTTGTTTTGTTTCTTAAATTCCACATTTGAGTGAAATCTTTTGGTATTTGTCTTTCTCTATTTCTTTTTTTTTTTTTGTCTTTCTCTATTTCACTTAGCAAAAATACACTCTAGCTTCCTCCCATGTTATTGCAAATGGTAAGATTTCATTCTTTTTGATGGTTGAGTAATATTCCATTATATATATTTAATATGGAATATATAATATTCCATTATATATATTTGCTGCTATAAACATTGGGGCTCATGTATCGCTTTGAATTAGTATTTTTGTATCTTTCAGGTAAATACCTAATAGTGCAATTGCTGGATTGTAGGGTAGTTCTATTTTTAATTTCTTTTAAAGATTTTATTTATTTATTCATGAGACACACACACACACACACACACACACACACACACACACAGAGGCAGAGACACAGGCTGAGAGAGGCAGACTCCATGCAGGGATCCCGATGTGGGACTCGATCCCGGGTCTCCAGGATCTTGCCCTGGGCTGAAGGCGGCGCTAAACCACTGAGCCACCCAGGCTGACCTATTTTTAATTTTCTGAGGCATCTCCATACTGTTCCCCACAGTGGCTGCACCAGTGTGGTTTACAATCTACTTGGCATTGATTTTTCCATGTAGTTGAAGATGAAGTCAACTTTATAGTATTTATTTTTCCATATGGATATCTAATTGTCTAACATCACTTATTGAAGAAAATTTCCTTTTCCTGAAGTCAATCAATGCCATATTCTTTATAAATCAAATGTTCAGGTATTGGAATTGCTCATATATTTATCGTTTCCATTGCTTTCATTTCTTTCTGTATCTTTGAGCTTCCATGTGGGATCATGTGTTTCTGCCTGAATATCTTTGAGTATTTCCTTTAGCATGGGCCTGCCATTAACTAGTTAATTAATTAACTGATTAATTCATCAATTCTCTTAGTTTTTGTTTATTTGAAAATGTTTTCATTCCACCTCATTCTTTTTTGTTTAGTATTCATTTATTTTAGAGAGAGAGAATATGCACACACAGGCAGCAGGGAGGGGCAGGGGGAGGGGAAGAGAGAGAATCCTCAAGTAGACTGCACGCTGAGCACGGAGCCTGACACGGGGCTCAATCCCACGACCCTGAGATCATGACCTGAGCTGAAATCAAGAGTTGGACGCTTAACTGACTGAGCCACCCAGGCAGCCCGTACCTTCATTCTTAAGGGACATTTTCCTTGGATATAGGTGGCTCTTACTTTCTTTTCATTAACTACTTAACCACTGTTGTTTCTATGAAGAAATCCACTTTAAGCTCAATTGTTACTCCCGTGAAGGTAATCTGTGTTTTTGGTTTTGTTTTTTTTTTGTTTTGACCTCTTCTGGATGCATTTAAGATCTGCATTTTATGTCTTTTTTTTTTTTTTTTAGTATTTTTACTATAGTGTGCTTACATGTGGAGATGATGTGTGTGTAGATATACACACGCGTACACATAAATATAAAATACATATTGCATATGTGTTTTTAAAATGCGGTTGGCTTAGGAGTGTAGAACCTTTTGAATCTATGGCTTAATATTTCTCAGCATTTTTGTAAAGTTCTCAGCTGTTACATCTCTAAATATTGTCTCTGCCTTGTTTTCACTCAGCTTTCCTGACATGCTGAGTGAAAGTGTGTTGTGTGACGAGTGTATGTGTGTTGGACTCTCACCCCATCCTCTCTGTTTCTTACTCTCCTATTTTCCATCGTTTTGTCTTTCCATACTTCATTTGGAATATTTTCTTTTTACCAGTTCATAAATTCAATAATTACCTTTTCAGATTAATTTAAGCTATTATTAAATAAATTCAGTGAGTTTTAAAAATAGACTTTTGTATTTTTCAGTTCTGGAATACTCTTTTTCAAAAAATAGTTCTCCTCCTCTGCCAAAATTCTCCATAGTGGCTTTTCTCATCTTAAACACATGTGCATAGACATTTTAAAGTTCATGTCCAGTAATTCCTATTTCTATAGTCCCTGTCTGTTTCTATTGCCTATTTTTTCTTAGTTTCTCTACTTTTCTTCTTGTGTTCTTGTTCTTTCTTATTGTGTGCTGGCCATTAATTTTGAAAACTTGTTTGCTGAAAGAATTTGAGGACTAGAATAGTATCACCTTGCTCCAGAAAGGACATATGCTCGCTTCTGCTGTGCAAGTGGGAAAGCCAACACTTGGAGTTACCTAATCCAGTTCCAGACATTGAGAGACCTTCATACTGAGTTGCAGTCTCCTTGAAAGCAATCTACTGCTGTTCATTTGCTCCCAGGGTGCAGCCTTTCAGTGACCCAAACCCAAAAAGAAATGGCTTCATCTGACCACCTCTGTACACTGGCTCATCCCTATGTTGGTGACTTCTGCACTCCCTTCCTGGGACGCCAAGCCCTACAGATGTGCTGCTCAGCGTTTCAGACAGCTTCTCTAGAGTCAACACATTCCCAGAGGAGGAGTGGCCCAGCTACTGGGCTTACCTTTCTGGACCTCTAGTCTGTCTTCTAGAATGTTCCTTAATAATTCTTTGTGACCTTGTTAGTTCACTAACAAGACCTAATGATGCCTTCAAGAGCAGTTTTTCTAAGATTTTATCTACTTTTAGTATTTGTTCTCAGCAGGAGGATTGTCCTAAATTAATGGTTCCCATCACCAGAAGCAAGAAGTTATCTTCAGCAGACGGGCCCTGACCACTAGCATTTATTCTTTAACATTTAATATCAGATATTGTCCAGTAGCAAGAGTTGTATTTGCGAATACCTTTGATGGAGAGAGAGAGAGAGAGGGAGGGAGAGAGAGAAGGAGGCATTCAATATGCAGGCACAAGAGTTCCAGCTAACTTTGGACCACAACCAGCCTCCAGTTGCAGCCCTTTGGCTCAGAGATTGGCTTGGGCAAGAAATTTTGTTCTTTTCTGTAATAAAAAAAAAGGCTCTTAATGCTATAAATCCCATAGGGTCCTTTCAAAATGAATCATGTCTATGTAGATGATTTCTTTTGAGATTATAAAAATATATTTAAAATATCTAAAAAAGTAAAATAAAATATCTCCTAAAAGAGAAATACATACCAAACCCAAAAACATATTTTAGATTTAGATTTTCCAGCTCAGGCAATTTGGAAAATAACTGGAAAACATTTTTGTGCATGCCTAAAACAAGCTCCTCTGAGCTCCCCTTCATTACCTGACTCATTCATTAAAAATGCATCATTGGATTTGCACTGTTTTCCTATGCTAGGGCTCCAGCATTGGGAGTATGCACTCCTTAGCCTCAGAGAATTTATAATCTAGCTAAAACCAGACAGGTGAAAACCATCTAAAGTGATAAATATGCATAAGATCTTATAATGAAATGTACATAAATTATAGAGTCTAATACCAGGAATGAACATTTATGGGTTATTCTGCTTCACTGATTATTTATCATAAACATGCGTAGTTCAGAGTTGTTGACCACATTTGGCTTCCTCTGAGAAATTCAAAATACCTGGGTAATCTAAAAGGCATCATTTGTTAATAGCCACTAAGACTTAGGAACTAAAAAGTAATATAAAAAAATACGCAAGGGAGAAGGTGCAGGAGCACCTGGGTGTGAATTCTTAGTAGGTGGGTGACCTTGATGAGGTCATTTGACCTCTGTACCCTTGTGTTTCCTCTTCTATAAAATAAGGATGAGAGCACTTACCATGTAACATGCCCGTGCAGAGCAAAGGGGCTGAGATCAATCCTGCATTTAGCATGAGTTCTGGTAAAGTATCAATGTAAATTCTTTTTTTTTTTTTCCTTAAGGCACAGTCATGGTTAAACATTTACGTGGGGGAATTGAAGTAGAAATGAGAAAATACTTTGTGAATTATTAGGAACAACATCCACATTAAGAGGGAAAAGGGAAGATCTGTTTTGTTCCCAGCAAAAGACATTAATTTAAACAAATATCTTTCCTGTCTCCAGTCAAATGTGTGGTGTAGAAAGCAGTTGTAACTTTGTCCTTCCAGACGTCTTTTTGATTTTTCTTATCCTGACACCTGAGAGAATGGGCTAGTGACATTTCTTACTGGTGGCAATTTTACTGAAAGAATATATATTTTCTCACCGTGCAGGGACCAGAGCCTCGGCCTAGAAGGTTGGCTTCTGTCCTCATCACCTGTACTCTCGCTGATAATATAGCTGTTCTCCTACCCAACTCAATCCTCTCTCCTCTTGCTTCCAACTTGAACTTTTGACTTAGGCGACTTCATGAATATCATCTTGATTATTGAGTAAATTTATTAAGTAGCCTGGGATAAAACATGAACAGCACTGTATTTGCCAATTACTACCCACTGGAACATTGTGTGTTAAAATCTAAATTGACCTAGAACAGTGAAGAAAGTAAATACTTTAGAGAAAGTAAACACTTTCTCTAAAAAGCCCCATTCCTTGGGCAACTTGTCCCGTAGAACCTTTAGAGTTGATATTCTCAAAGATTTTGTCCTAGGGCCTTTTCTTTGCTCTCCCATTCTTCCTTGAAATCATATCCATGCCAAGGATTTCCTTCCCTATTGCTTTGTATGTTTTGCACAGAATTTGTCCTGAGTTCCAAACATCAATCCCACTTCCTCCTGGACAGCTCCCACCTAGATATATCCCACAGACCCCTCTCAACCTCAACATGCCTAAAGCAACTAACAATTTTCCTACCCAACGTACTGACTTCAGATTATTTATCCTTTATTGGCTCAATAACTCAAGCCAGAAACTCCAGGGTTGACCTCCTACTGCTCCAGCCTCACCACTACTGGCTTAGCTCAGCTCCTCAGCATTTCCCATCTGAAGTATTACAATAGTCACTTGTCTGGTCTCCAGTTTTTAAAATGCATGCCATAAAGTGCAACGAAAGTGACCAATCTGACTGTGTCACATCTCTGCTTAGGTTCTTGAATTAACCTCTCAGTCAATGGTGCCAATGTTTTCCAACTGAAGGAAAGATGTGCATAAGCATTACCCAGGCATTTTGTAAGTCTGGGGTCCTGGGCCACAAAAGTTCTGATTCAGATTCAGATTTGGGAATAGGGCTCAAGAATCAACATCCTTAACAAACATGTCAAAGCTCTGATGAGTAGCTGGATCCCATTATGAGAAGCAGTGCACCGCAGGACAGTTCAGTCCCCTGGGTCTGGCAAGCATGCTCATTATTTTCTGGAATGTACTCACCTCTCCAGCCTCATCTATGTCTATTTCCCCCTTCCTGTCCTAAAATCCAGCATTCAGGCCAAGGACCAGGAGCCTGGGAATGCCTAGATCTTGACCTGCCCCTCACTCAGTTTTCCTTTGAAGATCTCATTGAAGGATGTCTACCCCCAGACTATAAGAAAAGTAAGAAAAATGCCATATTATTAATAGCTCAGACTATGCCTGACACTCTTGAGTTCATGGTTCTCTTATAAAAGCTGAAATGCTAAACGTGGCTGAGCAGAGGATAAAGGGAAGGAAGCACGGAACTTCTACAAAGGTGGACCTGAGTCCATTTGCCCAACTGATGAAGAACAGCTGGTCGACCTGCAGGCAGGAGACCTGGGAGCAGAGAGTGGGGGTCAGTGGAGTCTTGTGCATGGAGCACAAGGTTTAAGAGATGTACCATGCATGGCTAGCGACCTTTAAGCCACAGTAACTGCTCATTAGTAGAATGCAGCTAATTTCTTTTCCCTTATTTTAGGGGAGGGGTCTTGGAAGGGAGGGCACTGGGCAGAGACTGGAAGCCTGGGCCCAGAGCAGACACTTGCTGCTCCCAGGTGCTGGAGGAAGGATGGAGTCTGAGCCATTCAAGGACAGAGCTCCATACTCCTTGCCATCACAGACTCTTTGGAATACTAGAAAGAAAATGTATTTGGGCAAAAATTATTCTTTGCAAAAAGGTAACTTTTGATGCAGGAACGAGATAAGGAAATATGAATTGCATCTCAGAGAATGCAAATGAGTTTCTCATAAGCCAATGGGAGGGTTTCCAGGGTGAGACACCTTATCTGGTTTAATTAAGAGCCCCAGGATTTCTATTCAGTGAGTGTTCATCACATCAGGCTTCCTTTCTCTAAAATTAAAATGCAGCCAGGGAAAAATTACCCAGTCCTGGGAATAAGGCGCTCTAAATTCTTTCAAAGAATTTGCAGGTTTGAAGAAGGGTCGTATATTTGAAAGTTGGAAATGTGCAATAGAGATAAAAATTCATATTTTGCTTGTGATAAAATCGTTAGTGGATAATGCTCCCTTCAAAATCAGACCTGTCCGCCTCCTGGGGAGGAGCTGGACTCTCCTGGTAACGTGACGTCTGTCCAAGGTGACTCAAACTTAGGGCTGACACCCTAAGGCAGCCGGTTCTCAGAGAAAGCAGTTTTCACCTTCACTCGTGCCCTCTTTCCAGGTCTCCTTTTAGCTGGAGTGGGAGTGGCGGCCCTTGGCTGGGCCCAGTGGCTGGGAGGAGACGGGGTCGGTGGCGAGGGCCAGGTGAGTGGCAGCTTCTGAGGAAGGCCAGAGTGTGAGGCAGAGTGTGGAAAGTCTGGAAATCCAGTTAGCGAAGGACACACGTTCAAGGCAAATTCCAGAGGCCTCTTGGAAGCCGGCCTTGCCAGTCTTCATGAGCCTTAGGCTTTTGTAATGGCACCTTGGCCCTCGAGCTAAGGAAGGAGAAGGGATGAAGGTTAAAATCAGGTTTCTGGAGAAACTGCAGATTTCCATCATACCCGTGAAGACAATGTGCTCATCAGGAAAACCTGGCTGAGCTACAGGCTGGCCTCAGATCTCTTGCCAGCCAGCACCCTATGTCCCTGCTCGCCCACCCGTCGTCCCACCCAGCTGCGCTGACTGTGACCAGGGGCCTGGCACACCTGAGGCGGCTCCCATCACCGCCATCTCGCCAAGAACAGGCCTCAACTCAGCCATTCCGGCTAAGGGCCCACAGGCAGCTCCAGGGAAAGCTCCAGAGCCTGTACCTCATTCCTGGAGAGGCTGAGCCCTGGTCACCCACCTCTGGCCTTGGCACATTTAGAAAGGCTCCCGTCAGACCTACACCCGTTGCCTGTGGGGGACAGTGTGCAGGAGGCCGGTTCCGCGGGTCCCCAAACTCTAGGACGGAGAGGACAGAAGAGAAAAGCCCCGATGCTTTATATTACATTTCTGCTCTCATAGGTCTATCACCACCATCACCGCACTCGTACTCTGGGCCGTCTTACCCAATCCTCACAACTCTGCAGAAGATATAATCGTTACCGTTTGCAGATGAGGCCTGGAGATGTTAAGCGACATTACCCCCCATCGGTGGTTCTCAAACCTTTGCACATACGAGACTCACCCCACAGATTGGCGAGTTTCTGATGTAATTCATCTGGGATGGGGCCAAGAACGTGCATTTCCAACCAGTTCTCAGGGGCCGCCGCCGCCACTGGTCCAGGGCCCACACTTGGAGACACAGAGGTGGCCACGGTCTCGTGGGGATGCAAGATGGCTTCTGTGACAGCAGGTGGCAGAGAGGCAGCGTGCAGGTCCCCCCAGTGCCGAAGAGTTCTGTTCTGCAAACTTCTGGGGTGAGGGGGGCTTGTGATGTTACCAGCTCCTCCTCCTTCTCTCAGCTCTGCCGGAGCTGAGCAACCCGAGGCAAGTCTGTTGGTCAGATGCAGAGACCATGCTTAATTACACAGGGAAAGCTTAAAATAAAATAGGATTAATGATTTATAGGACAGCAACCACTCCGAGAAAAGACGACTCTCCAGGACATCCCGAGGCTGAGGCAGGTTATTCCAAGGGGGCTCCTGGGTGGGGAGGCAGCCGAGTGGGCAGCCCTGGGCCAGAGCGGGTCCACAGGGGGCAGATGGGCTGGAGAGCAGGGAAACCCAGGTGGGGCCCAGCTGCTGTCGGCTTAAGGCCAAGGTCAGTGGGCAGGGAAGCCGGGGCCAGGACTGGTGGCCCTCCTGGGGTGCCAGCAGGTCACCTGACAGGTGGGAACTCTCCCAGCCAGGGCCAGCTGACAGTGGGTGAGCACTGCCAGAGGTTCAGCAGCCGCACTATTGCAGCCCCAGGAGTGAGGCCTTCCTCCTGCAGCGACTTTCACGCCCTCCTCACAAGCTTCCCGACCTGCCAGAGGGCCACGGAGAGACATTCACGAAGTCCAGTTTTGTTACCACGAAGTAAGGCGGGGAAAGGTGCACTGAGAGGCAATAAACTGATAACTTACCCAGCAGGGATCCACTTACTTAGACTACAGTGTGAATGACCTTTCGGAATCGAGAAGCCTGGTGGCCCTGAGAGAGGCGCTCACCCGGCCTGGGAAATGGTTAGCCAAGTTGTCCTTGAAGCACTTCCTATTCTGTCATGGAAATTGGCCGGAGGGAGGAGAGGAAGGCAGTGCGGCCGGAAGAGTAGTTTTTTCTAGGAAGGATCAGAAGGGAGAGAAGCCATTCAGGAGGGAGAACTCACCTTCCCAAGAGCAAATGCCATTTCAGCAGAGAATTTCCCTTCCTTGAGCCAAAATGGAGGAGGAACCCGCAGGCCTCCATCTCCCCTCCCCGCAACCCTCCTGCTTCCCACTGTCTGTCCCTCTGTCCACCACCGCACCTGCTGCAGGCTTTCCTCCTAGCTTCCCCTCTACAAACTCCGCCCCCTCCGAGCCCCACTCCCTAGCCCCGCCCCCGAGCCCCGCCCCTCCAAGCTCCACCTCTATGGCCCCGCCCCTCCTGGCCCCGCCCATCCGAGCCCCACCTCTCTAGCCCCGCCCCAAGCTCCACCTCTCTAGCCCCGCCCTCCTAGCCCCACCCCCTCTTAGCCCCGCCCCTCCGAGCTCCGCCTCTCTAACTCCCTCCATCCTAGCCCCGCCCTCTCCTAGCTCCACCCATGTAGCTTCACCCCTCCTTTTTTCAATGTTGATTATTTATTTATTTATTTATTTTTTATTGGTGTTCAATTTACCAACATACAGAATAACACCCAGTGCTCATCCCATCAAGTGCCCCCCTCAGTGCCCGTCACCCATTCACCCCTACCCCCGCCCTCCTCCCCTTCCACCACCCCTAGTTCGTTTCCCAGAGTCAGGAGTCTCTCATGTTCTGTCTCCCTCTCTAATATTTCATTTTTTCTCCTTTCCCCTTTATTCCCTTTCACTATTATTTATATTCCCCAAATGAATGAGACCATATGATGTTTGTCCTTCTCCGATTGACTTACTTCACTCAGCATAATACCCTCCAGTTCCATCCACGTTGAAGCAAATGGTGGGTATTTGTCGTTTCTAATGGCTGAGTAATATTCCATTGTATACATAAACCACATCTTCTTTATCCATCATCTTTCGATGGACACCGAGGCTCCTTCCACAGTTTGACTATTGTGGACATTGCTGCTAGAAACATCGGGGTGCAGGTGTCCCGGCGTTTCACTGCATCTGAATCTTTGGGGTAAATCCCCAACAGTGCAATTGCTGGTCGTAGGGCAGGTCTATTTTTAACTCTGAGGAACCTCCACAGTTTTCCTAACTCCACCCATGTAACTTCGCTCCTCCTAACCCGCCCTCTCCCAGCTTCTCCCCTCCTAGGCTGGCCCCCATCCCGGCCCCTCCTGACCCCGCCCTCTCCTAACTCCGCCCCTTCCCAGCCCCACCCCTCAAGATTCGCCCCTCCTGGCCCTGCCCTCTCCAATCTTTGCCCTTCTAGCTTTACCCTCCTGGCCCTGCCCCCGCCCCTCCTAGCTCCGCCCCCTGACTCCACCCCCAGCCACGCCCCATATGGCCCCGCCCCTCCTAGCTCTGCCCTCTCCTGACTCCACCCCTCCTAACCACGCCCCATATAGCCCCGCCCCCTCCTAGCTCTGCCCTCTCCCGACTCCACCCCTCCTAGCCACGCCCCATATGGCCCCGCCCCTCCTAGCTCTGCCCTCTCCTGACTCCACCCCTCCTAACCACGCCCCATATAGCCCTGCCCTCTCCTAGCTCCGCCCCTCCTGACTCCACCCCTCCTAGCCCTGCCCTCTCCTAGCTCCGCCCTCTCCTGACTCCACCCCTCCTAGCCGCGCCCCATATGGCCCTGCCCTCTCCTAGCTCCGCCCCTCCTGACTCCACCCCTCCTAGCCCTGCCCTCTCCTAGCCCCGCCCTCTCCTGACTCCACCCCTCCTAGCCGCGCCCCATATGGCCCTGCCCTCTCCTAGCTCCGCCCTCTCCTAGCTCTGCCCTCTCCTAGCCCCACCCCTCCCAGCTCCGCTCCCTTCTCTGCGAAGCGCACCTACTCCGGGGTTCCCCTCAGCGGTTTGGGGAGTCTCCAGGGTGGGATCGAAGTGACCCTTGCCCCTGCTTCCCTCCTGTCTTGCTGCGCCTGGTTGTGGATGAGCCTCCTGATGCTGCCGGTGCCGCAGCCTCCAGAGGCACGTGGCTGTCGGGGCCCTGGGAGCAGGGGTCCGCAGAGCCACAGTTCAGGGTCCCCGAGCCGAGCCGGCTGCTCCCCGCGCGGCCTGTGCCCCTCGCGCAGCTCTCCCCGCAGGCCAGGTCCGCGCTGCTGCTGCGCCCGTGCCACAGCTCCTCCCTGCCCGCCCCCTTCACGTCCAGGAGGCGAGGGGCGCCAGGCCTCCGTGGGGGAGGCGGCCCTTCGTCTCTGGGCAGATGTGCAGGGAGCCGGCTCGGGCAGGCAGCTTCCAGCTCGACGCCTGGGCCCGGGTGACCGAGGGGATGTGCTCATTAACGTGATTCCTTTCCAGCCAGAAGCATCCTTGCAAGATCCTGCATCCCGCAGGTCACCGCTGGAAACAGGGTCCCAGGGCTGCTTACTTCGTGCCCCTCTCGCCTCCCCTGTCCCCTCCCGCCAGCCCAGGACACGAGGCTTCCTTGTTCCTAAGGGCATCTCTAAGGTGAGCGACTGTAGCCCAGCCCTATAGCTACTGTGCTCCAGGCGGATACGCCGCTGCTTTGGGGACGCTAGGCAAACTAAAAGAGGAATAAATGCACCGAGCATAAAAATAATCATTATTAGCCCAATTCTGACAGTACCACTTTGGTTTTATATCTCACACTTTTTTTTTTAATTCTCTCAAGCACTGGCCCGAAGAATAAGTGAGGAGCAGCCAATTCCCCCCATTTTCTGCAGACACAGTCTCCCCCGTGGTGAGCAAATATGCTCATATTTCGCACGGTGGGGTCCGGAAGGCAGGGACGGGCTGGGGGGACACCCAGAGCACTGCGGTCGGTGACACCTCAGAAGGAACAGGGCCCCAGGGGCCCCTGCTGGCTGGACAAAAGCCCGGCACAGTGTGCATCCTAATTAAACCGGAGGAGACTGCGTGGACTTGTTTTTGTGAGCTCCGGCCGGAGGCTCTGTTTTAGTGCAGGTCGGTCTGTTGCTGAATTCTGTACCCGGACTCCCAGCCTCACTGTCCTCAAGGTTCGGGTGACCTGCCCCCAGCTCGGGGATGCGCAGGCCTGATGAACAGCTCCAAGGGAGCGGCCAGCCCTCCTCCCGGTCCTGGGTGGCCGCCGGGCAGAAAGGGCTTTTCTTCAGACTCAGCCTGGGTCCTTGGGAGGAAGCAGCTCACGGCTGCTGTGAAGCCTGGATGAGCTGCGGGGAGAGGCAGTCCCCAGGCAGGTGTGCAGGGGGAGCAAGCGCCAGGAGAGCGTGGGGAGGACGGCTCCTCATCTGTCCCTGAGCCCAGTCTCTGTCACAACTGGCGTTGATCGGATGCTCCACAGAACGGCTGTCCTTGACCCTGTGAGATCTTTCCCAGAGCAGATGGTGGAGATGAGATGGGGCAGACAGTGCACATGACGGGGAGATGGTGGAGATGATGGGGAGACAGTGGAGATGATGGGGAGACACTGGAGATGACGGGGGATGGTGGACATGATGGGGAGATGGTGGGGAGACAGTGGAGATGATGGGGAGACAGTGGAGATGATGGGGAGATGGTGGAGATGTCGCACCGGAAGCCAGTGCTCCGAGGAGGCGCAGGCAGTAGGGTTAGGTTTCAGTCCCCAGCGTGCAGCTCGTGTCCCGGGCTCAGGGCGCAGGGCTGGAGCTGGGTGGGTGGGGGAGCAGGTGTGCCCACTGTTCCCTAGCGTGGGCAGGGCACGGGCTCCCAGCCCTGGAAGCCACCAGGTGGCCGGGCTGTCAGGGAGGCACGGCGTGTGGCCCTGAGGAGGAGGGCCCCCACCCCCGTTGGCCGCTCCTGTTCCACCCTCCTTTGCTCCAAGGACCTTGAAGAGCCTTTTGTTCCTCCTGTCCCAGTTCGGTTACCATGGGAACCGGAGTGGCCGTGTTGCCTCCCGCGCAGGTGCCGAGTCCCCGGGGTGCCAGGAACACCCGGGGGAAGAGCTCGCAGAGGACGCAGACGGTCTGGGAAACCACTCAGGGCACCCCCCATTCTGCCTCCGCCTCCCCGGGGGCCAGGCAGCTGGTGTCTCATCCCCGTGCGCACGGAGGCTGCAGGGACCAGGCACCCCCTTCTTCCGCCTGGGGCTTGGGGCACAGAGGTCAGGCCAGGCGTCTCAGCGAGTCCAGCAGCGCCGCGGGCTCCGGGGTCCCGCCTCTCCCCAGACGTGCACCTGACAAGGGACCTCAGGACCTCATGAGTCAGGAACTGCTCTCGATGCGTTATATTCCAGCTTCCAAAACTGGTACATTTACAAGTGGTCACTGACAGCCAAGCTCATCGATAGGCATGGAACTTTCTGGAACGGGCTGTGGGCTGCTCAGCGGGACCCTGGTCAAGGGGGCACACTTGGAGCAAGCGGTCTCCTCCAGTGGCCCTTACAGGGCTCTTGGGGGCACCGCCCCCGGAGCCAGCACGCCTAGCTGGAGTCCCAGCTCCACCCTGGGCAGCGTGTGACCCTGAGCGGGACACGTGGCCTGAGCCCCGGGGGTCCCCTCCACAAATTGGGGTGACAACAGACTTTATCTCCCAGACCTGCTGCTGGTGAGTGAGCGCACGAGAAGGGCTCAGAGTGCTACCTCCCCATGGCAACTCCTGGGGGTCCTATTCACCCATCATTATCCCGTGTCACCCCTTCTGAGGCCACCTCTGAAATCGGGAGGTGTTTCTCCTGTGTCCCGGCGCGGAAGGTGCGGCGTGTGCCTTCCGGGAGACTGGGTCTTAGAATCGGTTCAGTCCATTATTGCGCTTGTCGCGCTGCCTCCGGCCTCTGGCCCGGTGCCTGGGAAATAACAGGGACCCCCGCACCGCTGGGAGAACACCCTCCGGACCCTCGGCCCCCTCTTGTCCCTGGGCCTTCCCTCCCAAGGACAGGTGGCCCGTGTGATGGGGGCAGGGCTGGGGGGTCGGCGGACCCCCCAAAGGGTCCAAAAGCTGCATCAGGCAGACAGGTCCACAGCTCCTAGACATGCGGCCATCTCATTCCCTTCTCCTGAGCCGTCAGGCCGGGGGCTTGGTGTTAGGGGGGGTGACTCATTTCGCATTGCTCTGACGCGCAGAGGGGGGCTGGTGTCTGGCCTGTGAGTGTTCTCGGGAGAAACAGAAGCGCGAGGACGCGGGCGGGTGAAAGGAGCTGGCTCGCGGTGGGCCAGCCCCACTAAGGCGGGCAATCCGCTTTACCCAGGGTCTACTGGCATCCAAAGTACCCTCACAGAAGCATCCAGAATCATGTTTGGCCCAATATCTGGGCACCCCCGCCCCAACTAAATTGTCCAAATTCACTATTAAGGATGCCTTACAGTGAAGATGCCTGGAGTGGAGGTGCTGCATCTTGGCCTCGGGGAGACCCCCCTTCTCCCTGCACCCCCCCCCGGCCGTGGAGTCCTGCTGCTCTGGGCCAAACCCTCCTGTCCTGTCTTCTACGATCCCCACAACACCCCTGCGCGGTAGGCAGCAACATCTTCATGTTTCCAATAAGGAAACAAAAATCAGAGTTTAAACGACTTACGAGTGGATGACCCTGGGCAACCAGGTGGTGCGGGCCTCGGAGCCGGCCTCACCTGTCCTTGGCTCTGCACATCGGAGCTAACAACCGCGGTCGCCGTCGTTTGTCCTAGTTAGCACGGAGGCGTCCTGGACGTGAGGCACTGTTCTAAGCACTTTCCCTCCGTGGACCCTCAAAATGAGCTCAGCATCCTCCGCGCCCCCAAGAGCTCTGCAGACAGATGTGATAAACGAGTCGTTGGAAGGTGTGAAGCGCCCCACTGCCCGGGCTGGCCCCCGCCCCCCGTGGCCTGGCCGCCGCCGCCAGCCTCCGGCCCCGCTGTTTGCCCGGCGCAAGCGGCAGGTGCCAGCTCCGGGGGGGCATGCCCTCTCGTGGCGTTCGCCTCCCGCCAGTTCTTCGCACCTCTAATTGCTTCTGAGATCACCTCCTCTCCTAGTTTGACACGTCTGAGAGGAGGGGCAGCCGGGGAGCAGGGATGCTGGCCGCCCCCGCCTCTCCCTGCCCGCCAGCAGCTCAGCCGGGCCCCTCGCGGGACGCAGGGCGCGGGGCTCGTTAGCAGGCTGGCTGCGTCTGGGCCATCACTCGAGGGGAGGAGGCCTGTGGGCGCAGGGCTGCTCTTTCGTCTTGTCGCCCTGCCTCCCGACGACCATCTCGTCGTAGCAAAAGCCCGTTCCTGTTCTGTGTCAGCCCCGAGCTGGCGTGGAGGGAGGCACGAGAAGAGAGAGGAGGCGTCACCCTGAGGGGCAGGCCCGTGGGCACCTCTAGAGGACACGGTTGTTATGTGGTGTGAGCGACAAGTGCGATGCAGACAGTGGGCGCTCAGGGGGGCGGGGAGGGTGCAGGCTTGGTTTGATCAAGAAGAGAAAGGGGTGCTGACTTCACCTGCACAGGGTGGGGGATAAGCAGGACTTTAAAAGGGCCAAGGGAGGGGAGGAGGAAGGCAATGGGGGGAGGGAGGAACGGGATGCCCCACAGGGGGCTGCTCCAATGAGGTCGTGCCCAGGGCTCTACATCCCAGTGCTCCCATTTCTGGGGGACCATCAGCTGCTGCCCCCGGTGCTGGGTGGTGCTGGGTGTCTCTGCTGCCCCTCCAGGAGCCGTTTCCTACGGGCATTTCAATATCCTCCCCTCCTGGCTCTCTCCAGGCACCTGCTGCCCGGCTCCCTCGCCCGCTCCGAGCCAGGCTAACAGCAGGTGCACCCCGGTGGCCTCCGACGTCGGCCTCCCATGCCCCTCGGTCCCTCGAAGCCGCCCCCCCCACCTGCACGCACAGCCCCCCGTGACGGCCCTTGCTAAGGGACATTGTTCGGTCCTCGCCACTGTCTGGCTTTTTCTCCAAACCTCACTATTCTGCACTAGTTTCATCCCGGGAAACACGATCCCCGTGTATCCAGCTGCTCAAGCCCCAACCAAGGGAGTCAGTGTTTCTAGTCCTCGCCCTGCTGTGTCCACTCCTCCCATTCCTTCCCGTTACCAGGCCCTGTCCGCTTTACCTCGTGAGCACCACCAGTTAGTTTGGTGTGTCAACGTGGGTGGCCACAGGGTGCTCAGGAGAAATGACGCTCTGGGTGGAAAATCGGCAGTTGGGCCAGTGGACGTAATACAGTGGGTCAGCTTCCCCAAGGGGGCGGGGGGGGGCGCTCATCCAGTCCCTTGCTGGCCTGAACCAACAAGAGACAGAGGAAGGAGGAATTTGCTCTTTTTTTCCCCTGCCCCACCATTGGGCTGGGCGTTTCATCTCATTTTCTCCTTCAGGCCTGGATTTTATTCCGCAGGCTCCGCTCGTTTGCCAGCATTTGGGCTCAGACTAAATTGTACCACTGGCCTTTCTGGGTCTCTAGCCTGCAGATGGCAGATTGTGGGACTCCATCCCTGTCACCGGGTGAGCTGGTTCCTGTAATACATCGCTTTCTCTTTTTCTTTATATATGTATGTATATATATTATATGTAGCATATAATCATATCTATATAGTCCGCAAGTCTACGTAGTGTGCCTGCTGTAGACAATAAACATACACACACGTAGAGCTATACATCTTACAGGTTCTGTTTCTCTGGAGATCCTGTGTGTGTGTGTGTGTGTGTGTGTGTGTGCAAATCTGCTGATTTACTTCTACTCCCTTAGTCCAAGCTACCAACATCTCTTCCTTGGCCTAATAATTCACTTCTAACCAGTTTCCTCACATCCGTTCCTGCCCTTCCTCCACTTATTCTCCTCACTGCAGTCAAATTGATCTTTTAAAAAATCGCAAATATCATTTCGCAGCTGCTCTATTTAAAACCTGCCAGTGACCTCTTTTTGCTGCAGACCAGAACCCTTCCCATGGCCCCAAGGCCCCCCGGGCTGGCTCCTGCAAACCCCACTGGGCACCTGCCACATGCCTTCTCCCTCCCCCCACGCTCAGGCCCGGGCACTTCCTCCCACGGCCCAGGCTCCTGCCTGCTTCCTGGCCTTTTCACACGCTGTTCCCTATGTCTCCAGACATTTTCCTTCTACATTTTTACCTAGTTCCTGTCTTCTTGTTCAGAGCAGATCTCAAGATGCTAACTCAACATTAACAGTAGAGTTATTTTCTATATACCTTCCCTGCTCCCTGTGCCCCAGAAAGAGAGCTTCTGTTCATCTGCTCCCTCTGGGGTACCCTGACCTGGGTGCTGCGCACAGTGGCCCCTCCGAAATCCCCCCAACACCCCGACCTCTCTACTCCTGGGTTCACCTTCGAATCTGCAAATCTGTTTGCTGCACTTTCTTACTTAAAACTTTTTGGTGGTGGGATCCCTGGGTGGCTCAGTGGTTTGGTGCCTGTCTTCAGCCCAGGGTGTGATCCTGGAGACCGGGGATCAAGTCCCATGTTGGGCTCCTTGCACAGAGCCTGCTTCTCCCTCTGCTTATGTCTCTGCCTGTCTCTGTCTCTCTGTCTCTCTCTCTCTCTCTGTGTGTGTCTCTCATGAATAAATGAATAAAATCTTTTAAAAAAGAACTCTTTGGTGGCTTCAGATTGGCCTGCAGCCTCTGCTTGTCAATATTTTAGACATGGATGGAGGGGGTCCAGGAAGTTACACGGAGTAGCCAACGCCAAGCATGATGTTTTTTGAAGCTTCACTGTGTGTTTTAAAACTTCATGTGAAGTCTGCATTCCAATCTATAATATCCATTTGATTAAAAAAAAAAACAGAAATTATGCTTCCCCACAAAATCCACACACACAAAAGGGATACTCCTGTAATGACCATGGGACCCCCATATACTGTCATGACCACCACGTGCTCCCAGGAATAGAAGCTCCTACATTTGAGAAGGTCAAATCTGATGCTCTTTGTGGATGATGAGACTGAGGCTCAGCCCCCTCCCCCCCGCCCCCGGCTTTGGCCCACCTCTGGGTTTCTCACAGGTGCAGAGAGCGGTCACAGTTCTCACTTCACTCACTCGAGAACTTTCTCCTGGTGCAGGGAGAGCTTGCTCAGCCAGTGTTCAAGCCAGCCCAATCCTGAATTGTGGGGGATTTAAAAATCCCAGACAAACCCTTAGCTGATGAAGGAAAAGAGTTGGTATAGAAAGCCTCCAGCCTCCATTGGTGGGTCAATTATAAGCCAGTTGGGTCTTCCAAGAATATTCCCAAGAATATGCTAAGACATACATGCAAGAGACTTATGGGGTGTGGAGGGGGGATGAAGGGTTCTGGAGGCTGAGGCAAAGCCTGAAGACACGAGCAGCTGGAGGCTCAGTCAGTTGCTTCCCCATGGCTGGTTCTGTCACAAACGGAGATCGCTATCTCCCTTTGCGGAGGATGCCGAGCAACCAGCACTTGGTCAGGGAGCAAGCGAAAGGTCCAGGACTTGACTGGAGGGCGTGATGAGCAAGCAGCAGGCGATCGGGTTCTGGTTAATGGCAGAAGGTAGGGTATGCTTGAGCTCTTGGGCGCACCTGGGACAACGCCAATGGCCTGAAGAGACCATCCTGACTTGTAAGGTTGGTGGGAACTGCAGGAGACATCAGTGCCTAGTTGGTGTCTAGTGCACCTGCGATGGGCAACCCGAGGCCCCCTGCACTGGGGGCCATGTCAGAGCCCCGTGAGCCCAGTGTGGTCTTTCCCAATTCCTAGGGTCACATCGGTGGCCGTAGTCAATTCAAGAGTCCAGGCCCCAGTGCTGTAGTGGCCCCTGTGTACCTTCCCCCCATCTCCCCTGTCCCAAAGCTAGGACGGTGTTCCCAGGACCAGGCTGCCACGTTGCTCCTCACAACCCCCCTGGGCCGGACCTGAGTCCCTGGTGCTGCGGCTGCACGCTGTGCCCAGCTGAGCCGTCCTCTCCCGCTGAGCGGTAGGGTGCCCTCAACCCTGGTCAACAGGTGGTGGCCGCTGAACGGACAAGGAGATCAGAAACCCTGGCATTTCGGTGACTTCCAACACAGGACACCTGCCTCTCTGCCTCTGGTCTGTCCTCCAGCTTACAGGAGTCCCCTTGTTGGCCCCGAAGGGCCTGCTGCTCAGCTATCCCACACATAGAGCGTGTGGCACGTGGCTGGATTTTGTCTCAACTACATACCATGAAGCCCCGGGAAGGACCTTGTGCAGAGCTGGGCACAGGATCGACGAGGTTTACAGAGGGTGCTCGGTGCATCACTGAGGAATAAGAGAAGGGACGAAAGGCTGAGGTAAGTTGTAGGGAAGGCAGAGGAAGCACCCTGGCAGACCCTGGGGGACACTCTCGCTCAGGGGGTGTCCTGCTGGGAGGAATGGCTACAAGAGCGAGGCTGGCAGGTGCAGGAGCAGATGTCTGTTTAGCTGGGCCCATCAGGTTCTTGGAAGGCCAGTGATTCAGTGGAAAACACTAGAATGGTGACGTGAAGGAGGAGGGGCCAAGAGGGATGTGAGAGAAAGGTAGAGCAGGCCAGGACGTTTTCCTTAGTGGTTGGCTAATGGGGAGGAGATCTGAGGGGAGAGGAAGGTTCCTTTCTCTGCCCATTTATGGAGGAATAGGTTGTATTTACAGAGGTGCCACTCGGCACGGGGCCTTCCCGTGGAATCTCACTTAACTCCATGGGGTTCCGTGAGGTACTTATCGCTCTTCTACAACAGAGAAAGGGACTCAGAGGTTGCACCTGGGTCTGACCGAGAGGGTTTTCTCTTTCCAAGATGGTGTGGCTGCTCCAAGTTCAGATGGCAATCCTTCTTGCTCTGGCACCCGCTCTTCACCTGGAGGACGTTTGAGGATCGTGGTGAAACATGATATTCGTGCTTGCACATGGTTTTCTCTCTGTAAGTCTCAATGTAAATCAGTGCATAAGGCAATGGTTGTCATGACCAGCTCGCAGGTCAGGAAAGGAACAGCCACTGTGGAAAACGGTATGGAGGTTCCTCAAAAAATTATAACTGAAATTGCCACAAGATCCAGTCATTCCACCACTGGGTGTTTATTTACCCAAAGAAAAGAAAAGAGTAACTCAAAAGGATTCATGCAGCAGTAGTGACAATAGCCACGCTACGGAAGCAGCCTGAGTGTCCATCATAGATGCTTGTGGGGGGTGTGGCATGGGAATAGGATGGAATATTACTCAGTCGTAAAAAAAAAAGAATTAAATCTCGCCATTTGCAACAACACGGAATGGACCTGGAGGGCGTGATGCGAAGTGAAATCAGTCAGACAGAGAAAGACAGATACCGTATGGTTTACCTCATATGTAGAATTTAAGACACAAAACAAATGAACAGGCCAAGAGAAAAAAGAGAGAGACAGTCAAAAACCCAAAGTCTTAAATACAGAGAACAAAGTGGTGGTGACCGAGGGCAGGTGGGTCGGGGTGGTGGTGAAATGGGTGACGGGGATCAAGGGTACACTTATGATGAGCACTGGGTAATGCGGGCAGGTGTCGAGTCACTACATTGCACACCTGAAAGTAAAATAATGCTAGATGGTAGCTATACTTCAATAAAAAAAGAAGAAGAGAAACGAATATCATGACATCAAGTGACGTGCTTGTCTCACTAGGTGTGCCAGAAAAAGACAGAGAGAAAGGCCTGGAAAACATATTTGGAGGGAAAAAACAAAACCCAGAGCTATGAGTTAATGCTCCCTGCACATCCTGGATGGGTGTGTGTGTTGCACATTTGTGTTATCAATGTATGAGTGAAAACGTTCCTTGATATTGGACTTTTTTATGAATCTTGGCTCAAGGATTTTGCTACAGAAACTGGAAGCACAGCTTCCTAAGAACGGAAGAGTCATGCTGGCTGAAGACCTGGAAGTGAGAGGCACTAACTCATGAGACACGAAAACCATCCCTAAGGGAATAAAACGAGTACAGTGGAACTACTGGACGCTTCGTTGGAACGGCCACTGAAGCTGCTTCTGGATCATCTTCCAGAACAGCTTAGCCCAGGCACGGGGGCTGCCAATTCAGCAGGGGTGGCTGGGGGGCGGGGGGCAGGAGTGCGGGAATCAGCTCTGTTACCTGTTGGTGGCCTTTCGGCCCATGGCTAATTGCTCATGTTTCCCTCCCTGGGATCTCACACTGGAAAGGAGCTGTTAAACTTCCTTCCCTTCACCTTTCTGCCCAGCAGCGATGGCAGAGGGGTCGGTGGCAGAGGGGTTGGCGGCCTTTCCTCCACCTGATGTGAAAATGCAAATCTGCAAAGACAATATGGAAATTTGCTCCTTCCAGCTAGCTGCACGGCAGACATCCCAACAGAAACCACCAAGATGACATCGAGTTGAAAGGGATGCTTCAAAAGTGGAAAGGAGGCGTTTAGGTGGGCAGCCAAGTCCAAAGGAATCGCAAAGCTACAAAGTCCAGAGAACGAGGGGAGCGTTTCCGAGCAAGAAGGAAAGAAAAACAGGCCTTATTCAGAAGGAAGAGAAGAGCGCCTTGATGGGAAATCATTGCTTTTATTTTACTTTTATTTTTTGAAAGATTTATTTGTTTGTTTTAGAGAGAGAGAGTGTGCGCACATGAGTGGGGGTGGGGGGCAGAGGGAGAGAGAACCCCAAGCAGACTCTGCACTGAGCACCGAGCTTGATGTGGGGCTTGATCTCACAGCCCTGAGACTGAACCCCTGAGAGTCCTCTGAGTCAGGACAGGTCCTCTTGCTTGGCCATCCCAGGGCTGGGGAGCCTGGGGCAAGTGGGCCAGAGAGAGCAGGACTCTGAAGGATGCGCTCTGCTGGGGGTAGGGGGTGGTGGGGGTCAGTGAGCGCGGCCTCTCGCTATTGCCACCTCGTGATTCATGGGCTCTTCGCTCAGCGTCTCCTCAGAAGCCCAAAGGCCCTAGGAGCAGAACTTGTGCTTGTCTGTGGGAGGGTCTCTCTGACCCCACATCCCCCAGGGTGCCGGAAGCCAGGGGGGCCTCGTGAGTTCCTTCCCTGGCTCCTTTGCACACCCCTCCTTTCCCGCCTCCTCGGGGGTCAGCCTCCTCTTTCCACCTCTCTCCTCAGGGACCATCTGGTCTGCAGACAGCTCTAGGTCCCCTCTCTCTGCTGATGACTCCCAAACCCCAAGCTCTTCCCATTCTCGGCCTTGGAGCCCTGAACTTCTGTATTCAAGTGGCTACTCTCGAGTGTCCTCGGATGTACCCCAAATGCGAACAAGCGAATGCAGAGATGTGATCTGAACTCACACCCATCCCAGGCTCACCCTCCCCTCCACCACCACCCAAACTCACCTCTACTCTGTGCAGCGAGGCTCAGGCATCACCCGACCGTCCACCTGCTGCTGCAAGGCCCGGGCGGCCTCAGTGACACCCCCAGGATCCCGTCACTCTGTTAATGATTCCTCTTGCATTTTCTCGGAGCCGGTTACATCTCTTCACCTCCACAGCTGGCCCCTTAGACCAGGTTGCTGGTATTTCTCACCCAGCTGGCCTCCCCAAGCATCCCCTGGCTCTTTCCAAGCCATTCTCTACTCATAACCAGAGAGGGAATCTAAAAAATGCAAATCTTTCGGCAGGGTCCCATTGCTCTTCGCAATAATCAAAATCTACCACCGGGTGGCCTTGGTTTCCTGCTGTCCCCCAGCCCCGGCCCCCAGCATGTTCCCCTCTGCCGGGCTGTTCCGGCATCCTCCGGCACATCTTTCTCTTTCTCCCGCAATCTGACTCTTTCTCAAAGCCATGCCCACATGAGGTGGGATCCTCCCCTGCCCCCAAATCTCTTTCTGATTAAGCCCTTCTCATGCTTCAGACCTCAGCTTCCGAGGTCACTTCTCCAGACCAGGTGAGATCGGCTGTTAGATGCTTTTTAAATATTCATTGCACCATCTCTCTCTCACTCAGAACTGGCCAAAGCTGAGGTTATCACCATGTGTGAATCAATTCCATTAACGCTTGCCTCCCCACTGCCATCTAAGCTCCTCCAAGACAAGAGGTGTGTCTCTTTTGCCTGTGGTCAGGACTCCCACCCGAGCACAGTGCCAGGGGCACACTGTCGTCACCTCCCACCCCCCGCAAGGGCAGCCCTCTGCTGCTTGCTGAGCCATGGGTGCGTGGGAGGCCTGGACCCCCTCTTCTGCAGGATTTCCCTCTGTGGACAGGGTTTCCAGTTGGGGAAAGCTGCCTCCTGCTGGTCGTCTGCAGGGATATGGGTGAGAAAGAGTGTGCGGGGGTCGGGGAGGGGGTGGGGGGGGCGGTGCTGCTGGGCCCTGTGGATGGATCAGGACGGGTAGACTTTCCCCAGATTCATGACGAGCAGCTGTGATTCCTTTTATGGGTTTTGTTTTGTTTTTCTTAGTTGGAGCATGAAAAACTCCTGGGAAGTGTGTTCATAATTGTCACAAGGGGTGCGATCCACACCTGTGTTTTAGCCAGGAGGAGCTCAGTAAAAATCCTCACAACACTCAGACTTGTTCTCTGCATGCTGTGCCCTCCACACATCACAGAGAGTAAATGGCTGATAGTCTACGGGGCGGGGTGGGGGGGAGGGTTTGCTGGTCAACCAGTTGTCTATAGATTAAACTGAGGAGCATGAACATGAATTAACAGAGGAAGATCCAAAGAATTTGCCTGGAATTGTCATTGTCTTTTATTTTTAAAAATATTTTATTTATTTATTCATGAGAGACACAGAGAGAGAGAGAGGCAGAGACACAGGCAGAGGGAGAAGCAGGAGCCATGCAGGGAGCCCGATAGGGGACTAGATCCCGAACCCAGGGATCACATCCTGAGTCAAAGGCAGATGCTCAACCTCTGAGCCACCCAGGCACCTCTGTCGTTGTCTTTTATTGGCATATTTTAAGTGTATAAATCAATAATACTGATTTACGGATTACTGATTGATGGAAAATCATTGATTTTATGTTGCTTTCATTTTTTTGAAGATTTATTTGTTTTTTTAGAGGGAGAGCATGTGCACAAGAGTGGGAGTAGGGGGACAGAGGGAGAGAGAATCCCAAGCAGACTCTGCGCTGAGCACCCAGCTCGATGTGGGGCTCGACCTCACAGCTCTGAGATCACGACCTGAGCCAAAATCAAGAGTCGGATACTTAACTGACTGAGCCACCTGGGCACCCTGACAAATCTATGATTTTACAGACACACGCCAGGGCCACGCCAGGCGTGCACACGCCAGGGCCGCGCGGCCCTTCGCAAGTTAAAATGCGTACATTTTGAATCTTTTCTTTCAATAATTTTTCATGAAAATATCCATGTATTTTTACCTGGTTTTCTAGTAACCAACAACGTGAGCATTTTCTGTGCCTATGAAACAGATTAAGACAATCGGTCAGTGAGACAAATCAGAGCTATCAATTTGAAATCCTCCTCCGACCTGGCTCCCGCTCCCAGTGGGCAGGGACCACATCTTCTTCAATTGTTTCCCCAGCTCCTGGCAGGATGCTCAGAGCACAGAAGGTGCTCACTGAAACGTGCTGGATAAGCGAGTGAATGATTGCATGTTAAGTCCGGCCTGAAAGCACGGCCTAGAAGGACTTCTGGGGACTCCCTAATTCCTCCGTAAAATCCTTTCTCCTGAACCCTTCCACCCGAAAGGGTTTTTGTTTGTTTTCTTTTTAAAACCTCATTTTCATATGGGGAGGAGGAAGGACATTGTAAGTTTAACCTGGCTGGGGGGCTAACATCCTTGGAGGAGCCTGTGGAGGGGAAATTTAGGGAGCAGTGAGACATACAGTGGTGGGAGGTAGGAGGGGAGCTAGGGAGTCCGAGGGTCCATGATCCAGGCTGGGGAGAGAGGGGTCATGAGGGGGGAAAGGTGAGGTGGTAAGCAGTGTTGAGAGCTGGATTTCTCTGGGTGTCACACAAAGCAATCCCAATTTTCAAGATGTACACACGCCACACGCATGAGTCGTGCCTTGCAGAGTGAAATTTCCTTTTTTTTAAAGTAAAAACTTTAAAAAAGTTTGTGGAGACCAGTTTACTCTTTCAGATGCTCCCTGGAAATGTTGCAATGGAAAGAGCCTGCTACCTACTTAAAATAAATGTGGAGTGAGCTGTCAAGGTCAGTGCTGTACGGCAGGAAAGCTTCTCAATACCCTTCGCGGCCCGAATGCAGCTCGACAACCAGCGTGGGTGGCTGGCGGAGGCCGCTGGGCAGGTGCGCGGGGTGGGGGTGAGGGTGGGGGTGGGGGTGGGAGGCAGCAGGTGGACATGGGTGTGGTTTGCAAGGATCCTCACACAATCCGATCAGTGTCTGGCACCCAAGGGAGGTGCAATAATACCTGGACTGCATTTGTTCAGGATGGCTCTGAAATAGTACCGAGTTCACAGCTTGGGAACATTTCTAGAGTATTTAGAGTCAGCTGAGGCAGCCAGACTGAGCAGCTCAGAACGCGTGCCCCTGTGGCTGACGCACGGCGACCCCCCCCCACCCCCGCCACTGGGGAATGACAGGACCATGCATCTGAGCCCACACCAGCTCCAAATAGAATCCTGTCCCGCGGGGTTGCCCCTCTGCCAAGACCTTTCTGTTGCTTTTCATGGGACGTGGAATAAAGCCCACACTTGCACGCTTGCAGCCGCCTCTCCCGCTGGGCGAGGTTTGAGCCCTGCTTCCCCTTCCCCCGGAGCTGCAGCCGCGCCGGCCATTGTCCCTAGCTCCTCCCGCCTCGGGACTCACCTGCTCGGCCCTCTGCCCGGGACCAGCCTTTGTCACCCCTTAGCCTGATGTGATCACGCCCCCCCCAAGTCTTGGCTTGGGGCACCTCCTGGGAGGCGGGTGTGCCCCTGCTGGCCTTGAGCTCAGTAGCTCTTTCCTTCACAGCCCTTTCTGCAGACTAAGTCTCTCATTTGTTCCAGTCCTTTCCCCTGTCCCCCTGCACCTCCCACCAGACAGCACATCCCACAGGGGAAAGGATCTGGCCGGCCTGAGCCGCTGAGCCGGCTTGTGTGCCATTCCTGCTCCTGGCACATAGTAGGTGCTCAATAAATGTTTGTCCAATGAAGGAAGGTGCATGAAAATTGAGGCGATGGAAAGGGAGAGAGGCTCTGGACGCCATGCGGAGTGGGCTGTGTTTCCTGCCACGAGATGGCTGTTGAGATGCCCCCCGCCCCCCGAGCCGGGAGGGGAGGCTGGTGAGGGCTAAGGCCAAGGCTCTCCCGCCGCTGCTGCCCACTGGGATTCTAGGACCGCATGAGGAGGCACGGATCCCCCTCCCCAGGGTTTTCTCCCTCCACTTGGACAGACTGAGGGCTCTGGGGCCATGGGGTGTGTGCAGGTGCGGGGAGCAGAATCCGGCCTGGAGCTTGATCTGAAGAGGATGGAGGGTGGGGATGCTTTGGACCCAAGGCCTCTATCCATCAGTGAGCAGTCTGGCCCTTCCCCTCCTGCCCCTCCTTCCCGTCCTTCTCCAGGAGCCACCCAGCAGCCCCCTGAGAGGGGAACGGGGGTGGGGGGTGCCTTCCTGAATGGCCATGGCTGAGCGCCTCCCCAGGTTAGGAGAGAAAGCCGTCAGCAGCAGGTGTTCAAATCCCGCGGCGGTGGGGACAGCGCCGCTGCCCTGAGCTCGCTGGGTTCAGAGGCGATCTGGACCCTGGCGGTGACATTCAGGGCCCGCACGAAGGGATCCTCAGTGCACATACGTGTCACCTACTTTCTTACTACCGGCAGCCTCACCCCGCTCAGCCCTAGATTTTTCCACCTACGCTATTGCCACTTGGTAAGGAAGGAAGCTCAAAGCATATGCTAATGCGCCCAAAGTCTCATTAATTCCTCCCCTATGATTTGAGATTTTTGCCTCAACTGAGAAAGTGGAGGTTATTTTAGTAGCAGCTTCCGAGTGAAAGTAAATAGTCTCTCAGAGAAAAAGCAACATGTCTGTTTCTGAAACTCCTCTGTAGACACTGATTTGCCATAAAGGAGTCAACATGCTGTATGGCTGTCATCTAGCAGGACCCGGAGGGCTGGCCAGGGTGGGTGCCCCGGGTGTGTCCCCGGCCTAGCGTGAGCAAAGACTGGGCTTCCTGGGCCAAAGTGTGTTTTCTGAGGGTCACATTCGGAGTTTTGCTTTTTTTTTTTTTTTTGCTCGCTACGTGTGCCTAGTTCTCCTTCCCCAAGTTGATGTCTAGGCTTGATGGGCAAACTGCCCATTGAAGGATCCGTTTCCTGCCCCTGGATGTCGTGTCTCCTTTCTGATACTGGAAGTGTGTGTGCTGCAGCCCCCAGCCAAGAGGTGTGCCTGCGCCAAACAGCCAGCCCTTCCCGGGCTTTGCTTGTGGTTTTGATGTTTCCCTCACCACCAGGAAGGCAGTTTCACCTTTCATATTACCAGGTACTTCGGCCCAGGGCCAAATTAGAGGCCCTGCACCCCCTTTGGCCTACATCACATGCACTCATCTGCTCATGCCTCGCCATGGACCCAACGCTGTGTCCCCCCCAATTCACATGCTGAAGTCCTAGCCAGGCCCTGATGTGATGGTGCTGGGAGGTGGGCCGTGAGGGGGTTTAGGCATCTGTGAACCCAGAAGTGGGCCCCCGCCAGACACCAAATCTGCCAAAGCCTTGATCTCGGACTTGCCAGGCTCCAGAAGTGTGAGAAATGTGCCTCTGTCATTGAAGCCAGCCAGTCGATGGTATTTTTGTTACAGTGGCCCGAGTGGCCCCCCACTCACCCGGTTACCACGGGGCGGCCCCCGGGCCAGGGGCGGGGAGCGTCCCCGCACACGCCAGGGCCGCGCGGCCCTTCGCAAGTTAAAATGCGTGCATCTTGTTCTACATGAAAGCCCCGGCGAGCCGTTTCATCCCTTCAGGAGGGTGTGCGGGAGGGAGCTTCGGTCCAGCTCTTTTGAAAATCTGAACTATGCTATTCCCATTGGGCTGGCTGGAGCGGAAGAGAAGCCAATCAATCGTCAGCCCTTGACTGCTAATGACATTTTCAACAGAAACGTTTGGCCTTAGCTTGAAAAATACTGAGGCCCTTTGCCAATATTAAATATCACAGCTTCCCCCGCCCCTGCCCTGCTGTTCAGCAAGAGCAAACATTGTGCCAGTTAACGCCGTGAATGCAGAAGGCCGGTCCTGGGGCTCCCTGCGCTGGGTATTTCTAAAAGTTGCTCCTTATTTGGGGAGGGTAGATTCTGAAGATTTAACACTAAAGCATGTGGGAAAATTATCTGGGGAGAGGGGATGAATGGTCTGATATGAGAACCCACGCTGCCTATGTTCCTGGCTCCGCACATCGCCTGCGGGCTGAGCCCTGACTCCTGGTCCTCAATCCAGGGTCCAGCCCACCTGCGCCCACACTCTCACCTCCATGCTAGTCATGCTACTTAGGCTGCCTTTCTAGGCTCACGAGAACAAAAAGGTTTGCTTAAACTGGCGGTGACTTTGAATGGGATGGGGATTCCTAGGTGGCTCAGCAGTTTAGCGCTGCCTTCGGCCCAGGGCGTGATCCTGGAGTCCCGGGATCGAGTCCCACATCGGGCTCCCTGCGTGGAGCCTGCTTCTCCCTCTGCCTATGTCTCTGCCCCTCTCTCTGTGTGTTTCTCATGAATAAATAAATAAAATCTTAAAAAAAAAACTGGCAATGACTTTGAATGGGAAACCGGTGGCCGTCTATTTAAAATGGGGGAGGGCGTTCCGTAAGATCAAATGCGCTTTATTGGATGATTTTTTTTTTTTTAACAGTGCAGTGGTGTTTTCTTTAATAAGGAGATTGACAAATCTTACAGAGGGAGAGAGAGATTTGACACAGCAGCTTAAGGAGATGTCGTTAGCAAAACACAAGCTGAGCAGAATAAGTGGCTTCTTCCAGAAAGCAATGATTCCCCCATCTGATCTCTTTTCACAGCTCATTAATTCTTCGGGCATGAGAGAAAGGTGTTTCCCAATTATCCTGCCACAGGAGACCATTGCTGGTGGAGAGAAGCCCACGTTCCGCAGCACGGCACAGAAACTGGTGATCCGAAGAGGTGGGGCTCTCCTCCTCCTGCTGCCAGCTCGGGAGACGCCCGGCAGGTGTCGGTTATTATGCACGATGACGGCCTCTCTGTATTTGCTCTGGAGGCCCCTGACTCACAGGCCCTCCCTGTTATTACCTTGGCCTTGAGCAAACTCATCAACCTCTCTGCACCTCGCTTATCTCATTGGTAGCAAGGGGTTACCAAGAGCTTCTCTGTAGTGTTTGAGAATCAAGAGCGATCGACCAGGTGAAGCGCCTAACCCACCGCCGGGCACATAGTAGGTGCTCAGGAAATGGCGACTGTGCAGAGGTGTGTTCAGGGCATCTTAGAGGACAACAGGCAACTTGTGTGTGTGTGTGTGTGTGTGTGTGTTTGGCAATTCCAGCACAAATATTTCAAGTTTCTATAGCTCTCACATGAGACACACGGTTGAGGCAGGCTGGAAAGCATGGCACACGATAACTAACGAGGACGTAGGTGTCCAGATGTTCTAGACGGTGAGCCAAGGCGGTTCCTCCCCCACACAGACACGGGCTTTTTCTCCTCCAGCAAGGTCAACTGCTCAGGCCGGGATCTTAAAGCAGTAGAAGACAATGACAGGATGTGGGCAGCATCTGAAGGGGAGAGTCATGGCCAACACCCATTGTATCTGGTCTAGAAACGGGGTCCTGGACCCTGCCGTCAATACCTATTAGGTGTCAGATTCAAGGGGAGAGGAGAATTAGTGGGAACTTATCTTCTTCCGAGTTCTCAGGGGCTCTTCCCTTACAGGGGATGATTTCCAAGAGCAGGGGAGGGGGTGGGGGGTGGGAAGGGAGGCTTGGAAACTAAGACAGGAAGTTAGCTCCCAACGCCTTCAGGGTCTGACCCAAGTGAGATCCGGCCTTGGGATTTGGGAGATATGGAGGCCTACGGGAGTTACCAGTGGGCTCACCTTACAGACTGGCTTAGCTCAGCTCGGAAGTGACGAGTGGGCACAGAGCTATGTAGCTCAGGGCTACGACCCGCACGGGGCTGCTGTGCAGGTGCAATGCTCATCACGTGCTCCGTCGAAGCTCTGGCCCTCACCAGACTTCGCATTTAGGTAAGTGCACGTATCTGCAAGAACTTCCAGCAAACTATTTGAAGGAGGTTTCTAACTTTAGTTGTATCAACTGGACAGGAAGAAGGATTTCCTTGGGGTGTGAAGGGCAGTCTTCTTGTGTTTGAATTTTCATGAGAGAAAGCAGCTGATACGACTAATCCCAGTAATTCGGGCTCTGGCCTCTCCGGGAGCTATGGATGTGCTGATCTCGGCTTCTCTAGCCTCTGCGGCTTCTGTAGTTGGCGGAGATGTGATAGGGCCCCGGCTCACGGAGGCCACCGCGGAGCTAGAGGACTGGAGGTGGCTCGCTTGGCCGGTTGGATGTTTTAGAGGCAGGTGTGAAGCAGGCCTGGGCTCCAGGGCCGCTGCAGGCTAGCTTCACCTGTGGCGTCCCCGTCCTCACTGAGCTGCCTCACTGAGGCCCTAACCCGCAGGCACTGATGGGTTTTGACTAAGGCTGTAGCTGCTCCCACCCTGAGGCATCCCATCTTGGTACCTGACTGCCCGCCTCGGACGCCTCATAGCGTGCGGTTCCCCACCTGGGTGCTCAAGCTGCCCGCTTCCCTTTCCATGGGCGCAGGATCCCAGTGCAGGTCCTCCATCCCCTGCGGACCTGCTCTGCCTCAGAAAAATGCCTGGAGTTGGGGTTCACCAGGCTCCAGCAGTAGAGCCCTGCTTGCTCCCCGTGTCCCTCGGCCTCCGGTCCAGGCCCAGGCCACATGCCCAAGCACCGGGGTCCCCTTCCCCTGAGTCCGGCAACCCCATGAGAGGCAGTTTCCGCCTCGGGCCACTGTCCCTTCTCACCAGCCCCGGCCCTGACCACCCGGCCTGAGGGGCCGTGGGCCTGAGATCCCAGAGCCATCCCCTTGGCTCGGCCTCAACCTTGTGGCTTCCCTCCAGGAAGGCGCTGCTCGGCAAGTGGGCAAATGCTCCCGTTACCCAGGGCCGGCCGAGAGCTGTGGAAGTCACCATCCCGCGGCTCACGATTCTGTGGAAACATCTGCGTCTCTCTCCAGGCCCGGGTCAGCTAATCAGGAGCCTGTGTGCGTCAACACATGCCACACGCGCCTCGCTGCAGGGCCGTCTACACTGCCTGCCCTCCTCTTCTGCGCATCTAGACTGGAACAGGAAAGCCCTCCGGAGGCACCCTCTTCACGGCTCTGCTCTGCTCTTGTCTTAAGGCGCCCGGGCTCCCCCAGTCTTGCACTGATCACCCTCACCCTGCGCCCCAGGGCCTCACATGGGCTATTTGGGCCCAGCCTGCTGGGAGGAGTCCCGGGGGCTTCGCCGCTAGGCTTGGGGGCCCGGCCGGCCAGGGGGTCCTCCCTGCTGGGCCTCACATGCACCTCCTGCAGACGGGGGCGCTGAGCCTGACCTCAGATCCCCTCGGCAATGATCGTGCTCATGCTTATTTTGAAAATTGAGCCGTTTGCCCCTCTGTGTTTCTCCCCGCCCCCGGGACAGGCTCATCCTGCTCCCCCACCCCACCCCAGCTTTCTCCCTGGATCTCACCCCAGGCCGAGGCCTCCAGAGAGCCCTGGGGAAGGAGACTGGTCTTTTCAGAGTCTGGGGCCACCAGGACTGGACGGGAAGTGGTGCTGGGTCCCCCCTTGGCCGAGAGTGGGTGAGGGCCCCTGTGCTTGGGTGCGCTGTAGCCGGCCGCCTTCTGCGGGGCACCCCAGGGAGGCCTGGTGGGCTGCCCGTGACACGCAGGACACAGCAGAGGAGACAAGATGCTCCACAGATGACAACCGACCATTGACTAAGGGCCTTGTCCCGAGCCAAGGGGAACCGCCCGCAGAATCTGCACCACAGCCCGCCACGGGCCTCAGGGTGGCGGGAATGAGGGGCGGGGGGACAGTCCTCGATGTGTCAGCCCCCGGGGGGGGGGGCGGCTGGCTGTTGGAGGTGACCCGGCCGCTGGCAGAGGGAAGGGTGTGTGAAGACAGAGGCCGTCCTGTCACCGCCCCTGTGGGGACACCCATCCTGGCGGGGCCCTCGGCCGGCGCTGACACAAGCAGGGAGGGGCAGAGGCGGCAGGGCCACGGGACGGGGACCCAGGCAAAGGCCCCCCGCTTGGGGAGGCTGCAGGACCGATGCACTGTTCCTCCCTGCAGAGCCTGGCTGCCCCTGCGCCCCCACCCGGCTCGTCCCGCACCCCCCTCCCAGCTCCGGCTCTGCCGCAGGCCCTGTGCCCACACAGGCCATCGGGGAGGCCGCGGCGGGGGGGGGGGGCGCAGTCTCACACGGAGCCCCTGTTCCCCCGGGAGCCGCTCAGGCCCTCAGGCTCGTCCTCGCCCCCCTGCTCGGCCTGCGGGGCCGGCTCTGTGCCTGCACAGCCCCCCGGCAGGGGCGGGCTGGGGAGACTCGGGAGGAGCCGGCCTTCGCGCCTCATCTGGGCCAGCTCCCTGGCGCAGCAGCTGGGCGTGTTGGTCTCGTAGGTGTCGTGGAAGGTGTTGTAGTCCACCTCGTAGAAGCCCTTCTCCAGCGTGAGGACGGGCGTGAACCGGTGGCCCCAGAGCACCTCCGTATCCATGTAGGAGCTCCGCGCCTGGCAAGTCATGCCTGGGGAACAGAGGGCACGGGCGTTAGGGCGGCCCAGCCGGCCGAGTGGCACCTGCCCCGCGTGGCTCCGTGGGCTTCCTGGAGCTCTGCGGTCGTGGAGGCCCCGGGGGGGGGGGGCTGGCCCCTGGGAGCCCGGGTGTGGTGCAGGCAGGAAAGTGGGAGCCAGTGCAAGACTCTAGGGTAGGTGCCTCAGGGCTGGGGTGGATGATTCTGGAAGAGCTGGAGCCAGGGACCTGCTACCTGAGAAGGGCATTCAGGGCTGGGAGACTGAAAGGCGACAGAGGCGGGAAAGGTGTTGGAACGAAGATAAATTCAGGGTGAGTGAACGTAGAGATGCTGACAGTCTTGTGGGCCACACGCGGATTGTTTTGGGTAGACACGTGGGCAGAAGCCTCTCCCTCTCCCTCCCTCCCTGTCCTGTCCTCTCTCTCCCTCCCTCACCCCTCCCTTCCCTCTCTCCCTCTCTCTCTCCAACCCCCCCCCCCCCCCCAGGACTGCTGCGGCTTGCTCCGGTGCCTCCATCCCCCGGCTGCTCAGCCCTTGCTCGCCTGTGTTATTTTTAGGTGTTGCTTCCTCTCCGGGGAGGAGAGCACTTTGTTTCTGGACGAGGAAGCCTCTGCGCCTGGGGTCACAGGGGAGCAGCTCGCTGATATTTAATCTTCGGGCCAAGGAAGGTCCTGCCTTGTGCCCCTGGAACGGCGGAGAAGCCTGCGGCCTCTGTGGGCTCCGCCGGCTGGGGCCTCACGCACACCAGACCCGGGTGCAAGGCTGCTTTCCGCCCAGTGCTCCAGGGCTGGGCATCCCAGTGCCCCCTCCCCAGGGGCTTGCAGCCTCCTCTGTGCTCCTGGGTGCGGCCCCTTGGGTCGGCACGTGTCGCCGGCCAGCAGAGGCCAGAGCAGGGCACCGACCACCTAGATGTCTGAGGCCCGGGGGGCTTAGGAAGGACAGCGGGACAGGTTCTTCATGGGATCCCCGGGGCTGCCCCCCAATCTGATTCACCCCTCGGGATGTAGCAGTGGGCCCCCTGTGTCCCCAGCACTCCCCTTCCCGTGGGTTGGGAAAGGAAAGAAGCCCCGGGAGGTGCCGGGCTCTGTGCTTTACGAGGGATGCCCCACTGCATCGTCTAATCCCCCCAGTGACACGGCGGGACGTGTGATGCAGGCTCCCTCGGGCAGCAGGTGCAGCGCCCGGCGCCCCACGGGTTATGGCCGAGCCGTGCACGTCTCTGCTCCGTGAGTGTGGCCACCAGGCCCTGACAGTCGTGGAGAGCAGACACGTGTCGGGGTGCTCTCCTTCCTTCCCTCACCTCCCAGGGGATCCCCGCGGTCGTGGGGGCGCCAAGGAGGTCACCCAGACAGGCAAGTCAACTGCAGGCCACTTAGGGGAGGGACCAGCTCTGCTGGGTCAGCACCTGATCCCGCACTGGGAGGCACAACTCGCCTGCCTGTCCCCACACATCTGCCGCGACCCCTCCTCCGTGGCCTCAGAGTGATGCTCTTGCCCCACACCACGGGCAGCAAGCGCCCACCACAGGCTTCCTGCCTCCTGGCCGGGCTCGGTCCCCGGGGCTCCGTGGGCCTCACCATATGCTGCTGGCCAGGCTCCAGCTCCTGGCAGATGGCAGAGCAGCCCCCTCCGTGCCAGTACGCCCCCCCCCAGGGCCTGTTTCACCCCCAGCCGGCTTCCACAGGCTCCTTCTGAATGAGAAAGCTTGTGACGCCCCGTCGGAGGTTCCCACTCGGGAACCAGCTTCCCGAAAGGCGAGGGAAGGCTTGTTTGGCCATCCCTGTGCCAGGCCCCGGACTCTCGGGGGGCAAAGCGATGTGCTACATGGAACTCTGGGCTTGGAAGGGCAAGACCAGAACAGGAACGCTTTCTGCTGGCGCGAAGCTGCGTGAGGCAGCAGCCACTGCTAAATGGGATTGGAGGCTCCTACGCTGTGGTCCAAGGAATAGAAAAATATTTATCGTGGGGCGCCCGGGTGGCGCAGTGGTTGAGCGCCTGCCTCTGGCTCAGGTCATGATTCTGGGGTTCCGGGATCGAGTCCCATGTCGGGCTCCCCGCATGGAGCCTGCTTCTCCCTCTGCCTGTGTCTCTGCCTCTCTCTCTGTGTTTCTTATGAATAAATTAAAAAAAACTTTTCTTAAAAAAAATATATATATATTGTTCTGAGCCCGAGTGAGTTTTATTTATTTATTTATTTTCCGAGTGAGTTTTCTACAAGTGCTCAGTCTGCTGGGTGAAAAGAAAAGAGGGCGAGGGGAGAAGAAGGAATAAGAAGCAGGTGCGGGGTTCTGCTGGAGGGCTCCTCGGCCCAGGGGGTCTGGCAGGGGTGCTAGGAATGGGGCCTCGGGCTCCCGCGGCTGTGGGCTCCCTGGGGCCCCGCACCAAAGCCTTGGCCTCTGAGGGCTGCCAGCTGCCTGTGGGAGCTGGGAGCTGGGAGCTGGGAGCTGAGCAGGGAGGTGCCGGGCGGGCACATGTGGATACGGCTGTGCTGTTGGCCCGCCCCATGTTCACTCAGCCAGCCTTCCACAGGGAAGCCTAGGGACAGACTCCTCCAGGGGGGAGGCAGCCTGGAGTCAGCTGCTCCCCCAGGCCCGGGGCATAGACATCTCTCCCAAAAGAGGATTCTGGGACTTTGGGAATCTTCGCGTTTGGGGATTACCTCACCCTGGCCTCTTCTCACTGAGCCATTCCCGGCCCATAAAGACGTCACCAGGCCCTACTGTAAAGAAGCCCGAGCCCCCTCTTCAACCACATTTCTCAGAGTTAGCTGATCACAGAGCTCTTTTTGGGTAGACACATGCTCCAGGATGGGGTGGAAGCAGTGTAGCCTGTTGAAAGCAAGGGCCAGCTTTGGGGTCCCCCCACCTTCACAGGCATCCTAGCCCCATGACAGGCTCTTGGACAAAAGTGGACGAACAATTGCCTGCATGGGTCTCTGTCTCTTTATCTGTAACGTAAGGAACATCATCTCACGGGGGGTAGGAAGGCATTAAATGAGATCTGATATGTTTGAAGTTTAGAACGATGCCCAGAAGCTGGGGGGGCTCAGTAGACATCAGCCGCTGGTACTACCCTGTTTGAACAATAGCCCTTGGGTCTCAGTTAGGGGTTGGGCTGACTGAGAATCCCAGGACGCTCAGGCACCAACTTCCACCTGTTAGTCCTGGTGGCCTAAGCCTCCCAGGCATGTCGGAGGGTTCTGTGGCCCAAGGAGGATAAAATGTCTTACCTGTTGCCTCCACCATCCCTTCTAGAATGACCACGACTTCAAACTCCTCTTGATCCAGCTGGGCCCGAGACATCTCCCAGAAAGGGCTCTTCTCGTTGATCTCGTGGGAGATGATGAGTGGAGACACCAGGAAGAGACGGTCATCCCCAGTGTCGAAGCCCACGTTAATGTCCGTCTGGTTCAGGGGGATGAACTCCCCTTCTTTGGTCTGCCGGGACTTGATGAGCTTGGCGCGGATGGAGGCCTCCACGATGTGGGAGTTGCGGAGGTCGCCCACCCGGAACATGAGGCAGAGCTTCTCATCCCGCATGGAGATGACCGCGTTGTTGGAAAACATGAGGGTCTCTGCTCTCTTCTTTGGCTGACTGATCTTGACAAACATGCACCCCACCATGAAGGCATTGACGATGGAGCCGAGGATGGCCTGGACCAACAGGAGTATGATGCCCTCTGGACACTTCTCTGTGATCACCCGAAAGCCATACCCGATGGTGGTTTCAGTCTCAATGGAGAACAGGAAGGCAGACACAAAGCCACTGAGGTTTTCAACACAAGGAATCCACTCTTGGTCGCCAACATGGTCCAGATCACCCCGGATGTAAGCAATCAGCCACCAGATGAAACCAAAGAACAGCCATGTGATGGTATAGACCATAGTGAAGACAAGCAGGTTGAAGCGCCATTTGAGGTCCACCAGGGTGGTGAAGAGGTCGCTCAGGTACCGGTAGGTCTCTTGCACATTGCCATGGTGGACGTTGCACTTGCCACTCTTTTCCATGTAGCGCTGGCGGGGCTTCTTGCCTTCAGCCAGCAGGCGAGTGCGGTCTGTGGCAATGGGGATGTAATCGCGGGCCTGTTTGGGAATCTTCTTTGGGTCCCTGGGAGTGACTCCAATCTCCATATCCTGGTTCATAGCATTCCTAGAATCGCCAGCCATAGCTGGGATGCATTGAGGTAAGAAAGACACCATCAGTGAAGGAGACTGTGCTGATTCATAGAAGCACAAGACTTCCGGGTCATACCTGCCTCTACTTCCAAAGGTCCCTCCTCTGGTGCACAGTGGACCCAAATGCAGAGTTCTCAAGGGCAGGGACCATGTTTTCTTATATTATTTGCTTATGTCCCGGGCACCTACTATAGGTTCTAGCACATAAAAGCAGCTCATTAGTTGCTTGTTGAATGAATGAATGAATGAATGAATGAATGAATAGTTGTTTGTTGAATGAATAAATACATAGGCTCAAAATACACATTGGGTTTTTAAGGATTTAAGAAATCTGCGAGCTATTTAAAGGATAATAATCACAACCATTTATGAAGTACCTGCATTATACAGACGGTCCCTTGTGATCACAGCTACCAGTCGGAGGTGGAGCTTGTAGTCTCCAGTAAGTTAACATTGTTTGCTTATGCATCACATTTATTTCTAGTAGACTCTCCCCCTCCATCAGACTATAAGCACCACAAGGGCACGGTTGTGTCTGTTTTGTTCCCTTCCACATTCCAAATACCCAGAGGGGGGCCCGGAACATACTGTGTACTCAGAAAATACTTGTTGAACTAATGAATGAACAAATAAGAGAAAAGGTAAGAGTCCCAAAGAGGTAAATGGTTAAGTGATACCTGGGCCACCAAAGACTTACCTGGAAGAGCTGCTGTCTGGATTCTTGCTCACGGGAAGCAGAGTCTGTGCTTTTTTCTTTTGATCTCCCTGTCTCCTTCCTTTATGTCTCAGATCTTAGCAGCAGACAGAAAGGAAAAGGCAGTGAGTGTCTGATTCACCATGTGGTCACTCCGACCGTCCGAGGGGGGGAGTCTGCGGCTGCCTGAGTGCTTACTCATATGACAGATCGCTGTGTGGACCCACCATGAAAAATCTTGATGCGGTAATTCCCTGCCCTCTGAAGCCCTGAGGTGGGCAAGATACTAACGCCCCTAAGGTTTTCGAAGGGCTGTAAACTTAGATGTGGAATCAAAAACAAACGAACGGAAAGCCAACCTCACAGATGCAGAGAACAGATCGGGGGTTGCCAGGGAGAGAGGGTGCACGGGGCTAGCGAAATGGGTCGGGGGGGGGTGCCAAAAAAGGTACAAACTTCTGGGAGTAAAGTAAGTCCTGGGGATGACATGCGCAGCGCAGTGGGTATGGTTAACACTACCGTGTTTTACGTCTGAAGGCTGCCAGGAGAGTAGGTCCTCAACGTCTTCATCATAAGAAAGAAATTGTAATTATATCTGGTGACGGGTGTGAACTAAACTAATCGTGGTGATCATTTCACAACATATACGTATATCGAATCATCATACGCCTTAAACTAATAGGTTATACGTCAGTTATCCCAATCAAGTATCTCGGTAAAAAAAAAATAATAATAATGATTTTTAAAAAAGGCTGCCCAACTTTTTTTTTTTTTTAAGACTTTATTTATTTATTCATGAGAGACACAGAGAGAGAGAGGCAGAGACACAGGCAGAGGGAGAAGCAGGCTCCATGCAGGGAGCCCGATGTGGGACTCGATCCTGGGTCTCCAGAATCATGCCCTGGGCTGAAGGTGGGCGCCAAACTGCTGAGCCACCCGGGCTGCCCCCAACGTTTTGAAGCATATGTCACACTTTAAAGAAACACCCAGATACCGGTAATAATAGTCTGCTGTTTTTCTGACATTCTACTCACTCTCATTTCAAATACTTTAAGACTGTGGTGAAGCCGGGAAAGACCATGAGAATCTCCACAGCTGATAATTACAGCTTACATTTCTGAGCATTCACGGGCCCGGCGCTGTGCGAAGAAATTTATACCCATTAGCTCACTTATAATCCTCACAACAGAGCTATTAGATAAGAGCCGCTATTATTCCTCCAATTTTCAGGCAAAGACAATGAAGCTGAAGCAGTTAAGTGGCTGTGCTGGGGTGTGAGTTGAGGTTTATCTGGCTCCAGGCTGAGGTGTCACAGTGCCCACCGTACAATGGCTTGCAGACTGCTCTGTGGTTCCTGCTTAGACTGATGAGCTGCTCGCTCCGGAAAGTTCTCTGAGCTTCTGATCCTGGGAGACTTCATCTCAGGGGACGCTATCACTCGGCCCTTCGTCTTGACAAGCAAGCTGGTCTTGGTTTTACAACTACTCCGGTTCCCTGGAACAGTGCCCCTGACAGCGCCTCCCAGGCGAACGTTCTATAAACCACGGGGGACGATTTCACCCACCGTGGACAGTCGGATGATCCTGGAAGAACTTTTTCTTTGCTGCCTCGGTGGTTGTGGCAGTTTCAAGGTGACCTTTAAAATATCATACTGAAGGGTCATGAGAAGGGCTGTTTGTCTCAGCCGTCCGTTGGCCCTTTCCCCCTGTGCACCTGCCCCCTGCCCCCTGCACCCTGCGCCCTCACTTGGCAATTACAAAGATAAATGGAACGAGGGATGACTGGAGACTGGAAATGGTTACTGAGAACCCACTTGGAGATGCCCATAAAGGTTGGGGGATGCTGTAGTCCCAGTGCCCTGGGAGCCTCTGGGGACTCCCACTGGGGAGACCCAGGTAGGGGTCTGGTCCCACCACTGACGTCGGACGGGGCAGGCACAGCGCTGGCGAGGGCAAGTCACTGGCTGGGGCGCCCGGGAAGACACGTTTTCCTGCCCTCAGCTCTTGCAGAGAAATAGTTTTTCTGCTGCTTTTCCGCACTGTTTCCTTCTTTATTTTTAAATGTACTTTCATAAGTTCTTGTAGGAGAAAGCCTCGCATTGTACTAGAAACAGAGAAAGGTTTTCCAGGACACCTCAGTCAGCATCTGAGGACCTTCTGCGTCCAGCAGACAGGGAAAGGAAAGGGTGCGCTTCTGATTTGGTACTGGCACCGTCCTGCAAATGTGCTAGAATCATCGGCAGATGTTATCCCTTGCTCAGCCCGGGGTGAGATCTAGGTCCTAGCTCAAGCCTCCAAGAAACTTGTTCTGTGACCCAAGGGAAAACAGTCTTACCTTTCTTTCCCTCAATTTACTCTGCTCTAAACCTCAGATAGTACTTTCCACCAGTCCAGCTCTGGGGCCCATTATGAGGAGCTAGAGAACGACTATATAGATACAAGCACAAACAGAAGTATAAGCAGAGGGGTGCCCAGGGGGCTCAGTGGTGGAGCATCTGCTTCGGCTCAGGACGTGATCCCTGGGTCCTGGGATGAGTCCCGCATTGGGCTCCCAGCATGGAGTCTGCTTCTCCCTCTGCCTGTGTCTCTTCCTCTCTCTCTGTGTGTCTCTCATGAATGAATGAATGAATGAATAAATAAATAAAATCTTTTTTTAAAAAAAGCATAAATGTAAAGGTATATTCATAAACTCTCCTTGAAGTGAAATTTAATGTAATACCCCATTAAGCCCCCATTTTAAGGATGAAGAAAGAAACATAGAGCATTAAGTCAAGTATCTGAGGCCCCAGGGGGCTGCTTGTAGGGCAGGCATCAAGCTGACAGGTATGGGCCATCTCCTACCCACATTCTTCCTGAGAGTGGGTGAAATGCCCACTCTAGAAATCCTGGCCTCCAATGCAGTGACCCCATAAAATCAAAAGAATTTTTAGGGACAATGGAGATGAGCCTTTTTGAATCAGATTTTCAGATCTCTTCTGTCCATTTATGCACCCATTTGGCAAGCATTAGTTTAGGAAGTGCTATTGCCCAGAGCTGGAGATTAAGCAGAGAATGAGCTGGATGCAGACCCAGCCTCCCTGTAGTTTACAGTCTAGCACTGTCCCCTTGAACCCCAGGGTCTGAGCGGAACCGCCGGTGGAACTGTACGTTGGCCAATTGAATTTAAATTTTAAAAATGTCAAAAAAATATATTAATTAAAAAAAAGAAAAAGAACTGCCTGTGGAGAGAGAGGCTCAGGGAAAGCTTTGGGCTGGAGGAGGCAAGCGGGTACGAGAGCTGCTCTCTGCAGGACTCGGGAAAGGCACTGACTTGAACAAATCCCATTAAAGCTCATCCAGCCTGGTGCTGCCACTCATCGGGAACCTTCTCCTGTGTCTGTGAATAGGAAGCTGTGCCCGGACATGATTAAAACTCTTGGGAAGACAGAGCCTGAAGTCCAGCAAAGTGGTTTGAACTCTGATACAAAAACACAAATGGAGAAAGAATCAAAAGAGGCAAAACCCAAGGAAGTTGTATTTCAGGTGATGCCTGAGTGGCTCTGACATCGTTTTAGTGGACCTCTGTGTTAAGAACTCCCAACCTTCCCCCCAGCCCCCGGCCACCTACACACAGTAAGGAAAGCTCTGTCATGGGGATGCTTTTGTAGGAAGTCGGGAGCTGCGGATGCAGCATCTTGATAGAAACTGCATTTGGAAGTCAGTGGGGTTTCCCAAAGGGAGCACTGGGCTGGGAGTCTTTTTTTTTTTTTTTTTTTTTTTGAGAGAGAGAGAGATCCTGCGAGGGAGTGGGGAGGTGGCGTGGAAGGAGAGGGAAAGAGAGGATATTAAGCAGGTTCCACACTTCATGTCCAGCAGAGCTGGATGTGGGGCTCGATCTCACAACCCTGAGATCATGACCTGAGCCGAAATCAAAGAGTCTGATGCTCAACTGACTGAGCCACCCCGATGCCCCTGGGAGTCTTATTTCGGACTCAATTTCTCTACTGTGGAAACGAGGATAGCAGACATCCTTAATGATGTCTTCCTTTCTTTCTTACGCTGGGTCAGGAGATTTGGGATATGGGATGAGGTGGGAGGAAGCACCATGGAGGAAGCTATACTCCTATCTCAGACTAGCTCTTTCTGGACTGTTCTAGATGAATCTATATGGCCGTATTGTTGGAATATGAAAACACTCCCTGGTGGTTGCCCCAGTGCCCTCAAGGACCTTCAAAGTAGCAGGAAGTAGTAAAGGTGTTATCAACGGAGGATGTGCCAGGTAGAGGGAAGGCACGAGCAGAAAGGCACCCCCCACATAAATTCCCAGTATATCCCCCTTGGACTTGGGGGTGGGATGCTCACTCCCAAGATGAGGCTGTGTCATGGCACAGCTGGCCTGGAAAGGGAGCCTATCGGGGCAGGGGTGGGGGGGCGAGCCAGACCTACTCAGATCAGCCCCAGGAGGGACTGGGCTTTCCCTGGAGCAGGAGGTGGGGTGCACCAGAGGAGTGAGATGCGGGGGAGAGGCTCTTTGCTAGCTGCGGACACGGAGGGGACCGCGTGGCCCAGAATGTGGTGACCCTGGGCGCTGACAGCAGCCCCTCGTGACCGCCAGCAAGGACACAGGGACCTTAGTCCTATAATCACTGAGAACTAAGTTCTGCCGCAGATCCGGTTCCTGGATTTTAACCCTGTCGGACCCTGAGCAAAGGGCACAGTCGTGTCATGCCTGGGCTGCTAACTTGAGAACCCTGAGCCCAAAGCTGGGTGAGGTTTTAAGCTGTTAGTTTGGGGTCATTTGCCTTGGCAGAAGCAAAGTCAGAATAGAAGGGGACCGGGTAATCGACAGTTGGAGAGCCGACTCTGGGCTCGGGCGCCAGCCTCCCATCGCACCTGGCGCTGAGGGACTTTGGGGGAAGCCACTGCTCTCAGCCTCAGTCACATTTTCTGCAAAATGGGGATGATGACCGTGGCCGCCAAGGAGGGCGGCCTGGAAGGCTGAATGACCAGGGCGCACGTGCTGTTCTCCCCCGACTCAGTTGCTGCTTGGTGGCAGGAGAGGCTCCCCAATTCAGGAGTCACTGCGGCTCAGCATCCTGCTTCCAGGGCTGCAGTGACCCCCCTGGTGGGGGGGAGCTGCCTTATTTTACGAAGACGGAAGCTGGGGGAGAGCTTAAATAAGTTGCCCACAGTCTCAGCGCTGCTACAGGCACACTTTCTAGAACCTACAGTGGTTGCAAGGGCCGAGAAGCGCTGTTTGGAGAGGTGTACCCCGCTGGCTCCAGCCTCTGCGGGATCCCCAAGAGGCTGTGCCTGGAGAACTTTCTAAGAACTCTTTCCTGTAGCCCTTCACGGGGGCAAAGGCTGGCGGTTCTCCTGCAGGGTGACCTGCAGGGCCTAGGTCCTCTGCTCTCTCCTCCTGGGTCCCGAGGAGCCACCTCCCTGGACCCCTGGTGGGAGAAGGACGAAGAAGAGGAGAGGAGGTGACCCAGACTGGGGAGCCAGGTGCAGAGGGGATCTGTGAGTCTGTGGGTGGGGGTGCATGTGCCTGGAGTGTGGGGTCAGGGTCCCTCCATGGTGTCCGGCACCAACCCAGCCACCCTCCCATTGCCGATCTCAGAATGAGACACAGGGGGCTTTCCATGACCCCTTTTACTCAGCAGCCTCTGAGGACAAAAGGTTGGAAGCTGCAGTTCTGGCCTCTGCCTTATAGTTTCCTGCGGCCACCGCAGCTGCCCTTCCCGACCTCAGAACTAGCTGCTGACACAGGCCCGGCACCCAGCCCAGAAGCACCTGTCTGAGCCCCACTTCACCCAGGAGGGGTGGGCTGCTGGCCCCAGCCCCCCCGGAACCTGTGCCCAAACCATGCTGATGGGCTGGCTCCTGCCAGGGGGTGAGTCCTGGTTTCCTCGCTTTCAAAATTACCATCCTTTAGAAAACAACACACCTTCTAGTGCATTCTGAGGTCTAATGGCAGAGGAGCTCAGGAGTAAGAAATCTTTAAGAACCCATTAGGAATTTTATTTTAAAGCCCAATCATTTTGCAGGTATTTCTTCCTATCAACTTAGCTGGGAACCTAGTCCTTAATTCCTGGATGTTTTGTGGTTTTATTTTTTGAACCCAAGTTCAAAAACTATCTGGGTGATAGCATGTGCGATATTAGGTGTGAAAGCCCTTTGAAAACTGAAACACGCAGATTCTATCCCTTCCTTCCTTCCTTCCTTCTTCCTTCCTTCCTTCCTTCCTTCCTTCCTTCCTTCCTTCCTTCCTTCCTTCCTTCCTTTCTTCCTTCCTTCCCTCCTCCCTTCCTCCAATTGGTTAAACCCTCCCTGAACAGTCACTGCGAGTTTGTGCTCCGCTGGGCCCTGGGGGCAGAAGGACCTAAATCAGCACTTCACCAGCTCTCTTGTGCTTTCCAATCACAGAGAACTTGTTAAAATGCAGATTCTGATTCGGCTGGTCTGGAGCCTCCCAGGAGCTCCCAGCCATGTTAATGCCACTGCCCTCTTGGGGTCTCTAGGCTTCTCCACTCTGGGTGTACATTGTAATCAGCCAGGAGCTGGACTCCATGCTGATGCCTATGGGTTCCACGCCCAGAAAACCTGACCCCAGGGGGTTCTAACAGCACCTGCTATAGGGGACGCTGCTGTATTTTCTGCCCTCGAGGAGTCACTGTCTGGTGGGCAACACCGGCAAACAATGAATGCCGTGCAGAGAGACCAAGACAGAGTTCTTAATTTGGCTTTGCCAGGGTGAGTGAGGAAGGGTCAGGAAAGACTGGGTAGGAAAGGTCCATGGTGGGTGAGCCCGCTTGCCATGGGATGCTCAAGTACTGAGCACCCGTTAGGTGCCACCTCTGTGCCAGGTGACTTTAATGCAGTCGCATTTAGTACTCAAATAGGCCTGCCTCTGAGGTGATTCATCCTCAGCCCCCAGAGACCATCAGTGGTTCTGAGCCTCAGTGGGGATCAGGCCCTGAAATACCCGGCCCAGGAGACCGCCAGAAGGACGCACGCCTGGTCTGTGCCATGAAACCAGTTCATGATTTGCTGCCATCCTGCCCGATGTGTCCAGGCTGCCCGGAGCCCCTTCCCTTCTCCTCTTGGGGGCTGAGGCTTCTATCCTCCCTCCTGCTTGCCTTCAGAGCACCTCCTGCTCTGGCTTCCAGCTGCCCCTTGACTTCTCCTGACAACGGCAACATCTGCCCCCCACGGGTCCCTAAATTGTCCCCAGGAGGCAGGATGTCCACTTGTCCCAGTTGACATGTTCAGGTGTAGTCCCCAAGTGCCTCCTCTACTCCCAGAGATGTCTGTGTTTGGACCACACGGCCCCTTGCAAGGAAGAGACCATGAGCCAGCAGTCAGGGATTCCAGTGAGCGGGATTCTCCTTCATCTAAAGTGTGTCTGCCTCTGCCAGGAGGGGGGGCAGCATCTGAACGGTGTGGCTGAGTGGGGCGGGCGTGCCGTGGTAACCAGAACCTGGACCCCAGGAGGCTGGGACCAACCTGTGCTGCCTACCAAGCTCAGTGAGCAGAGACAATGGACTGGCTTCTCCCAACCCAGACACTCTGTGACATGCTCCTTATGTTGGTCGTGTACAGATAATATACTTTCACCTTTTCGTTTTTTTGTTTGTTTGTTTGACACATAAGCTCTTCTTAGACCTTCATTTCCAGATTTTCAATAGAGGACAAGATTTTAAAAGATATCATCCTCCTTATTCAGGGTAAAGCAATTGTTGAGCACGGAAGTATAATCAAAAGTTTGCTCTGGGTTTTGGGGGCACCACAGGGAGTGATGGGGACAGAGGTGGGGTGAGCCGAGCCCTGTGTGCTCCTGGCTGCAGGCCCCTACTGATGAGCAGCAGCTAGTTGCCGCCACCCAAGAATGTGGAGCTGCTGCTGTAAGACCTCCCTCCTTCTTTTCCCAGAAAAGCCAGAAGTGAAGACTTTTCAACCCAAAATTCTTTTTTTTCCAATATTGACAACAAATTGGACAGTTTTTGAAACAGTGAGTTAATCAAAGAAAATATATCTGTGAGTCTATCAGTTGCCAATTTATACCCCTGGGCCGCTGGGGCGGAGAGAGGCTCTTCCCTCCCCGGGACGCGTTGGGGTGTCCTTTGAGTTATGCTGAGCACAGTGCTAAGAGCTGCGGTAGCGCCAAAAAGTCTCCCTAACAGGTCTTCCCTGAACACAGCCTGTCAGCCCTCAACACTAAGGAGGCCAGAGGTCCCAATCTGGGGCTCACAGCACAGCAAGGAGAGGGGTAAGTGGGCTGGTTCCCCTGGTCCCAAGGAACCCCGTCTCGTGGCCCTCAGCCCCTTCTCCCCAGGCCCCTCCGCTGTGCAGGTGGCTGTCACGACCCCTCTGCGTGCCTGCATCTTGGCCTAGCTGCCATTCCCTCTCCAGCTGCAGCCTCAGCAGACAGGCTGTTGCGGGTGGAAGCCTGGACGAGTGTCACAGCCCCCCGCAGCCCCTGGTTCTCAGTGGGGAGAGATTTCTGACTATAAATGCCTCAAAGCAGGTGGAAGGAGCCGCCTCTCCAGAAGAGGGCTATCAGGACAGGAGCAGCCCCAGCTCATTTCTGGCTCCGATGGGAAGGATGCCGATCACCAGCGACTGGGGAGTCCCGGAGTGGCAGGGCTATGAGGCTGTGCCCTGAGGAGGGATAGACCTCGTGAGCTGGATTTATGCTCAGGGTGCTCCTCACTCTCATGAGCCCACAAGGCTCGGGGGATGGGTACTCTCTGCTCTGCTCCCAGCCGGATGCCCAGTGAAGGGGACCCTGCAGGGATCTGCTGTAGCCAAGTGGGTGCTGGTGGCCCCCTCTCGGGAATGCAGGTCCCCCGTGGCTGTGTGAAGGTGAAGCCAGGGACAGAGTGGTTGGAGGAGCGGGCTGTGTCAGATAGGACACTTCATCACTGTGGATGTCCCCGCACACCCTGCTCCTGGAGGCCTAGCTGCTCAGGCCTCTGCAAGAGGGCCACTTGTGGAAGGTGGGTGAGGACACTTCAGGTGCTCAGGGGCCCCAGCCCCGGCTCAGACTGCTCCTGCCTGGGGGGCGCCCGCAGACTCACACAGCTCCCCAGCCCTGGCACATGGGCCTCCAGCCTGGGGGTGGGGGGCTCTGTATCTCCAAGGGGAGCCCTTGGATCCGGCCCCGCGGCACCAGTGGGATTTGGATTTAGAGCAAAGTCAAGGTGGGGATGTGGATGGAGAGCTGAGGCTGCTCCCAGGGTAACTCAGCTGTGCCTGCTTTTGACTCAGAGACACCCTGACACGAGGCGGCCCTCTCGGGAGCACCCAGCCCATCTGTGCCACCTTCCCTATGCTCTTTATACTCGTTCCGCTAGTGTTCTAAACATGGGTTCGATTTGCGTCCTGTAGCTGGTTATGCTGACTTCTTGGTTTTCTTTACAGGTGAAATGTGTGTGCGTAGGCTTCCTCGAACAGGTGCCCCAGGTATGTTGACTCAATCATCTCAACAATGTTGGAGAGTCAGTACGATGTGTCTCTTACACAGGTAAGGAGACTGAGAGGCAAAGAAGCAGAGAGGTTGCCAAAGATCATGTAGCTCCTAAACAGCAGAGCCTGGCTTTAGACCGACGGTGGCCAACCTGCAGAGCTCATGCTCTTCTCCTTTCTCCCTTGACGTCCATCCAAGTCCAGAGCATGAAACAGACTGTGATCTTGGTTCTGAATTATAATCCTGACTTTTCCTGGCCTCATATCTCGCCCTGAGTTACACATTACTGTGTAGGTCCCTACCCTGGGTCTCTTTCCTACGTCAGAAATGGACATATCCAAGGGAATTGTAATGTTAATGCAATAGCTCCCATAGTTTCCGGAAAATTCTATCCTCCCGAAGAGCAGTAGTATGATGCATTTGGTTCTCTAGCCTGAATTGTTCCAGGCTAAGACCAGCTATGATGCATGAAATAAACCAGTATTATTATTATTATATGGAACTGTGATGGAATGATAATAGTAATTGGTGTCTCTGTCGAGGCTCTTTCAGAACTCTTGGGTTGGCTCATGAGGACCCTATAATACTAATCCCCCTTCTAGCTGGAGAATTGTGGCTGACCCAGAGCACAGAAATGCTGGTTAGCTCACTCCTAAGATGATGACACCGTAGACATAGCAACAACGAATGTGAAGTTTTATAATATAAACACTGAAAAATGTAACAATAGGTCTAACAGGTGGCCTTGACTTTTCTGGGTATGCCATGAAAGGGGCCAGTCATTGCCACCAGGGGCACCAGAGGTGAGCCTGGGGCCTTCAGAGCCTTGGGCAGCCCAGACACGAGAAGATAATTAGCTGCTCATTCAAATTGCATCCTTAGAGGCTTTGGCACCATAATTCTAAGGATGTAATAAAACCTCATGCATTATTCTTTGGTATCTGCAGAGAAACATGTACTCTATTAGAAGGCTGCAGACTAATCCCATGCTCACTTTGTCATTAAAGAAACAAAAATACTGACACTTCACAATAGGGATAAAAAGCAAAGAGAGAAGGATTAAATGGTGTTTCACTCAAGGGTTTTTTTTTTCTTTCTTTCTTTTTTTTTTTAGGAAGACAGGGTTCTCATCTGAAACGGCAGCCAGGAGATCTGCCATTTGCTGGTGGAGTTCAGTTCTTTGGAGAAAATACAGAGACAAAAAAGATCATTTTGATGGTATTTAAAAGGTCTATTTGAATATACTTAAGTGAGCCCAAATATATCCAGCAATTTTTAAAAGGGCGAAATTAGGCCTAATTCAGAGTATGGAATATAGATTTGAAAGTCTTAATCGTGCCATGAGTACCTTTCCAGCAATTTAACATTTCACAGGTACCTAATTATTGAGCAGTACCTCTATGGAGCAAGCCTGGGAGCCTGTGACTGAGGTTCCCAACTTGAGCGGCTCTCATTTGCTTAAGACGGAATATTTCATGGTCTTCCCGGGCAGGCTGCTGTGGGCCTCTCAAGGGGTCCTGACATCTGTTCTTCCTAATACTTGGCCGTGGCTTACCGGCCACAGTCCCAATTCCCCCACCCAGCACCCACCCCCCCGCCGCCCCGCTGCAGATGATGTATGAAAAATCATGAATAAAAGGGCACGAAAATCAAATTAGTCCACTTTCCATTTTCCCCACATTTGTATCTGTCCAGCCAGTACTTTTCCTTCTGAAGCCCGCTATCTCTTTGAAAGTGAGCAGCACAGTTATAATACATTCTCTTCATTGTAACCCTGCACCGTGAGTATGTATTCTGCATTAAATAATAAAGGAGATTAATAATTAAATCAAAATGAAAAACCACTTGTTTCCTGTCCACAGCCCAGGGGACAGATTTCCTGGGCTGGTGCCAATTTATCAATGATGATTAGAGAATAGGAGGTAGGAGAGGTACAGAGAAGACAGCAACGAGAAAGCAGGGCCGTGGGAATACGAATGTACTTATGTACAAGTGAAGAAGATGGGATGGTGATAGGAAGTGAGTGAATGGTGAGCAAAGACCAGAGAAACAGGCCACGGCAGGTAAAATCCCCATAATTAGCGTTGAAACCTATAGGGGGCTCCCCCGTACACCAGGTTGCGTTCCTAATGCTCTACGCGTATTAACTCATTTTTGGTCATTTCAGAAAAAGTCTCTGATGAAAGTGCAAAAGGGATTCAATGAAGGAAAGGACCCTCTTTACAACAAATGACACCAGAACAATGTGCTATCCAAAGACAAAAAAAAAAAAAAAATGCACTTGACTAAGTCTTAAACCTTATACAAAAATTAACTCAAAATGATTCATGCGCTTAAATCTATACAACTTTTAGGGGGAAAAAAAGCCTGGTGGAAACTTCAAGATCTATGGCAGGCAGAGAATTCTTAGACTTGACACCAAAAACGTCACGTATAAGAGGAAACACTTATAAATTGGACCTCATCGAAATTAAAAGCGTTTGCTGAAAAACAGACCCTGTTACAGGAAAAGCAAACCACGTGTAGGACAAGGCTTCGTACCTCGCATCCATATGGAACTCTCGAGATGCAACAGTACAACAACCCAACTAGAAAATGGGTGTCAGACGTGAAAAGACATTTAGCTGAATAAAATATAGGGAGAGCAAAGGCGCTCATGGAGAGATGGTCAATACCAACAGCATTTTCCCTAATGCAAAACTACGACCAGATACCCTGTACACCTACCAGAATGGCTACCATAAAAAACAGGGGCAACGCCACACATTGGCAAGGCTGTACAGGAAAAGGATCCCTCCTGCATTGTTGATGGGAATTTAAGACAATGCGTCAGCTTCTTAAAGAACTAAACATTTAATTACCATGTGAACCATCAATTGCACTTCTGGGCACTTGTCCCAAAGAAATGGAAACTTATGTTCATGCAAAAACCTGTATACACGTCTTTAGAGTAGCTTTAATCATAAGAGCCTCAACCTGGAAACCACCCAGACATCCTTTAAGGGGTAAATGGTCAAACAAATTCAGCAGCCACACTGAAATATCACACACACACACACACACACACACACACACACACACACACACAGATGCAGAGGGGCATGCACGCCCTTGGATGGATCTCCAGGGAATCATACTGATTGAAAAACTAAAAGGTTATATACCGTGTGATGCTATTTATATAACACTCTTGAGCTGACAAACACTATAGAGATGAGAGCAGATTCATGGCTGCCCAGGCGTGAGGGAGACTTGAGACAGGGGGGTGCTCTGGGATAGCCCAGGTTAGCTGGTTGGCATAACCTTTGTCAGGGACCTGGGCACCTGTGGGATCTGTTATCCCTGCTAGATAACCAACTTCTTGGAGCACAGGGGCAATACCTCATCCCTGTTGCCCTTAGGACTCTCTTCCTGGCCCGACTGAGCATCGAGCGCTCAAAAGCACCGTCTTGGGAGGGACAGACTCTGAGGACAAAATGCACAGAACACATGCCCCCGATGGCATGTCCCTGCTGTATTTTCCTCACCCTCCTCTTCCTTTATGAGCAGAAAGAAATAATGCAGGACAATGGCATCGGCGCCCACCTGGTATTAAGGTAAGGAGCCCACCATGTGGAAGAGGAGGTGGGGATGAGCAGCACCCCCAGCCTCAAAGCACCAAGTCACAGGGGATGAGAAGGAGAGTCTGAAAGCTTGCCATCATCTCTCCTTCCCTCCCTCTCTATTTATTTCCCTTTGACTCCCCAACCCGAGGCCTCCAGCCTCCCCAGCCACCATATGGGTTGACCCCTAGTGACCACGAAGTGCTGTTGCCACCTGACACACTGGTGAGATGATCCCCGACCTTTGCCCCTCAGCCTGCTCCGGTCTGGAATGATAATGGATGGAACTTAGCATTGACGCACCAGCCAGGATCTCCAGGGTCATGTGTTAAAGGTTTGGCTCTGACATTTAACTTAACACGGTCGTTGGCAAGGGTTGCTGCCATCCGGGGCTCTGTGGCCTAGAATAGCTCACTTATCAGAATGTCAAGGTAGGAGGAACTAGATAAGCTTGGGGCACTGGCAGGGGCCATGTGCATCTCTCAGCAGCCGGGGTCTCGGAAGGGCCGGCGTCCCATCTGTTTTAAAATAATCCCAGAGGAAGCCACCCACAAGGCTCTTAGACAAATACATTCAGGTATTTTTTTTTTTTCCAAATGCCTCACTGCAATCCTTTGTGTTTGAACTCCTGTGCTGCTCATCTTGTCTTGAAGAGAAACAGAAAAATTCCTCCATGGCTGACAACTGTCTCGATAGACATGTGACGATGGACCCTCGCCTAGACACGCTGGCAGCTCTCAGTGGCCTGTCTGTAGCTCAGACACGGTGAAAATTTGAATCTAAAAATGGCTCCTTCCAACCACTTAATGGATTCCTCCGTTCTCTCCCTGGTCCTCCCACCCCCAGCTGAAATGTTCAATCAGTTTTGCCCAGAAAATGTTAGCTTTGGCACTCAGGCTCCGAGGTGGAAAGCATAACCTTGCCTGAATGACCACGTTTCAGGGTTTTCAAAATTTTTTTTTGGGGGGGGGGTTCAAAAATTAATCATTCCTGGCACACGCTACGTGATCAAAGAAATGGCTGTTGCACAGATTTGAAAACAAGAAACAGAGGTCGAGGGATGCCTGGGTGGCTCAGTGGTTGAGCCTCTGCCTTCATGGTCCGGGATTGAGTCCCACATCGGGCTCCCCGCAGGGAGCCTGCATCTCCCTCTGCCTGTGTCTCTGCCTCTCTCTGTGTGTCTCTCATGGATAAATAAACAAAATCTTAAAAAAAAAAAAAAAGGAAAAGAAAAAGAAAAAGAGGTCGATGCCATTTACAAGTACGGGAGGGCTCACTCCACCCATTTGTGGCTTTGACCACAGAAGGCATGAGAACTAGGTCATTCTCAGAGCAGATGGGAAGCAGCGAAGGGGCGCTCTAGTTGTGCCGTCTCCGCTGGGGGGTTAACTCCATCACGGGTGATGAGAGCGGTGCTAGAGACCGGGGGTCCCGAACCCCCGGCTGAGACACCCAGGCAGGCACTTGCAGAAAGGCTGCCAAGGGGATCGGGCCACACAGCCTGCCGGGGACCGAGGGGCAGAGAGAGCATCTGTGACTGGGCCACACTCAGGTTTCTGCTGGGCCCACTGGGGAAGAGCTTGGCTCTGTCGAGGATGTATGTGGACTTGGGGTGGGGTGGGGGTACCCACGAGAGACTTCTCCCAGGGGAAGCCCAGGGACATTTGACCTCATCCTCAGAAGAAGGCCAGCTTCCAGACCTACTCTTTGCTCCCAGGTTGGCCTGTCCCCTGCTTGGCTGGGTGCAGCTCATTCATTCTCTGTTTCATGCAGGTGAGCTACTTCCAGAAGAGACACAGCCTTCCAGGCCTACCAGAGGTGATCATGGCTTTTGGAGAGGCCTGGAGAAGGCAGTCCGAGTGGTCCCCTCTCTGCCGGAGAGCTAGATAGGGTATCTAGAACATGCCAAGGGAACGTAGGGGGCACGTACTTCCCCATAACGTGCAGACAAGCGCCCTACGAGATGTTTCTCCCTTTTGGTGGGGGCCCTGGTGCTGTTCTGATCATCTAGGCTGTTGTCATAATTTATTAGCAACCTCATAATTAATAAACGGAGCTGGGCAAAGTCATGAACACTCCATAAATGCCCCCAACATATTCCTTCCAAGGTAAAAGAATGTTGTCTTCTTCTAGCCTTAGGCTAAAAGTCTCTGCTCAGTGAACTTAATTTCAGATTGTTTTGGGTCCACGGATGGGATAGGGGGGCGTGATGAGGTGAGGTTGGTGGAGGGGCGGGAGGAAGAGTGGGAAAAGCAGTGGATGGAAGAAGAAGAAGCAATCCGGCCACATACACAACATGCCCGACATCACAGTCGGCCCCCACTGAATGACAGGTCCTTAATATTATTGCCAAGAGGCACGCACCCTGCCACCCCCACTAAGCAGAGCGAGGCCATCTCGGGGCAGATCAATAGTGTAAAATCCCAGGCCACCTGACAAAGCTATGGTGTCAGAGCCGAACCCGAGGGCCTCCTCCCTCTGACTCCCATGCCGTCGTCCACCCTGCTTGGTGCTTCCATCAGATTCTAGGGCGCCCTGGGGGCTCATTCAGCCAGCTGATGGGATTTCCACCCGGCTTTGAGGAAAAGGCACAGATTTGGGGAAGGTCTGGGGAAGGTCGGCACCCATTTCAGGGTTGGTGTTTAACGGCGGGGAGAGTCTGGCTTTGAAGTCAGAGGTCAAGGATTTGGAGGGTAACAGCTCTGCCCTTAGTCCTGCTCCGAGCTCTAAAGCTGTGGTCTCCTGGAAAAGCGGGTGGATGACCTCCACCCCGCAGGACTGGCGTCCAGGTGAACTCCTATGAGTGCGTCTGGCTCAGTCCTTGGTTCCTTAAATACGAGCTGTTTCTCACTGCCTCCCTCCCACAGGGAAAGGTGCTCTGTGGACTCGAGAGCCCGAGGATGCCAGGATGCGCAGCTGAGTGGTGAAAAAAAGGTACGTCTAGGAATCAGACCCAGGTGAGAATCTCGCTCGTAAGCTGTGTACCGCCTGGAAGTTCCACAGCCTCACCGAGCTGCTGCTGCTCAGCTGTAGGACGAAGATGCAAACATCTGTTCCGTTAAAAGGACCAAAAAGAGAGCAAAGCACTTGGACACTCTGACCCAGAGCAAACATCCAGGCGCCTGTTGATCTCCTGGTGGTTGAAGGGGCTCTCAGGACGGGGCCTGGGCCAGCCTTACTGGCCCGTGCTCAGGCTAGCCCTGGGACTTTGGGGGCCACACCTGGCCCCACGAGCCGGTGCTGACCTGGGGCCGCTCCACAGTCCTGGGAGGGGCTGCCCCGTTTGACGGGAAGCACAGAGGCTTCCCCAGGGAGACACACGGATTTGGATTCGGATTCAGGGAGAAGGGAGTGATGATGGCCTTGCCTCTTCTCTGTCCCTGCCCTTGCGGCCAGCACTCCTGGCCTTTCTGAGCAGTTGGAAAGATGTTTAAAGAGACGGAGGGAGGCGTGCAGGAAGTGACCGGGGGCAAGGAGGGCAGAAATAGCAAGGCCGCCGTTCCAATTTGGCCGGACTTAAAAGAAAAGCAAGAGTTAAGCCGAGGGTCAGAGGCTCTGAGGGAGCTGGCACCCCAGCCCAGCCAACTACACCCCCATTTGTAGGCGGAGCTGCCACCCCAGGGGGGTGATGCCCGGTCCCCCACTGCCTGGGCCTCCCATGTGCCAGGTGGGGTGGCCTGGGTCCCCCGGGCCCTGCTCCAGCACCACCCAGCGCTGTTTACAGCCCAGAGAAGGCTGGACTCCAGCGCCCAGGACACCTGCGGGCTCTGGGGAGCTCACATTTCCTGGCTGAACTTTAAACCCGCACCGAGCCCTCCGCTGTCCCCGTGGCTCCCAAAGTGGCAGGTGCCTGGCCAGAGCGAGCTGCCCGGGATCCTGGGCACCTGGAGAGGGCACGTGCTGCCCTGCAGGCCGGGGAGCTGGGGAGAAAGGGAAGAAGGAGAAGAAGGAGAAGAAGGCAACTTACTTGCTGAGATCGGAGCCTCCAAGTCCCCCTGATGCTAACTTCGGGGCCTCCCTCAGAGGCGACGCCCTCGAGGGGACTCTGCGGCCCCGGCCATGACCGCAGCCCCCGACTCTGCCCGGAGCTCCTCCCGGCGCGGCCGGCCAGAGGCTTCTGAGCCATCCTGCCCCCTCCCTCCCGAGCGCCAGGCTCGCTCGCTCTCCCTCTCCCTCCCGCCTCCTCCCGCCTCCTCCCGCCTCCTCCCCTCCGCCCTCTCCTCTCTCCCCGTCCCCCTCCCCGTCGGCCCCAGTACAAGCGAGTCTGTGTAATAACGTGTAAGAACCCACTTAAAGGGCCGGGCGCAGGCGGGAGGGGCGGGGCGGGGCGGGCTGCCCGGGCGCCCGGGATGCGCGGGCTCGGAATGAACGGGGTCCCCGGGGGCCCGGAGGGGGGCGGGGCAGAGGGACCTGAGGGGACCCGGGGGCGGGCTCCCAGGGCGTCCCGAACGAATGGGGTCCCCTGGGGGAGGGGGAGAGGGGACCCGAGGGAGGCGCGGCGCCTCTCCCCTCCCTCGAGCCTCCTCCTTGCGACAACCGGGCTGCTGGTGCTGGGGGCGCACCTGGCCGGGCAGAAGCGAAGGACGGAGACCTGTGCAAGCGTACGTGTGCGCGTGTGAGAGCGCCCGCGTGTGTGCGCGTGCACCTGTGTCTGTGAGCACCCGCGTGTGCATGTGTGAATGCCCACGTGTGTGTGGGCGTGCACCTGTGTCTGCGTGACTGCCTGTGTGTGCATGTGTGAGCTCCCGCGTGTGCATGTGTGAACACCCACGTGTGCCTGTGTGCGCATGCACCTGTGTCTGTGAGCACCCGCGTGTGCATGTGTGAACGCCCACGTGTGTGTGGGCGTGCACCTGTGTCTGCGTGACTGCCTGTGTGTGCATGTGTGAGCTCCCGCGTGTGCATGTGTGAACACCAACGTGTGCCTGTGTGCGCATGTACCTGTGTCTGTGAGCACCCGCGTGTGCATGTGTGAACGCCCACGTGTGTGTGGGCGTGCACCTGTGTCTGTGTGGGCGCCCACCTGTGCATGTGTGAGCTCCCGCGTGTGCGTGTGTGGGCATGCACCTGTGTCTGCGTGGGCACCTGCGTGTGCATGTGTGAGCTCCCGCCTATGCATGTGTGAGCTCCTGCGTGTGCGTGTGTGGGCATGCACCTGTGTCTGCGTGGGTGCCCGCGTATGCATGTGTGAGCTCCCATGTGTGTGCGTGTGCACCTGTGCCTGTGTGGGTGGCTGCGTGTGCATGTGTGAGCTCCCGCGAGTGTGTGTGGGCGTGCACCTGTGTTTGCGTGAGTGCCTGTGTGTGCATGTGTGAGCTCCCGCATGTGCATGTGTGAACACCCGCGTGTGTGTGTGTGTGGGCGTACACCGGTGTCTGCGTGAGCACCCGCGTGTGCATGTGTGCCAGCACACGTGTTTAGTGGGTGCGGTGGAGCAGAAGGAAAGAAGGAAGAACCTAGAAGGCAGAGATCTGGGGGGAGAGCAGCGGACGGGCTGCTGGTGACTCTGCTGCTGCCCATGTGGGTCCAGAGGCAGGAGACTCATGTTCCGCTCCCTGACCACCGCCCCCTACCCACCGTCCCATCCATCCCCGTCCCAGCTGCCCCCTGCCCACCCCATCAGCCCTCCTCCCTGCCCCATCCACCCCCTGGTTGTCCTCTCCAGCCCGGTGACCTTGGGTGGGGAAGGAAAAATGAGAAATGCTCCCTGGGCTCAAAGAAGGCCCTGGGGCCTGGGGCCTCTGGGCCCAGAGCCGCAGGAAAGTGAGCGCAGGCCCAGGCCAGGAGAGCAGCTGCCTTCGTCCCCTTAGGCTTCCTCCTTCCCTGCCTGAGAACACAGGATTGCCTGCCTCTCCGCCTCTGCCTCTGCCTCTGCCTCTCCTGGTCGGGAGCTGGGGCCAGGCTGCGCACCTGGGGCCCCTGCAGAGAGAGGCCTGCAGCCGGGGGAGGGGTGAGAGTGGGGTGGGGGACTGCTCCGAGGGCCAGTTCAACACCCCTGCTGGGGCTGGGGCTCCGAGAAAGTGTCTCCTGTCTCCCCACAGGCCACCTGATCCAGTGTGTGGGACCCGAGTCCATGAGGCTGTAGGCTCCCCAGGGCAGTGACTGTGTCTGTCCCCTCTGCTGTGGTCTCAGCACCTAGTGTGCATGCTCTGTGAATATTTATCGAGTGGACACTGTCAACAACAGGAAACTTGGTTCATTAAATTACAAGAAGACACAGGTTGTCACTGGCACTGGGGTGCATGGGGCCTGGCCTCTCCTGTGAGCGCAGCAACATGGCGGCCTCATGGAAGCTTGGTCTCCTGAGGGCAACCCCGGGGCTCCTGTTGCCTCCCAGGGCATTGCACACACAGCCCCTTACCCAGGTTAGAGCACATAGGGTTCCTGCCGGGGTTTGCGCCTGGACCCCCCTCCTCTCTCTCGAGAGCATCGAGGGGTCAGCTGTTCATGTGGCTGCAATCAGCCCTAAGTAGGAAATCTCTAAGGCCCCTTAGGAGATTTAGCCTGTCTTCCTGCTCATCCATTACATGTTGATCTAATGGTTTAACACTCTGAGAAGAAAGTTCTTAATTCCTTAATTTCCTAGCTCCTGGGAGAAGCCTGGACTGTGTGGCTCTGGTGTGGACGACATGCATCATATGCATTTACCAAGCCTGTGACATGCTCCGTCCTGCGGTCACCATTGCTCTTGGATTCAGTATAAAAACTATAGGATTTCTTCTGCCAAATCGGGGAGCTTGGGTGACTTTGAAGCAAAATGTAGGGTGGGAGATGTTTTGTAAGTCTTCTCACAACCATGGGACCTGGGGCCAGGAGACAGAAAAGCTGGGTGCAGTTCTCGGCCTAGATCTGAAAAATGAGAAACATGGATGTTGTCGTCCTGACTGGTTTTTGGAAAGGGAGGCGAGCCTTAACCTTTCCATATGCCCGAGTCTCCCTGACAACGCGCCCAACATTTGAGGACAGGGGATACAACTGAAGACACAACTGAAGCTCAGGGGCCTTGGCAGGTGCTGGGGGCATCTTTCAAGGCCTGAAAATCGATGGGGGGGGGAGGTGCTCGAAAGCACTGCGAATTTGTGGGTGTTACCACCATTCGTTAGAGGACGGAACCACTGCTTCTGTCCACCTGCACCGGCTTCTCTTACCTGTCTTCATGGAGCGAAAAGATGAATCACAATAAAAGTTTTCTTTTTAGAAGATGACACACAGGAAATTAGTTTTTTCTCCTATTTATAGAAATTCCATTTGCATTTATGAGGCTGGTAATGTCTCATAAATATTTCCTGCCAGATAAAATATTAATTAAAAGAGTTTGTTGAGTTATACTCTGAAGTCCTAACCAAAACTCTTCTAAGACAAATATTTGAAGTCTTTTTCTCTCATGTCAGGAGAGTTCCTCGTACATTAGTTGGGTATGTTAATAAGTCAACCTATCAACAACAGATGTGTGCCAAGTAATGAATATGAAATTGCAGTATTTAAGAATTGCAAAAGGTATGAGAATAGTGTAACAGATAATCTCGAAGCTGCCACTCAGTTTAAGAAAACAAGACACAACGTTGTGGACATTGTGAAATCACCCTGAATTTGGTGTTTTTCTTTCTCTCAATTTCTTATACTAAGACCACATGTGCGTGTGTGCATACACACACACCCCCATTCAATCAGTGAATATTGATCATGTATCAGGATGTTTGTACTCATAAACCATTTTGATTGATGAAGGCCTACTGTGTTTGAGATTTTGATGTTTACTTGGAGAAAAACTAGTACATACGATGGCGGCTTTGATCTACAGGGCCTTACAATTTAATTGGGAGGGTCAGCCTGTGTGCAGGAAAAGTTAACAGACAAATTAACAACTTGGGTTTTGCTTCATAGGCGCTAATTGGATGGGATGATGGTGTAGGGTAGATGGCAATGCTCGCACAGCTTGGGGAGGAGGAGCTGAGGGATGGCTACACACACAGAAGGAGTATCTGGTGTGAGCCCTGAAGTAAGACTAGGATTTGAATAAATATGGGTGGTAGGGCTTATATATAGATCATTGAAAAAAGGTGTGGGGAGGCAAGACTCCCAGGTGTCAGGGACCTGACGGGAGGGATTGGTCCTGGCGGGAAGGGCAGGTGAAGCATAAGGACGGGATGGTGACAGTGAGTGCCTACTACTTGCTGAGCTCAGCTAAGTGCTCCACATCCCTAAACGTTTTAATCTTAACCCTTCATGAGGAAGGTTGTAATATCTGCCATTTCTCAGATGAGGAAACTGAGGCACAGACAAACTGTCCTCCCACTGGCACAGTCATTGATGGTGATTTTCATGACTCAGTTTTGCTAGATTCCAGAACCATGCTCCTGACTGTTATGGGTGAATTGTGTCCCGACTACTCTCTCTAACTCCCCAGATTTGTTTGTTGGAGCCTTAACCTCTAGAACCTCAGGAAGTGATTCTATTTAGAGACAGTGTTTTAAAGAGATGATTAAGTTAAAATGAAGCTGTTGGGGCAGGCCCTGATCCAATCCGGCTGGTGTCTTTATAAGAGGAGGAGATTGGGACACAAGGAGAGGCACGGGTGGGGGTGAGGGGACAGGGCACACGGAGCAGAGGTCATGTGAGGACCAAGAGAGGAGCCAGCTGTCTGCAAGCTGAGGACTTCAGCCTCGGGAGAAACCAGCCCTGCTGACTCCTTGATCTTGGACTTCCAGCCTCAGGAAGGATGAGGAGTAAATCAGTGTAAGCCACTTGGGGTGGGTGTGTGTTATTTTGTTCTGGTGGTCCGAGAACACAAACCACGCTGGGTGCAGCTCTGCCTCTCAGAAGGGCCTTGCAGCCCAAGCCAGGGCTGGGGGGACAAACTGTTGAAGATTTCTGAGTTGGGGAGACATGTGAAAGTCATTTTTGTGAAGATCTTCCTGGAGCCGTTTTGTGTATTATTCACCCATTTATTCACCCGTGAGGCCAGCAGTCTGAGCACTGCTCCTGGGGAGCCTGTAAGAAATCCTGAATTCCAGGCTCCACCCCAATCCTGCTTCATTTTAACAAAACCCCCAAGTGACACCTCGGCGCGCTGAGGTTTGCGTGAGAACACAGGGTAGAAAACACAGCTGAGGAAGACTCAGCAGATCCAGTGCTTGGCAGCATGGGGGGAAGAAGGAGAAGAGGAGGGAAACTGGGGGGCTGGCCCCAGGCTCCCCAGGGATACTGAGTCACACCCTGGCCCTGCCCCTTCCGTCCCCTAAAGCCCTGATCACACGGGGTGGGTGCTGAGAGTTCCATTCCCTGTCTCTCTCCTTTACCTACAATCGACAAGTTTCTCGAGGGGGGTGGACCTTGTTTCTTTTTTTCTTTTTTTTAAATCCTTCCATTCCCGGTGTCTGACATCATGCCTTTTATTCCGCAAATGCTTGCTGAATGCATGCATGCCTCATGATGGGAATCAGGAAATCGGAGGGAGCAGGTGGCTGGGGAAGGAGATGTAGGCTTGGAGTGTAGACAGTGCATGCTAACTAAAGGCTGGACGAGTGTCCTGAAGGGGGTCGTCTGAGATGAGGAACGAGCAGATGCCTGAGTTGAGGAGGGAGTCAGGACAGAGGTGTGGATTTTGGACTGCCGTCTGCAGAAGGCTGGAACCCCTCAGCTAGTTTATGTGTCTGGAGGAGGATGGAGAGGGAGAGAAGAGGCCAGAACTGGGGGCCATGCTCACATCTGGGGTGAGGGAGGAGGGGGGCATCTGTCCTGGTCTGGAACAGGACAGAATGGCTGGAGGGTAGCTCTGCAGGGGGGTGGGGATGGGGGTGGAGCACCACGCAGAAAGGATCAGGGCCAGGAAAACACTGTGGTCGGGTCGGCGAACCAGGTTCAGCCGTTAATAAAAGCTTTCCCTAGTAGAACTTCTCTCAGAAAGCCATCTGCCCAGAAGAGCGGAGGGTAAGAAGTGCGCGCCCGCGGTTCCTGCTGACCACAGACCCCGAAGGCTCCAGGAAAACAGACCTGAGGGGAAAAACACCATCGATCAGGCTATCAAGATGTCACTAGTAATTGCAGGACGTATTAAATAAGGCTTTCTTCATGCCTGATTTCCATGCCCACGGCTCTGCTTCCTGAGTCGATGAGCATCCCACCTGTCACTGGAGGATCCCAAATCCATTTCTCATCAGACCCCTTTGGTTTCTGACGTTAGCGCCCAAGGGAGCGTTCCTAAAACGAGCTGCCCGTTCCTGAATTTCCTCTCATTCCTGAGTCCAGGCCCGGGTGCCCAAGAGAGACATTTGCCACAATTGGCTGCACAGCTGATTTTATTGAATCAACATCTGTGCTCCGAGAAGGTGGGGCAGGCAATGGCGAGAAGACTCTGGATTTTGTCCAGAGCGCTGAGCTTTCGAATTATTGCACCACTGAGGGCAAATGATTTTTTTTTCCTTCCTTGTCCGTGAAGAGGGAAGATATTAGAAGATGACAGAAAATAAACAGCCATAATTCCTTCCTAGCTTTATTGATAAAATCTCATTCTGCTTTACGGAAAACTGCTTGGAGACGCTTGACCAGCAGGCCCTGCCCAGGCGGTGTCCACAAGGGGCCAACACCCCCATCTAGTGGTGGACGGAGATTCCTCACTCGGTAGAACAATTCGTCGTTTGTTCATTTTTCTCTTTTGTCTTTGTTTTATTAAAGAAAAAAAAATGCCTGCGTTCGAGGCCTCACAGTGCTCTGTTTAATAGGGAAACAGCCAGGCCTCCTCCCCGACCCCCAACCTCCAGACGCTCCGCCTTTTATCTCTGCTATTTTATCCCTGTTGGTTTTAACCACGCATCTCTAAGCAATACACCTGTAGTGATACTTCTAGATGCTTCTGTTTTAGAGACTCTCTAACTTCCCACCACTGAAGACGAACCGCCCAGCAACGTAGGTGGACCTTAGCTCCCCCTCGTCCTCCACCCCCACTACTTCTGTCCTCCTTTCTCATTTCCCGTTCCCCCAGTGGAGTTTTGTCAGAATTTCTATCAGAGCGTCTTGTGTTAATACCAGAATGTCTATAAAATTCTGAATGGAGCATAGCTCGTCTGTGCAGTTAACCAGGCTACCTTTTCTGTCATGCACAACTTTTGGGTTTCCCTGGAATCAGTAACGCTCTTGGTTTTCTTTGCTTTGTTGCCTCTACTCTTATCACCAGACTCAACAACACCTTTCCACCTACAGTTTCAAGGTCTTCTTAAGATGGCCAAGAAAAAAAAATAAATTAATTAAAATAATTTTATTTATTTATTTATTTATTTATTTATTTATTTATTTATTTATTATTTTTTACTTTAAAAAAATTAAAAAAAAAAGATGTCCAGATACATAAGTGTTCTATTGATTCCATCTCTTGGGGAAGTCTGCTCTGGAGCTTTCTACTCCCTTCGGTCTTCATGGATTGCCCTCTCAACCGTGGACACGGGTGGCCTCCAGGCGTCTCTCATCCCTTCCCCCTCTCTCTTACTGCCTCCCATTTCCTATGTCTCCTGTATGCTTCTTTCTTGGTTCACTCCCTCACTCTGAAGAACACATTCTATAGTTCCTGTCTGGGAAAGATAGCCTGCCAGCTTAAATTTTTTTTGAGACTTTGCATGTCTGAAATATCTCTGTTCTACTGGATTGGCACCTTGGCCAGGTATGGCATTGTAGATCACAGATCATTTTCCTTCAGAATGTTACAGGAAGGTCTTAACATTTCTACTCACCTTTTTGATGATGTTGAAATATCCAAACCTAGTTTCATTCTTGAAATTTTTATTATCCTCCTTTTCCTTTCTGAAAATGAGCAGGATCTCCCCTTTGCCTGTAGTGAAGTGTCCCAACGATGTGACCCAGTGTGGGACTATCCACCCATCGTGCTGCTCGGTAGGTAGACCAGCCCATCATTGCCTTCCATTCTGAGAAACTTTCTTGCAATGCTTCTTTGATGATTTCTTTCTTCCTGTTTTCTCCATTCTCTCATTCTGGAACGCCTATCACTTACATGTTGGACCTCAAAACCTCTCATTGTCTTATCGTTTCTCTCCCAATTTCATCTCTTTGTGTTTTTGCTCTTTGTTCTGGAAGATTCCCTCAACTTTTTCTTTCAAACTTTCCATTGAGATTTTGGGTTTTGCTATCATATTTTAATTTCCAACAGCTCCATTTTTTTTCTTAAGGTTCATTTTGGGGGAGGGTAGCATTCTTTCTATTTAAAGCTTTTTTCTCCCTGCCCAGTCCCTGTTTTCATCAAGAGGCTTTTGCATGTCTGTTTGTTTTAAGTCCTCAGCTATTAGGTAATCTTCTAAGAGGAAGCTCTGGGCCAGAGGATGGTGTCGACAAACTCTGGCTGGCCATTTCATTGCAGGAACCCCTGACAGCAGTTTTGTCTTGGGTGGGGGGAGTAGTCAGATTTTTCAGGAGCAGCTCTTTCAGTCTCTTGTTTGGAGGGTCAGATCCTGGCTGTCAGCCTCTGAAATCAAGCGGGGAAAGAGAATTGGGGATTTTCTACCATGGATATGTTTACTTAGTTCTTCTTTATTCAGGGCATGATAAACCCATCCTTAACGGTGCTGTGGGTCCCTCTGTCCAGGGGCCCTTTGCTTTATCATCTCCAGGAATACATCTCCAGCCCAGTGGCAAGGGAGGACCAGGAGAAGTTTTTTTGTTTTTTGGGTTCTTTTTGTTTTGTTTTGTTTTGCCTGGGCTGAGCCAGGGAGGGCATTTGGAACTCCAACTACTATGCTCCCTAAAGAGACTCAACAAATCATCTTTCTTTGAGCTGCTTCGCTCACCCCCTCTCCAACTTCCAGAGGTAGACTGTTATAGATAGCTAAATCTTTTAGGATTCTGAGTATACATTTGCTGGCTCCTGTGTTGTTGTTGTTTTCTTCCTACACAAGCATAGGACACATGTGTTTTCTGGTTTCAACAATGTTGTCACTGTGTCTTGTCCAGCAGTTAATGCTTTTCCTAAAACTGTTACTTTATTAGGATTTCAAATGAGAGCAAAAGTAGAAGCATTTCTTTAATTCACGCTCTCCATACTCAAGTCATCCATTCATTTTTAATCATCCATTCTACAGACATTTGCTGACCTCTTGCTGTGCAGTAGGTTCTGCGCCAGGTTCTGGAGGTGCAGTGATGAATAAGGTTATATTTCCTGCCTGCAGAGATGCCTACCGTCATGGTAGCAAATAAATAATAAATAGTTATACAAGCATACAGAGTGAGAGAACACGGCTAATGGTGATCGCTGGGTGTCTCCTGTGAGGCCAAGTCCTCCTCGAGGAGGACAGGTCTCTCTCTCCCAAGAGACCCTGAAAGGCAGCAGAGCTCAGTACATTTGCCAAGGTCCTTGCAAATTCATTCACCTCATTTCAAGCCTAGCCATCTCCCAAGAGCACCCATTAAAATCTAGCTTCCTAATGTCTAGACGGAAATGCTAACTTATTTATTCATAGTGAGCACCATACCTGTGCTGGGAACTAGAACTCACACAATGGCCCGGTTGATGAATTTACAGGGAGAGACCTAAACAGGAAGTCATATCATGATTGGAACATTGCTGAGTGAAACTGGAATCCAGCAAAGGGCATTAGTTGTAGGTAGACTGATTATGAGTTTTGGCTATTGAACAAGAAGGAAGGTCATAGTCAATGGGCTGGAATATTGAAGTCTGCTGAATGAGGCTTGCCCTTCCCTAGAAAGTACCTGATTCACAGCGTGATTTTCTTCACATACTTTGGTTTTCTCTTTGCATGAAGACGCAAAGGGGTTGAGCTTTGTCTAGAGCGGGTTCAGACTTTCTTCTCCCTGCATTCCACCCTCTCCCTGCCCAGAGCTGTTCACTCCTCCCTGACACTCCAACAACGTTGAGATTTTTATTGGGTCATGGGACATGGTCACTTGCTAGATGGTGGGCTCTGTATGAGCTGTCCTACATCTCTCTGATAGTGGGCACACCTGGTGGGGATTGAAAAAAACATATGAAGTGTCTGTCAAGCTCTACAGGGCCACAGAAAAGGACCACCCTGCCTCCTTTTGTAGTAACATTGGAAAATACTTACTGGGCAGTTGTTCCCAGAGAATAAGCTCCCCCTTATCTCAAGAGAACCTGATGATCATTTGCCCCAGTGTTTTCATAAAGGAAGAAACCAAGCCCCAAAGCAATTGGTGAGAGGGGCTGGGAGGGCTCTTTCTCCTATGCTGAGGATCTGTAGGTCAAGACAGGAGTGGGTCCAGGGATGGGCGCATACTGCCTCTGCCTAATGAGCCAGGGAGGATGGGTGAGGTCAGGAGGAAAGGGGTGGGGTTGCACAAATAAAGGTGGAGAACAAGAATTGCCTGTGCTCATATCATTTCTGTTCCAGGATACCAGGGCAGCTCGGGTCATGAGGACAAGAATGTTGATCTGACCCAAGATCATGAGGCCAGGGTCATCACTTGCCCTTCTCTGCAGTTACTTTCCCTTGTTTAAATGACCACATAGCATAATGGTCACAAGAGTATTTTGCAAAGGATAAGCCAGATAAAGGGAAGCTACCGTGATGATAGTTTTATAAATTGATGCCAAGAGCCTTTCAGGGAGGAGAGTTCATTGCTGGGATTTTTTGCCTGAGGGTAAGACCAGCCCTACGTCATGCTACCCGAGCCTAGGCCAGGCCCTATTTGTGTTCTCAATCCCCAAAGAGCATGTCAGCCACTTGCCACCTCCATTCCCACAGCCCCTGCATTCCCCGGGGCCCCCGGAGTCAGCTGTCTCCACCTTCATGTCCCAAAGGGAGACAGTATGGCATGTCCTTCGCTGGGCATTGGTAGAGGACTTAGAACTAAAACCAGGATTTCCTAATATTCCAGTCATATATGATCTTAGTATTACACATAATAATAATAATAATAATAATAATAATAATAGCAACATTTATCTCGCACTTAGCAATAATAAGGAATGTCCACACAGTGTTGTGTAAGGTGATTAGAATTTGTCCCATTTTCAAATGAAAAAGCTGAGACTCAAGGGTTACATAATGTACTGCTCTGAAGTGGCAAAGGCAGACCTCAAACCCAGACTCCCTGACTCCAAGCTCATGTTTTTCGTATGACCCAAACTCCCTGAGGGTGTCATCCTGAAATCTAGGGTCCGTATCCTAATGCACATGTCCTCCCCTTGAATGAGATCCTCATTACTTTCACCCAAAGTCGGAGTGGGGCCAAGCAATAGCAAGGACCTGGCTGGAAGGACACTGAGACCTACTCTTTGGAGTCCAAGTTGTTAGATATTCTGGGAGGGCCTGGGGTTCATGGTCCTGGGGGCACTGAAGACTGATCCGGGCCATTAGTGGGCAGACCTTGAGCAACGTGGTGACGGCTGGGCCGGTCACCGTGGTAGGGAAGGACTGTTCACATCAGCTACTGCGGTGGAAAAGGCAGCAACTTCAAGGTCACTAGACTGGCGCGGGATACTTGTGCTTTGTCACTGCAGAAAAGTTGGCAATTTCCAGAGCCCAGGTTTGTGTGCCTGAGTTCAGAAGCTGACCCTCATTGCCACGGGAGCCTGGGAAAAGCGCCTGCCGGGTTCCTGTGCAAGGGGAATTTGCTACCTGCCCACTGCTCCCCTGTTCCCCTGAGCGGTCAGTGAGCACCGAGGTGACCTGCTGAGAATGCATGAACGTATTTATATCGACTCCTGATTTTATGGGGACATGTGTGAGCAACCAAGAATCTAGAATGAAGTATCTGAGACCCTTCCAGCAAAGGCTGGTGTTGCTGCAACACAGAAGCCCTTCCCTCCAGCTTTCCCAACGTTTCTGGCATGATTCTGGTCCTCCGCCCTGCCCTGTCCCTGCCCCAGACCTGCCCCCCCAACAGACACGTATAAGAGGCAAGGCCATCCTCCAACCCTTCCTTCCGTGGTCAGCTGCCCTGGCTTGAACTGCACACTCTATAGGGTTCTGGAAGGTCTGTGCGTGTCTGCAGGAGTGGTGAGGGTCATCCTCCAAGAGTCTACTGGCTGCCACGGAGATTGTAGCCCTAAGGGAAGCACGTTGGCCCTTGGCGGGACCACGTCACCAAGTAGCCACCCTTGGTCTTTGGAGGGGAGGCATGACCCTGAGCGCCGCTGAGGGTAGGGCACTCCACATTGTCCTCAGCTCAGGCCCCGTGGGTGTGTGTCTTGGTCCTGGCGTGGCTGCCTTGGTAACTTTCCATTAAACTGAACCCCTCTGCAGGATGGAATGTGCCTCTTCTGCTCACTTTGCCATAGCATGCGTGGCACTGTATGGGGAGGCCCGTGTGTCAGGGTGGCCCCAGTGGAAGGGAGGCATGGGGTGCTCTGTTGAGATGACATCACTGCTGGGGGCGCTGGCAGGGCAGCAGAAGAAGAAAACTGTAGGATGCCACATGCAGCTTGTGCCCGACCTTGAACACACTCACTGGCAAGTTCTGGAAAGTTCCTTTTGGAGGCTGGTAGTGCTTCGCAGGGGAGCAGGTGCCCTACTTTTGCAAGCTGTACAAGGCAAAGGAAAGAGAAGACTCAGTTTCAATCATTGTTTGGACAAGGTATGAGGCTCTGGAGCTCTGGAGCTTGAGGAACTCTGCAGGACCCAACGATGACCCAGACAAAGAACCTGTTTCCCAGGGAACCTGGGGTCAGCGAGGGAGAGAGCTGTGCTCATGGAAAAAAAGGGGCAAAGACAAAAAAAAAAAAAGTGTTAACCAGAGACAGCAAAAGGTAGGGGAGAAAGACATATCTGCTGCCTTAAGGTCTGAGATTCTTCTGGAGAAGCCCAGGGAGGCCGTCTTCGGGAGGCCCCTCCGGCTTCCCCTCTGCTGGGGAGGAGGTGAGGCTACACCACAGCTGAGTCTTCAGAATGCAAAGCAGGATCTCTGCGGTGCAGCTGCCCCGGGGGCTCCCGGGCTGGCTCCCGGCCCTATTTGTATTCCTCTCCTCAGTCCACCAGACATCCTCTTGGTCCCAGGGCTAAGGTGACCTATATTATTTCGTCCTTTCCCGAGGAGGCTTTTTTTTTAATGTATTTATTTTTATGTGTGTTTATATATAGTAAGCGACCCACAGTTTTGTCTTTGCTTGTTTTGCAGTAGTTCTCAGATTATAATAAAAAGAAAAAAAAAACGTTTCAAAAAGAAAAGAAATGTAAAAGGTATTTTAAAAACAAAGGAAGAGGAGACTCGAGAACCTGGGTGTGTAATTTCGCTATCAAGCTCAGGGCGCTCCCCCAGGCACCGGGGAGAGAGTTTCTGGGCTCCTCCTAGAGGTTTACCAAATGCCCTGCTTGGCCTCTGGAGGCTCAAAGACCACGAAGCATATTGAGGGAGTATTTTGTCGTTGCGATTTGCTTAATATTTATGCCTCCATAGCACAGTGGAGTTAGGATCTTGGATTTGAGTCCCGCTTCCTTTACTTACCATTTGTGTGGTCAACTAAAAACAAGCCATTCGAGGGCTGGCAGGGGGCTGTATGGGTTATTTAGCATTTGTAAACAACACAAAACAAAACGAAAGTCACCTCCAGCTCAGCAGCCAATCATCCTATGAGATCTAAGGGGGTATTAATAAGAGCATGACGTCTAGCATGAAGGAGGTGATGGTCCATTCCACTTGGGCTGGCTGGAGCGCCCCCCCAGGAGCACTGGGCTCCCAGGACCATGGTTTTAGGAAGACGATAGGCAGGCTGGAGTGTTTGCGTGGATGTCACTGAGGGGAGAAAGCATGGGAAACGCAGGCAGGCCAGGGTCCCTTCCACTGCTGTGTGTGTGTGTGTGGGGGGGGGGTGTTTGGGAATCTGTGAACACCTCCTCCCACTTCAAGAAGGAAGCTGCCTGGCAAGATGGGGGTGCAACCGACGCTTTTCAGATTGCTGGTCTGGGATCTAGAGATGGGAAATACTGGAAGGGCCAAGTTCACAGAGCACGCGTCTCAAGCCCGGGTGCAACCGCCAAGCCCGGGAGCTTTGGGGGCAGGCCCTGCAGGGACGGCGCTTGCTAGGCCTCTGTCCTCACTCCTAAAATGGGGCTAGAAAGGAACATCTCTGCATCCTTTACGGAGACGCAGAAGAGAGAGGAGAGCAAAGCGCCTCCCCTGGGGGCAGGAAGGAGGTCTCTCTCCCCCTCAGGGCCTCAGCAGGCGTCCGGCGGTGCCTCTGGTGAGCAGAGGCTGGAAGAGAGCAGGCCCAGGGCGGAGCCGGACGGTAGACCAGGAGGCCTACAGGCCGCAGGCGCCTGAGAACCCGTCAAGGGCCTTGGGGAGGCTTCCGTTCTCCGCGAGCGACCTGGAATCCGGTCACGCTCATTGCCCGGAGTCTACCTGGAGCAAACAGCCGACAGCCATGTTCCATTTACCTCAAAGGGCCCGGGGATGGGAAATAACTGGTGCTGTTGAGGACGGAGGCAGCCCTTGCCTGGGGGGACTGAGCGGAGCCTCTGTCTCTGGAGCTTCTCTGTGCCGCAGGAAGGCCTCGGGGCACTGCTGCAGGCTGGCGTCTTTTGCTAGAAAGCCTGGCAGAAAGAGGAACGGGGCCAAGTGTGCACCTTCTCCTCCTTGGTTAATGGCACCTTCTGACAGGCGCGACCGGCAGGGCCTTGTGCGAGGGGCCGGGGCCTGCCGGATGTGCCCCCGCAACGTCCTAGGGGAGGAAACATCGCACACTTGTCGGGAGCGTGCCAGAGTTGTCAGGATTGGTGGTGATACCCACAAACACGAGATTCTGAGAGAAACATGGCGAAATTCCTCAAGAGACAGAAGATATAAAACAAAGAAAAGCCGCAAGCGTCATGGTCCACAGTGGCCCATCATGCTGGCCTTGCGGGTGTCTGTCCCCTCCCTCAAGGCCGCGTCGGTCACGCGGTAGGAAGTGGACACCAGCACGTTGTCCTTCCGCCATCTTGTCCCTGGTTCTTCTACCAGCGCATCTTCTCTTGGACAACCTTCCTCCCCTGAATATTCCACGGGTCCCAGCCCACCTGTGCTCTCCAGCCTCCAAACTATTTCTCCTTCATCCACTCACACCTTCCACGACCCTCCCCCGGTGAAATTCTACTTCTCCAGTAGCACCCAGTCCAGACACCGCCATCTCAATGGAGGGTCCCCAAGTAACCTTCTCTGTATTCATAGCACTTTCCATGTGCTGCGCCTCCTGTGTTTGTGACTGTCCTCTCCACCCCAGATGTCAAACTCTTGAGGGCGAGGGCCATGTTTTATCCATCTCTGTAACTCCCCAAGTGCCTGGCGCTGTGCCTTTCACGCAGTAAGGCCCTCGACTCAGCTTTTAGTGGATTAAATGGAATCACCACCAAAATCCTCGCTGCACTCAATCCTATTTCTTTTCTTAAAAAGCCCCTTGACCTGGAATTTCTTACAGAGCGATATGCTTTCATCTTCAAGGGCCGTGCGTGTTTCAGAGGAAAAGCATTTCATCTCCCGCAGATGGCCTTCTCGAAACCTCTCGGTCGTGAGACCCGCCCAGAAATGCTCTTTCCTTTTTGTCAGCTCCGTGGGATTATCTCCTCCTCCGTAGCAGGCGTGTTCCGATTTGACCGCCCCTCTTCCACCAGACGCGGATTCTCAAGAGAATCAAAGCCTGAAGATGAAAGAACATATCCCATCAAAGAGCCCCTGGGTCCGTCCGGTCCCCATCAGGTCCTGGAAGCCCTACCTCACCACCTGGATAGGGCGGTGGTGGCCGGGGACACGGGAAATCCCCTCCCTTACGTACAGACAACAGACGGCCTGTGGTCTAGGTGAGTGAAGATCCCACCTTGGTCTCACTGTGTTCGACTGCAACACGTCAACATGCTTGTTTGGCAAAGAGCACAAGATTTTGGTGACAGAGCCATGTATCAGGAAGTCTCGAGCCACATGCTGCTGGGCTCTTTTGCCTGGCTCTGGGACACGTGGGGTGGCCCCGGGGTGTGGTCCATATGACCAAACAAGCCCCCCTCTCCCAGAATCAGAGTCAAGGTGGGGAAAATATGCCCCCCCCAAAAAAAAATCACACCACATGGCCCAAAGCCCGAGCGCCAGCCTTGGACGTGTCTTTCTGAGAAGGGCCCTGTCCTGGGGCACACGCTAGGAGATGGGGGGAGAGGACGTAAGGACAGGCTCACAATGACAGTGACCTTAGCCTTCACCTGCCTTTCCTTCCACCCGGAAGGACACGCTGAGTGGAAATACCCCAAGTCACTCAGTGTTTGCTGTTCCAAGTCACTGGCAGCTCTTGCAGCGCTAGGAAAAGGCATTCATTGAATATTTACCTCCTTCTTTCTTTCTTTTTTTTTTTTTTAAAGATTTTATTCATTTATTCATGAGAAAGAGAGAGAGAGAGAGGCAGAGGCACAGGCAGGAGAGAGAAGCAGGCTCCATGCAGGGAACCTGATGCAGGACTCGATATTGGGACCCCAAGATCACGCCCTGAGACAAAGGCAGATGTTCAACCACTGAGCCACTCAGGGATCCCTACCTCCTTATTTCCCTACCTCCTTATTTATTTATTTCTAAATAAAGAATTTGTACTGTATCAATTTTCCTTATTTGACATCACCTACTGACTCCCTAATCTGGGAGGTGAGGACTTAGGCCTCTGTCGGGGAAGCCCTCCCATTTCCGCTCCTTCCTTGCCTCCACTCCCTCCCATGTTTATGACAAAAATTTTATTAGCTCAATGCCCAGTGTTTACATCACTATGATTCCCTGAATGCTGTTCACAGGTGAGCCAAGTGGTGTATTCTAAATACACTTTCTCTTTTTCATAAATGTTTGTATTTAGTGGCGCTAACAATTTTCGCATTTGCCTCGTTCTTTGAGTGTCTATTACTCGTTCATCCTGCAAATCCCCCTCAGAACCACGAAACCCTCTTAACATACCTCAGGTGACTCTCTTTTCCCGGAGAGGCTGACCTGGCTGTCCCTGAGGCTGCTGGACAGATGTCCTCCAGGGTGGTCCCTCACCTCGTCTGGGCTCGCCTCCTCTGATCACCCAGGCTGGGTCCCTACGTCTGGGATTTCTCATCTCTGTCTGTCTCTCTTTCTCTCCCTCGGGGTGTCTGCCCACTGTTTTGGCTCACGCAATCCTCCACTAATTTCCTGGAGCACAGTCCCCGAGAAGTAACGTTTTTCCAGTTTTTTCTTCTTCCTGGAACTTTTGTGGGCTAGTTTGGGTCCTCCAAGAAGCAAGTTGCTGGGACAGTGGTGATTGTGCAAGGAAGACGCCCCCTTGAGGGGATGTGGGGAGGGCAGCAGGGGAGGTGCAGAGTGGATGGGCCCCTGGTGCAGGAGACAGGAAGGGAAGGTTGGAGGGGTCACGTCGCAGACCACTGCCCTGGAGCGACAGCCGCTGTCGGAGGAGTCCCTCCCGTGCCTGGACCAACCTGCCTTGGTGGCTGGAAGCGCCCGAGCAACGACAATAATGGGTCCCAGCAGGTGCAGGGCGGTCCTCAGCGACTGCGACTGCGGGGCCAGAGTCGGAGGTCAGCTGGGCAGGTTCTCTGGCTGCCACGTCGTCCCATGAGGATGCCAAGTTGCCTACACTGACCCTGTACTTTTCTAGTCTTTCCCCTCCTATCCTCAACCCTTAAAAAAGAATCCTGGCAAGTGTTCTCAGCTGTGTTTTCCAATTATTTTACCTCATCTAATATTTTTAATTCCTAAATGTTCTGTCTTTTATGCGGGGGGGGGGGGATCCTTTTTCTAGCTTCCTGTTCATTTTTTAAAAATACTTTTTAAATCATTTTTTACATAAGTTTATTAACGTAAGACACCATGATGACTCACAAGGAAAAAAAAAACCCATGTTTCCTATTAAACCGTGACACGATACTTTCTTAGAATGTTTACCATATGCTTTATTGAAATCGTTGTTAAAGATTTTTTTTTGTTACAGGTGTTTTACCATTCATCATAGTGGTGCATATTTTAAAACTGGTGAGATGAATTGCTCAACCTATTTCTTTTTTTTTTTTTAAGGTTTTATTTATTTATTCTCGAGAGACACACAAAAAAGGCAGACACAGGCAGAGGGAGAAGCAGGCTTCCTGCAGGGAGGCCTGATGCAGGACTCGATCCCAGGGCCCCAGGATCACGCTCTGAGCCTAAGGCAGATGCTCAGCCACTGAGCCACCCAGGTGCTCCTGCTTAACATATTTCTAAAGAAATTTCCCATTTGGAGTGCAGCTTTTCTGCATCCCTTTGACATCCAGAGTTGTTGATTCCTCCTTATGTGTTTTGTCACGAGATAGGTCCTCTGCACCATCAGGAGCACTGGCGGTGCAACATTTCTTTAAAAAGTGCTCCGCTGTAGTCTCTGGGATTTTTTCATCGGCTCCTGACACCTGTCCTGCATCATTTGCTGCGGGCGCATCCTCATGTGACACACAATAGTCCGAAGATCTAGCTTCCTGTCCTTGCTCATGTCTGCACTGTAGTCCTTTCTCTCTGCACCTAAGTGTGGGTTTTAGCCATTTATTTTGCTCTCTGCTCCCTCTCTCCCCAGGTACCCTTTCTGTTTCGTCTTGATCTTTCTCTTTCATGTTAGAGCCATGCCTCAAATGTCTGATGACCTGTGGCTGCCTATTGACATTTAAGAGAGGTGTCAACAAGCTCAAAGCTGCAAGGGAGAGGGGCTGGGTTAGCTCCTGCAGCTTGGGTGACCCCCGGGGGTCAGTCCTGGAGGTCCTACTGCTCAGCCCATTGTGTTTTCCAACAGAGAGAGAGAGACAAGTGTGCGCTTCTCCTGCGTGGGGACTGTGGGGACCGACGGGGGCCTGGGTGCTCAGAGGGAGAAGCGGGGCAGGGGTCTCCCAGGCAGGAAGGCCCATTTCCACGTCACCCCCTTGCTGCTTTCAGTTCAGCGTTTCGCCCCTGCCCTCAGCTACATTCAAAGAACCCAAATCCTCACACTCTGCTTTTCTCCACGGTCACCTTCAAAGCCCAGGCTGGGGACGCTGCTTTCTGCAGGCACAGCCACCCCTTTGCCTGCTTCTAGCCTCCCACAGCAGCGCTGCCTTGGGGCCGCCGAGGCCCCGACCCCCGGGGCTGAGAGCTTGCAGCTGGCTCCCCCAGCCGCCACTTGGGTTGCCCTCTTCATTTGCTCTCCAGCTTCCTGAGTTTTGTCAAAATCCCTTGACTGTCGCCTTTCCCATTCTCTTTGTCTTAGTGGATTTTTTTTTACCTCTTCAAACTCCTTGCCTCTCGTTTTCGTGGCGTTCCGGTGGGAGCAAAAATGAACATGGACCTACCATATTTTCATTGCAAAATTCTTTTTAATTTCTTTTCCAGATTCCCCAAATGAGGAGGTCAGGGCTTTGTGAAGAATGCATACCGTGCTGGGAAGGGTACAGTTAGAACTGCTTTTTTCTTTTCTTTTAGTTGAAGTACAGTTGACATATGATATTATATTAATTTCAGGGGGTCTAATAAGACCTTTCTTTTTTAAAGATTTTATGTATTTATTCATGAGAGACACACACACACACACAGAGGCAGAGACACAGGCAGAGGGAGAAGCAGGCTCCCTGTGGGGACCCCGATGTGGGACTCGATCCTGGGACCCCAGGATCACACCCTGAGCCAAAGGAAGATGCTCAACCACTGAGCCACCCAGCTACCCAAGACCTGCTGTCTCACTAACTAGAGTGGAGGCAGGACAATGACCAAACCGGTTTCCTCACATGCGGACATTGGGTCCACCCAGTAGATGATCACCTCAGTGAGGTGATGGCTGGGAGGAGCTGATGCATCTGAGGGGGGCCTGAATTTGCACCCCAGCTTGGTCACATGCCAAATGAGCACCTGGAGATGGGTGTGTCTGCTGGTCCGTGAGTACACTGTTTACAGTAATGCCTAATCCGAAGGCTGTTAGGAGAACTGAGCTGCTGTGGACGAAGCCCTCACGCAGACGGGGAGCTCAGCCCACGGTGGGTCCTCCCCTTCCTCTGTTCAGACCAGGAAGGCCTCGCCTTAGCAGTGCTGCTGTGACGTGATCCTCCCACCTCGATTGTCCAGGCGAGCCCCAGGGTCCCAAGACCTAGTCTTCCCCGACACCTGCTCCACGGCCCAGGCTGCTACTTGCCTCTTGGACGTTGTCAGGTGCTATACCCTTTGCGGTGGGAATGGGATGCCCCGCCTTCCCCTGGGTCAGACAGGCACGTCTAGAGACCACTTATCTACCCAAATGGCTCCTGTTGGGATATTAGTCACAAGTAAGAATATCTTTGAAATGTTCCAGATTTCTTTAAAAAGAGGAAAAAAAAAAAAAAAGAAAAAAGTAAACCATTGCACTGACTCTGGGCCTCTGGCCCAGGCGCGGAGGCAGGGAGGCTCCGGGTGGAGAGGCCGACTTGTTGGTGAAGGCCGCAGGCCGGGACCAGGGCAAAGGGCCAGGCCCTAGTTGGGGCCACCGTGGGGCTGGAGCCAGACGGCTGAGGACTTTCTGGGCGAGCAGGGCGGGAAGGAGCGGCGGGATTCCTCCCAGACGGCGGGCGGGGGGCAGACTGAGGACAGGAATCCCGCTGCCCTCGTGGCAGGTGCTGCACTCCAGCAGGTCAGACATCCTCCCTCGCATCTCATAACCAAGACTTGTGGAAATGGAAGAAGCATCAGCCCTCCCCTCTCTGTTGCCTAGCAACGGCCTCCTTCTCCTTCCCCTGGGTCCCCAGGGGCCTTCTCTCCGGTGGGGGATGGAGGTGAGATAATTACCTGGCCTGCATGACACGTTCTGGCTGCTTTGTGCAGGAAGTACTTGCCGTGCAAATGAATAAGGCACTTAGGAAACCATTTATTTTCCTCATTTGGGGTTTGTTCTGCACCGTCATCAGGAATTAATGTTTACTTTTGAGAGGTGCCTGTTTGCATGTGTGGGTATTTCCAGTCGTCTGGTGGGTAGTTGGGGGATTAAAAGGCATACCCATGGCTCACACTCGGACTCGGGATGTCAGCCCCTGCCCTGGAAATTGGATCAGAGAAGCCCTTTTCTTGAATTTTCCTGTGTCACCCCAGTGCCTCTGAGAGTCAGGGCCCCCTGAGAGCTCCCATCCTGGCCAAAGAGCAGGTGCCAGCCCAGGAGGAGAGGCACCAAGATAGGATTGATGGTGCAAAGATTTTATTTGGGGAAACACGTAGGTGAGAGAAAATAGGGAAGGTTCGGGAGAGCCATGGGTTGAGACTCAAGGTTGATTCTGAGTGACAGAGACACGGAGGCAATGCTGAAGCTTCCTAGTTTGCCCTGGAGTTCCAGGAAGGTACAGAAATTCTCCAGCTAAACTGTTCCCGGGGGAGCCAGCACCCCCCCTGGGAAGCCCAGCAGTGGCCTTCCCGGGTGGGCCCTGTGCTTTTTCACTCGGACTTGGGCACCCCCAATCCCTGTCCTTGGACGTCTGCAAGATACTATCGCATGGCCCCCACAGCCAGACTTGAGGAAATGCACTGCTGGCAGGGGAGGGCGGGGGCGAACCTGGTGTGGGGAGGTTATCCTGCAGTGGGGTCAGGATACCCGGAAAGGCAGGTAGAGGACCACACAGCCGAGGGTTGAGAAGGAGGTACTTTTGGAGAAAAGGGTGAACCTAGGGACAGAGGAGCAAGGGTGGGAACTGGCGTGCCCACGGGAGATCTCCCGTGAAGGGGGAAAGGCACATCTAGCCCCAGCTTTGAATCTCTCCTCTTGTTCCTTTCCCATGGTCTCGCTCCCAGGAGAGGCTGCTTATGATCAAACTTCACACGGGAAATGCGACTGTAAGCTGCTTTACTGACACCTACTGTATTCTTCTCTGTTTACTGTAACACCTGATTGTATTTACAAGTGTTTGGAAAGAACATTTCCTTTTTCCACGTGATTATGCATTCATTTCCATTTTATCCTCCCTGTGAAAAATCACTAAGTATGAACTCTGTTGTGTAATTGAGGGGGTGGGGGCAGCACCACTGACAGGTGGCCTCCCAACCACGGGGCTGCTCTCCAGTTTCTTCTGTTCTTTTAATCGCTGAGCCTCCAGTAAAAGCCTGAAACCTCACACCACATTGTGTGGTGTTGACTGAAGAAGAAGGGGGCAGGCGGTGAAGGGATGTGTGGCCTGCCCACATTGTGCACCACCCACCCTCCCAACCAGTCCATGGAAACAAAGCGACAGCTCATCAAGGAGACTGTTCTCAGATGCTCCGGGCGGGGCGGGGGGGGGGGGGGCGGTGGTGGTGGCCAGCAGGAAAGTCCACGGAGGACACCATGACAGGGAGGAACTCTGAGAGAGCATCTCTGATTGTAAGACCTCTCCCTCAGGACAGACTAGAGGGAGGCAGGCCCTAGGGTTGGGGGTAGGAAGGCAGACAGAAAGGTGATGCTTGGGGTATGTTGGTTTTCATGAGTGTTTACTCAATGTCAAGTGCTTCACATACATGACCTCACTCCCCACCACAGACCTCAGAGGGTGAGCATCTAGGAGTTTGTCCCCAGGTGACACAGTCAGTAGACCATGGGTGTTGCTCCCTGTCTGTCCTGTAAAGTCCCTGCTACAAAGCTCTACATAGTGCCGGGACCAGGGAGATGGATGAATGGTCAAGAGAAGGTCAGGGCAGCCTGACCTTTTGTGGTCGCTCAGTGAGTCACAGGGCAGGAAAATTTTGGAGGGGCTCCTTGGGGACCCCAATTCCCACACCTGGAGGCACCTAGCCTGTGTGCACTCAAGTGCACCCTCGTGCGTTTGACTTGGGACACTTGTCAGCATGAGTGAACTGGCCTTCTGGTTCCAAGCCATGGCTCCATAAACAGATCCTTCTTAATTAGCCTTGGCAGCCCAACACCTCTGGTGTATCTAGCTCATTCCACCGCCACGCCTACTCTTGTTGGATCCAGTTCTAAAGTAAACTATGTTCTTTGAGAGCTGTCGCATACAGATGAGTTGGCAGCCAGTCTGAGCTGACCCTCAGACTCGTAAAAACCTACAGGGCCTCAGCACCCTCACCCGGGATACCCAAACTCTTGGACAAGAGGTGCAAGACGGGTCCAAGCAGCCATCAAGGACCCGGCTACTTTCTTGGGGACCAAGAAATTGAGTTTTTGTCTCGGCACTTAACTCTGGCAATCCATGAGGTAAGAGGATGAAATGCAGCATTGCCTGTTTGTAGAAAAAAGTTGATTCTGGTGGAAATGTAGCCCTCCTTTTTCCGTACCTGAAGTCAAGACAGGCTGTCCACCACTCCTGGGGGTTTAGAAGTGTGGTTTTAACTTGCTCACTGGAGGCTCTCCATCTCCTGATCACACCTGGATTACACTGTGAGCTTCATCCCGCCGTCCCTTGGCCATTTGAGCCTAGAGCTGGAGTACAGCGAAAGCCTCTAGTCCCACCATGCCTGGTTCCAGTCTTCCCTTCTTGGTAGTGGAGATACGTGCAAGGATTCTGTTCCCGATAGCATCATTTCCCTTGTGGCGGGACCTTGCATAATAGCAGGACCTCCCTTAGAGCTTCTCCATCACGAAGGCAGAGGATAAAATGCTAATAAGGTCTATTATGGAAAAGGCGCAAGGCTTATTTGGGTGAATTTTGTTGGTAAGACATTTTGCTTACCTTCTCCCGAATGCCTTTCCTTCCTTTGATGAAATGTTGCCTGATTGTGAGTGAATGCATTTGGATTTCTCAGCATTTGTTCAGCTCCCTAAATTTCTGCTGTGACAAATGCTCTGTAGCAGTGAGTGGCAACTGTTTCCCTAGTGCTCTGCTTTATGTGAACCCAAGAATGAACGGGCATGGAGCCCCTTCTCCCAACATCTCTATCATATAGATTCTAGGCAGAGTTGCTCCAAAGAAGTTTGTCTTTTGCAATAGGCAAACTTTGGGAAAAGTTTTTTTCTTCTTCTTCTTTAGTTGCATATAAAATAGAACAAAACATGGTGATTGTCGTAAGGCAGCCATTTAAAATATGAATTTTCCAGGTCTATCAGTGGGTGCTCTTCAATCATGGGCTTGTCTTGTCTTGTTTTGCTCAACATTGTTTAGTGACAGTGTTATCCTCACTCAGTCAGCTTCAGTTTTTCAAAGCAGAGTGAGGTAGGGGTATCTGAGAATTTGTGAGCCATCAGAAAAAAAACAAAAACATTTTTTTTTAATACTTAAAGGCATGAAGATGGATTTTCTTCTGTGTCAGGAGCACACCAAGTCATTTAGGGGCAGGACTGAACTTGTAAGAAGCACAGGGATTAGATTCCTTGTGAATGGTACTTGGTGCTTTAGTGGCATTTGGTTTCCTCTGATTTTTTTTAAAATAAATTTCATATATAAGATACTGTAATTGCCAAGAATGCTTTGCTCTGCAGAGCATGTCACTTTCTTGTTTTGAGTAATTCATTTTTCTAAGCTAAGTTACAAATCTACCCTGGACCTTTTCACAGCTCAGTGATTTTCCAAACGTTCAGCTCTGACTCCCATGCTTTGCCTTTTACCTGCCCCGTGACTTCCATGGATTCAATGTTTCCTAATTCCTTCCCGTCAAGTTTTCACTGGGATTGCTTATCTCTCTCGGCAACGTGACCCTGAGTTTGACCCAAACTTCACCCCTCTTGCTTCTACCATTTAAGATGCTAATAATGACTATTGCCTTTCTTCTCATCGATATTGTCCTCATTAATATTATTATGTACAAATGGGTTTTTTCCTCATTTGCCTTTCCTTAAGCTTATAATGAGCACCCGTGATGTTGTAGGAACTGTGCTAGGTCCTGGGAAATTACTGAATAGCTCCAGTCCTCATGGCACTTCCAGTTTAGGGGGTACATATGTGGGAACCAGTGATTACCCTCCAGCAGGATACATACGACGATGAATAAGGACTACCACGCAGCAATGTAGTCATGATATAATCCCTGCATGCACTGGAGGGACGTTCTATTTTGCCGGAAGAAGTCCTTATGAAAGCATGATCTTCAACTCCCGTAGTAGGCAGGATGGTTCCTGTGGGTGGCAGGAGGAAAGGCATTGCAGAAAAAGGAAATAGCATTTGCAAAAACATGGAGTCATGAGAGAGCATGTAAGCAGCAGGAACAAGGAATACCAAGCTGGTGCGGGGTGGGTGGCATGGGGAGGGGTGAGGAAAGATGATGCAGAGGATGCTGCAGAGAGAGTACACGTGAGAGATGACTTTGTGTGGGATGCTAAGGAGCTCGGGCAGTATCTTGAAGGTGGTGGGGAACCATATAAGATTATATTTATGTTTTAGGAAGGTTGCTTGATTTGCAAAGTGCAAGGTGGATGAGGGGTGGGGTAAGACCAGTAACAGGAAAACCAGTTAGGGGGATTCCTACGAGGTGGAACCCACAAGATCTAGGGGCAAACAGGCTACCAGGACCAAGTGTAGCTTGAAATAGGAAACTGAGAGTCGGCTGGTCTCATTCAGGAAATTTCCCCAAAGTCCAAACCATGACCAAACTTTGAGTGAAAAGAGCATTTTTCTTTTTTTCTTTTTTAAAAAAAGATGTATTTATTTGAGAGAGAGAGAGACAGAGAGAGAGAGAGAGAGAGAGAGAGAGAGAGAGAATGAGTGGGAGGGGCAGAGGGAGAGGGAGAGAATCTCAAACGGACTCTGCACTGAGTGAGGAGCCCAACGTGGGGATCAATCCCATGACCCCGAGATCATCACCTGAGCCAAAACCAAGAGTCAGATGCTCAACCAGCTGTGCCACTCAGGTGCCCAAGAGCATTTTCTTTACATTTGTCTTCATACATCCACTATGGCCCATGGGGCACAGAAACATGAATTAATGATCCCCAGACGACATGAGGAGTCAGTGACTGTGTGGGGCAGGTGACTGCTTCCTCCTCAGAAATAAAGCCAATGATCAATTGTTTTTCTGCCCCACTGAAATGCATGCCGGTCTGAGGAGAGGGAGACTGAGCCTGCATCTCTTATCCCCACTGAGTATCTATGCCTCAGATGAGGCATCATCCTGGGTTGCCTACTAGGAGGTAAGGCAGAAAATGTGTCATTCTTTATTGCGGAGGCTTGAAGTTGGGACCATATTGGAAGTAACAACAGAACTGCTGAAAGCCAGAAGCCCCTGTAACCGTTATTGTACCTACCATTAATTGTCCAAATGCATTCCCGCTTAAATAGGAGTCAGATACTAACCTGTCTTTCCTGTGGATGATTCCTGAGAGTGAGAACTATTTTCAGACTCCTTTTGCAGGGAGGTAAAGAAGAGAAGAAGGGAAGGGAACTTAGTGTCTCCTGAGTTTTTCCCAACAGGGTCACATGGAACACAATGACGTTTGTAAGACATGTTGGGATTAGTGAAGAGGCTGTCACTCCAGGCCTAGTCACTCATTCCAGGCCCAATGTTGCCTCAAGGGCCAGGGGTCAATATCTTGGTACACATGACTTCCTACAGGCACACTGAATAGCTCAGGGCTGAGTAACCGGAGCCAGGTCACACGGGCAGTAAGTGACAGAGCTGGGACTATATATCTGCCACATATCTCTCCTCCTTTTGCTTGGCAGGTGGGTGACAAGCCTTGAAATATTAAGTGAGGTCTCATGGTTCAGAATATCTGGAAAAATCAGCACTGTGGGATTTAAGTCCTGATCTACCTCAGTCTACCCACTTAAGGCAACTCTAGAAACTTTCTCCCTAGAGTTGAAATAAGTCCTGGGGTCCAGGCAGGGGCATTAGGCCCAAGAAAAAGAATATGCTAGGATATTCATTGCATTGCTAGTTCAAGTCACTATGGAGTGAATTTATTGGCTCAGAAATCAAAGTTTTCCCAATAATTAATTGAGGATAGTTGAATATAGCAATTAATTTTAAAGACTTCTGCTTCTTTTTTTTTCCCACACTGGTTGGGCATTTTCAGAAGAGGAAGTGATGGTCAGCTTGATACGGGGGGAAAACCCAAAGGGATTATCTACCTTAATCTCCAGGCCAATAAAATTATTCCAATTTTACAGGTTGAGAAAAAAAAGAATTGGACTATGATGACTTAGCCTAAGCCAAAATGTAAGAAGAAAGTAGACCTTCCCAATCTGCTCTGTCTTTGGGGAATCTATAAGATTCATGAGTAATATTGGCTCTTCTTTAGATAGATAAAAAATGGTTGGCTTGGCTATATAGTTTGTAATCTTCATGAACAAGCAGGAAGTGTGTGGAAACTGGAAAAGCAAAATGGGATAAAACCAAACTAAAAAACACCGCAAAAAAAAAAAAAAAAAAAAAAAACACGAAAAAGAAAAAGAAAGAAAGAAGGAAAGGAGGAAAAAAGATGAAGGAAAAATTAATGTGGAGACATATAGGACTTCTCTCTTCTAGAAAAGTCAATAATAAATGCAAAATAACCTTAAGGTCAAAGGGCTCATAGGAGTCCATTCTTGGCTCCAGATGGAATGATCCTAAGCCATTCTTGCTGAGCTTATTAGGAAGAATGTCCAGAGAAAGTATTGCCGTCCTTGCTGTCGCCTTGTCAGAATCTGAGCAGATAAAGACAGCACTGCCCTTAACATGTGAGACTCCCTGGTTCTGTTTGAGGAATAACAGAAAAAAACAAAAACAATGCAGAGACTGGACAACTTCAAGACTATTGAGTCTACAGATGTTCAACCCCAGGTAGTTGGTCCTGGAAACTCTTATTAAGGGCTTGGGCTGTTAATAAAAAATTCAAGCCAATAGCATCACATCAAAAACCAGAGTATTGGAACTACCCTTAAACAATCTTCCTAAAGATTCATCAAGTCCAGCTCACCCATTGTGCAAAAGAAGAAACTAAGGTCTAGAAGAGCGAACTGACTTGCTCAAAGTCCCCAGTAAAATTACCAACCTGAATTCACGCAATGTCGCTTTGGGTCAGTAACCTCCTCCTTGTTCAAGGGAGCCTGTTGTTATTTTCCTAAAATGATTTCCCAGGATGCAACAGTCTGCCTCAGTGTGCATGTGCATACATTATGTCCTGCCGATCAAGCCTTGCCAAATTTACATTTAGGTGTGATGCACATCACTCCCTTATGCTCCTAATAGAAGATTCTTCTTGAATTCTCTGTGAAATACAAGCCAGAAATTTCCACTTATTTAGAATGTCCCCCTGTCCAGTACCCTCCCTCACTTGCCATTGCACAACCACCAGTGTTTCTTGGCTTGCATTCAGGAATTGTATTTACCAGAGTGTATCAATGTGGCACCATATCCCCAGGGAGCAGATTTAAATATGCAACACAACGCGGTTGAAAGCAACAGGTTAATACTGTCTTTGCACTTAGAACAACCAAAGCTCTCTCAGGTGACTACCCCTAGGGAAACTCATGGTTCACTGCCCTTGATTAAATTCTTGGGAGCTTTCTGGTTCTATCCAGATCTGCCATTTGTCCTTGAGGAGCTCGACAGAGTCTGGAAACCATGAATAACCGTTGCTAACTTCTCACAGGAAAAGACTCCCTGAAATTTGGTTCCGTGGAGTTCAAGTCCAATGATGTTGTGTACGGAGAGATAAGAGTAATCCCAGTTTCGTGCTGGATGGTGCATTCGACCGTTTCAGGGATCAAGGTATTCTGATGCTGTTAGGGAGCTGGACCGCTGATGAATTATGCATACGGTATGGAGAGCTTGAATTGGATTCAGAGATAAGTCACAGGAATGGCCAGAAGGTCACCTTAGAAGACTTCTGGGAAGTCCATGCTGTGTTGGGCTCTTCTAAAGTGTGAAGACACAGTCCCTAACCTGCAGAAGTTTTGGTCTCACTGGGGCACTCTCTTCCCGAGTCTGTTTCCAGGGTGGCCCGAGTCAGGTGGAGTGGTTGAGGGGAGAAGGTTAGTCTCCTTTTGGAGCCCCTCAATCCCCTCAGTAGAGGGGAGAAGGGAACCCCTGAGTCCTGAGAGGTCCTAACTCAGAATGCTTACCTGGACCAGGTCTGAGAAGCCCCCGGGGGCCTGTGGCTCTTCATGCTCCTTTGCCTTGCCCAGATCCGTTGTGTGGGAGATACAAGGTTTCCTTCCACAGCCAATGCAAATGCTCACCACTAAGACTCTGACATGATGAAGTCTGCTGAGGAAAGAGGCAAGCTGAGAAGTGGAGAAAAGTGTGCACAGGATTTGGACTTTACTCACCTTTTTATAAGTGGGTTCCTTCAGCTCTGTGTTGCCAGCCGCTGGTGGTCTTTGTGGTTTGGGATTTCTATGGACAAAAATGCTTCTTTAGGTGTCTAGTGGCAGAGAAGGGAGGGGTGTGGTGAGGTGAGGGACGTGGGCCAGGTGTGGGCTGGCTCCTGGAGCAACGCGAGTGGAGAGGTTCCACACTCAGGGCACCAAGTGGCTCCATTCCTCCTGGAGAGTCTGCCTATAGTGGGAGCGAAATGAAGATGGGAAATGGGTCGTCATTTGAGAAGGTCGGCCAAGGGTGGTGGGCTAAAGGGCTTTCCAATATAGACAGGGGCCGGCTTTCTCACACCTGCTGGACACAAGATGCCAGTGGATTCAAATCCCAGCCTACGGACTGGAGCAGATATCAGGGAGAAGTTTGGGTTGTAGAGGTGCGGAGAGCCAGGAAGAGATCTCAGAGGGAACTGGATTCCTTACGCAATCACGGAACCTGTGTCCATCGGGCTGGGAAGTGGTTCAGGGGCTGCCAGCCTCCAGGCCGGCCTCGCTGCTCTTGGAAGCCTCTTCCCTTCCTGGGTCCGGAGAGGGGGCCTATCACGAGCTCCTGACTCTCGTCTTGTGTCCCTGCACCACAGGCATGAATCCCCAGTGACCCCACTGGGTCTAGTGGCTTCAGGGAGCAGATACATGTTTCTAATGATGCACAGTTTAAGTGTGTCCCAGGGGCAGCCGCTTCTGGCTACCTCCCCTGCCTGGGTCTGCAGGGTGAATGAGTCTTGCAGCTTCCTTCCTGCCAGAGGCCCCACAGACCCCACAGACCCCACAGGGGCCAGTCGATCAAGGCTTCCCCCACCTCCCCCCCAGCGCCCGCCCCTCTGTGCCCTGCCTGCCCTCGGCCCTGCTGCTCTGGCCTCCTCGGTCCTGAATGTCGACTGCCCCGTTCTAAGTGCTTCAGCCCCCCTAGCGGTGCCAATACAACCAAGCCGCCCCCGCCGGGGGATCAGCCCCCCTGGGCCCCCAGGGAGGGCGGCTGCAGGAAGCAGATCTCTTCAGTCCCCCCAGCTGGCCACCTTGCTACAGGGAAGAAGAAGTCTGGCGGAAGCCGGCGTGCGGTGGCTTGCTCTTTGCCTGCTCAGCGCTGCGGGTGAGGGGGGGCCCCGGGGACTCCAACAGCCAGACCACAGAAAGGCCGATTTCCAAATGCAGCTGCGGGAGAGAGCCAGGCATGTGCCATTGCTCACTGGAGACCAGACGCTGAGCCACCCTAGGCCTGGCCTGAGACCAGGGATGGACAGGAGGCACGACGCCCGACAGCATGCCCTGCTCTCACCTCTGCTCTGCTGCCTCTCCCTGTCCGGGAGTCGTAAAAGTAATCCCGTTGTACACTGTGTGCTTTTGCTTTTGCAAGTATTCTAGGCAGGGCCGGCAGTGGGGCCCCCGCCTCAGCTAGGGAGGTGACTGCTCCAGGGCAGGGGCGGTGAGCAGGTCAGGGGAGAGCTGGGCCCTCTGGTCTCCGCAGATCTTTCTGGACATCACACCTGGGTTTCAGAACTTCTCGGTTTCTGGAGCAGCTCCAGGCTGTCTCCTGCCTTCTGCTAGCTCCTGGCCCTGCAGCGAGGACCCCCTCTGTGTCCCCTGGGTCCCCCCACCCCCCAACGTCAAGCTGGTGTGGGCTCCCAGGACCCACCCGTGCAGGGGCAGCGGGCGACTTTTCAACATTCCAGTTGGTGATATCGCCACTTTTCTTCAGAGAGAAGCCTCTGGAATCCCTGACATGAGGATAACAGAGAGACTTCCCGAGTTCCCCAAACCTTCCTTTCCTGCAAGTCACATCCACATTTTAAAATGCAGCAGTTTCCCCCAAGGATTCACGCCACCCTGCCACACCCATGAAGTATCAGGCCCTTATTGGAGGCAGACAGTTATTGCCTGTGCTTTAAGTTGTCAACCTAGGCAAGATTCTTCATTGGAAAACTGCTACAACATCATATCATCCTTTCAGTCAAAAAGTTCTTACTTCTGTCTGACTGAGTTCCCTATTGCTACAACTCCAACTCACTTTTGTATAGCCTGTCACTCAGCCATCTGAATTTTCCCAAACACAACATCATTTTATCTGTATGGTGGCCCCTGGGAGGTAGATGTCACTGGTTTTTTTTTTTTTTTTTAAGATTTTATTTATTTATTCCTGAGAGACACACAGAGAGAGGCAGAGACACAGGCAGAGGGAGAAGCAGGCTCCCTGTGGGGAACCTGATGTGGGACTCGATCCTGGGACCCTGGGATCACGCCCTAAACTGAAGGCAGATGCTCAACCACTGAGCCACCCAGGGATCCCAAGGTAGATGCTACTATTAAGGTTATTTGACAGGCAGGAAAACTGAAGCTTGACTTGTGCCCATCACAGGGTGGAGGCAGCTCCTTTCAGAGCTCTCCAGGTTTTCTAGGTTTCCCTGAAATTCTAGAACTCTTGAGCAGTGCTTTGGGCAGGTGCCAGCAGGTGCTGCCGCAGGCATCCAGGGAGCCCACCTGGCCCGAGTGGGTTTGTGAGGAGGCCGACTTTGAGCTTGCCCTTGGCCCAGTTTTCCTTTCCTCTCATCTTGGTACTGCTACCCTCACTGTCTTTGGTGCCCTGTGCCCTCTGGTTACTGATACTTGTCAAGGTCACTCCCAGTTACTGTGGCTTTCTGAACCCTGAGCACAATCTCTAATTATCGTGTTTACTTGGTTGTTTCTTATTATCTGTCCAGCTCTTTCCATGTCCCTGAACATCAGTCTTTTTTTTTTTAAATTTTTTAAAATTTATTTATGATAGTCACACACACAGAGAGAGAGAGAGGCAGAGACACAGGCAGAGGGAGAAGCAGGCTCCATGCACCGGGAGCCCGACGTGGGATTCGATCCCGGGTCTCCAGGATCGCGCCCTGGGCCAAAGGCAGGCGCCAAACCGCTGCGCCACCCAGGGATCCCGAACATCAGTCTTGTTCATACTATCCCAGGCACCTCGCACAGAGCCTGGCATATGGTAGATCCTCAATAAGTATTTACTGACAGGGGGACAAGGAAAAACAAGAAAAGCAGAGCAAGCAGGAAGGCTAGAAAGAAGGGAAACAATTGGAGGGCCTGTCTTTCCCCTCGGCCTTCCTGCCTTTCCTCTGCTACCATGGATGTTGGAATTCACCCATCATATGGGCCAAATCTTATGGGACTTATGGGAAGGATCTAGAAGACTTGAGTTCCCATCCCAGTTCTGCCTCCTATGAGCTGTCTAATCTCCTGACTCCTCAGCTCCTCCCTTGTAAAGTAAAGATAATTATATGTACTCCATGGGGTCATTGTGAGGATTAAATGAAATTATTTCTGTAAATCCAGTTTCTGGCACACGGCAGATATCCAGCGAGTGTTGTTCCCTTTCCTCTACAGTAATTTCAACCTTCCAACCTCAGTCCTGCAAAGTAAAAGCAATCCTGCAGCGTGCCTCCAACCCCATATGAGAGGCTATCTGCCCAGCTGGTACGAGATCTTGTAGAGAATACACAGCCAGCCTTCCATCTGTGCCAAACAAAGTCACATTGGAAGAGATGCATTTTAATGAGTTTCTTCCAGTAATTAAACCCAAGGGACACATACACCAGTTGAAACTACGGTAGGCTGAATTCTAGATTTCTAGCTCTGTGAATGTGGATTAATAACTCGGCTTCTCTGATCTTTGGTCTTCCCCTCGACACACTTGGAATAATAATGATGTTGTCTATGTCATAGAGTGGTTGGAGCTGTTGAGTGTTCGCACGGAGAGTTCCTAAGTGTTAGTTATTGTTGGTACATGCGTTAGAGGATGAACTACCCCCACAGTAAACTAGATTCAAGAAGACTTCACGGAACCTCCATTGATTGCCAGTTACTTTTATACACCTTGTCTCCTTTCATCTTTTTATAAGGAGGCTCCCCACGCAGCATGGAGCCCCGTGCAAGGCTTGAACTCGACCCTGAGATCCAGACCTGAGCTGAGATCAAGAGTCAGCCACTTAACCAACTGGGCCACCCAGGGGCCCCTCCTTTCATCTTTAAATAACATTGAAAGACACAGCCCCTTCCTGGTTTCATTCATGCATCACCTCATCCACTCAACAGACACTGGCTGTAGCCAGAGAGACGTGTGCCATTCTAACAACGGTTAATTGTCAGTAAATACGGTGGCATGTAGTTGACTTATTTAACTGCTGTTCTCCATAGCTTACCTTTCTGGGCTTGCCACTGGTCTGCACGCCTCCTGAACGAGTGGGGCTTTTCTCTGGGCTCTTGTGCTTGGCCCGTAGCGTGCACTGTCTCCTTGCTTCCAGCTGCCCTTGCGTGCTGATGGGGGCCAGCCCAGCGCCTCACTGTACTCTTGCATTCCGTGTGCTCTCTCCATTTCAGCCACATCTTCTTCAGCTTCTCTGAGCTCTGCATATGGTTCAGCTGCTTTTGCACTCTTAAAATCGTCAAATCCATACCAAGGAAATCAATGCTAAAAACAGGTGGTTTCTTGATCATGTAAATGAGTTCTCAAAAACACATGAATTTCTTATACACATTTCCAAGCACAATATTGAGTTCAAAATACATGAGATCTACGTGCCACTATGCATTATAGAAAATCTAAGCTTAACTTTGAAAGATGAGGGAAAAATGCCCGCAAAAGCATACAGTGCTGATGAACACGCACGATCTCCCTGCCACCTGTCGGCGTTGGCAGTTATGAATTCATGTGTCATTTTCATGCCATCAGTGGATGTTTATTTGGTCATTAGTTGGGTGAGAAAATAAAAAATGTGTCCAGCTGCAACTTGGAGGAAAATTGTTTCTCTCCTTTCCTTCCTCTCTCTCTCTCTCTCTCTCATGTGTGCAGCCCAGTAGGTGCTGTGGATATAAAGTGGTGAAGAGATGAGACCAGGTCCCCACACTGTCCTTTCAGCCAGGGGATGACACGGACTTTCACTCATTCAAGAAATATTTGTCCAGTTCCCACTATGGATCTAGGTGCTGAGCATGCAGAGGACAGTGAGGCGGGCTGCTCTCCGGAAGTGCACGTAATAGCAAAGGCGAGATAGACAGGAGGCAAACAAGTAATAAAGAGGCGAACAAACAAGATGACATCTGTCGTGGTAAGAGATAGGAAGAAGCCAGAGCAGAATGGAGTGGCAGGGTTGGTGAGGCAGGGGGCGCCACCTTAGACTGGATGTTGAGGAGGCCTGTTGCTGGGAATGGTGTAGCTGAGTCCTGAGCGATGGGAAAGAGCTGGCCATGGGAAGACCTAGAGCAGGGCATTCCCAAAGGAGGGAACAGTATGTTGAAAGATGAGGGCAGGACATAGCATGGCATGTTGGAGCAGCAGACTTGGTGGAAAGACTGTGATATGAAGTGGGGCTGGGGAGTGTAGTAGAGCCCGGGTCATATTGGGCCTTGAGGTCATAAGGGCGAGAGGAAGCTCAGAGAGGCTTCAAGGGGGCAACCACATGATCTGATTGACACAGTTAACAGTTGCAGTCCGGGGTCTGCAAGGTGCAGTAGCATGTGGTGGGCCCCATCGGATCCCCCCAGAAGAGGATTGCCCAGCTCAGCTGCTGGCCCCTGCAGGACCAGCTGGGGGTGGAGAAGGGGACTCTGTCACCGTCAACCCTGCCCTTCAGATTGGGCCACTAACTTGCAGCCCCAGAGTCAAGAGGCTCCAGAGAGGCTGTGTGGCCCCCTGTGTGGTGATGAGGGCCAGCCTGGGAGACTGAGTAGGAGACGCTGGGCGGTGTTCCCGAGACCTCATCAGAGAGTCCTTTGAGGGTTTGGCATCCAGAGAAGGAAACCCCAGAGAGGTGCTTGTCAAATCCCTTGTGATTTTGGGCTCCTCTGGATGGAGAGGAGATGTGGGATGAGTTGTTGGGACTATGTGGGAGGACATGTTGGCAACGACAGTGATTACATTCCTATAGCATTTTTAAATTCATGAAACATCAAAAAAAAAAAAATGATGGTGGGGATTGTGTCCTGGGGAGGAGGGAGAGCCAGCGGAGAGACACTGTAGCCCCATCAAGAACTTAGGTGGTTTGCACAAAGGTGACGGCAATGGAATGGAGGGAAGAGGACAGAGGTTCTGGATGTGGTTTGTTGAAAGACAAAGGCTTGCTGATGAATCTTGCTGAGGCGGTGATGAGAGAAAGGGAAGGATCAAGATTGAATCAAGATCTTGTTTGAAAAGTAGTGGGTGGATGTACCATCTACCGAGCTGAGGAAGGCCCCAATTAAGCAAAATAAATATAATATGGGTTGTATTTGGTGCTAAGAAGGAAAGGAGGAGGGGGGTGCTAGGAAAATTTTTTGGAGAATTTTCAACCCAAGATGATAACCCCCAGGTGGGCTGCCGGGGTACCCTGCAGGGAGGATGCACCTTCCCCACCCCACCCCACCCCGTCCTACCCAGCCCAATGGTCACAGGACCTGAAGCCCTGCTAAGAGCTTTTAGAGAAAAGATTGTGCCAGGTGCCATCACCAAGCCCTGTGCTCCAGCTGCCTCTGGATCTGGAAGTCTGGTCATGCTAAGCTCAGAGGAAATTCAATTGGTCTGGCCCAATTGCATCTTCATGGTCTAATCCAATTTCATTGATTTATGGACCATCTTTTTTTTTTTTTTTTTTCCTGGTCCTTGGCCTTTTCTTTCCTTTGTTAATTTTCCCCTAGTAGTCAGATAGACAAAAATCTCCTCCCTCGGTGCCTTAGGTATGAAAAAAAAAAAAAAAAAAAAAAGGCCTCATCAGTCTCCTTTAGAGCAGCCTGGAGCCTGCTATCTCCCCCTCCCAGAGGTTCTGGTAGGCGAGCCTTCTCCATGAGCCAGGGGAGCGGAGGGCAGAGGCAGAGGAATGCCCCCAAGGCCTGGCATGTCCCCCAGACTATATGCCCTTCCTAGTATTTCCTCTGCAGCTCCTGGGGGCACTGCTGGTCCTTGGGCCAGCTGCCTGCCCAGATCCACACATGGGAATTCAAATTATTCCCTAAATGCCAACTTGACCTTTGGCTGCTTCTTCACAAGGCCTCCTCGGCCCTCTAAGCCAAGGACCTGACATTATGAAGTTTTTAACATGCTGGACCCGCTGCTGGGTGCTCTTGCGCTCATTCCTACCTCAGCACTGTGAAACCGATACTCCTAGTGCCATTTTTTATGGAGAGCACTCAGGTTCAGAGAAGCAAATTAAATTATTCTGTTGACAAGAAGAAGGGGTAGAGTCCAGGCCAAGGTCTACACCACCTTACAGCCCATCCCTTCATTACTTTCAAGACATCCGTTGAATCCCATCCTTGCTTTGCCAACCCCACTGGCTGGCCTTTTTGCAGTGATGTTCTCCGGGTGCCAGGGAATCAGCATTTCAGTCAGTGCCAAGCCCTTAGTCAATCTCTTTGTCATTGCTCCCCGTCTTCCCTCCGTCCCCAGCGCAGCACAGGACGGCCCTGTGGCAGGACTGAGATGATGATGGGAAAACCCATCCCCTAAAATGCAGACAGTTATTGGGAGTGGGGTGGGCCTATGGATGGACAAGAACCAGAAAACAGCGGCTTTGGCTGGCGGGTACACCATTCGGGTCTGCACAGAGCAGCAAGACAGACAGACACATCTGAAAGACAAAGAGACAGAGAAGGAAAAAAGCAAATGAACAACTCACGATGAGCTCTAGGATCTTTATTGTTCCTCAGTGACTTTTTTTCTTTTTGTTTTCTAGGCTTGGTCCGTTGCGTTGGAGAAGTGGCTGTGTACAAACGCCGGGCGGCCGTGGAGCTGGAACCCGGGGTTGACCCAGGGCCACGCGTTTCACGGCCAGAGACTCTGGGGTGCCTGCACACACTCTCCAGGTAGACCCGACTCGTTTCTTTTTCACAGGAGTTAGTGCTTGTAGGAGGGCAGGGGCCATCCTTCAGTTTCCTCCTCCCAAAGTATCGTTTAGTTGTGATACTTGGTAAGATCAGCTTTGGTCCTGATACTGTGTCATCAAACAGGCCCTTATGATCTATATTAGTCCAGGTAAGGATTTTTTTTTTTAAGGCCGGCAGCTGAAATAGAGACAGGGTGGCCTGATACATTCTTTCTTGCTTTTTAAAAAAGATTTTATTTATTCATCTGAGAGGGAGAGAGAGAGAGAGAGCACAAGTGAGAGGACAAGAGCGGGGGAGGGAGAAGCAGACTCCCTGATGAGCAGGGAGCACGATGTGGGGCTCGATCCCAGGACCCCGGGATCATGACCTGAGCTGAAGGCAGATGCTTAACTGACTGATCCCCCCAGGCAGCACCTTTCTTGATCTTGATGGCAGCCCTTGCTCAAGAAGCATGCAAAGAAGCCCAGCCCGGCCTTTTGAGAAAGGGACCCACCTCTGGGAATGCACAGTGAGGGGGTTTCCGTCATTCTCTGGAGAGGCCCTGAATGTGGGCTCCACACAGCTCCCACCGCAGTGGACAATCACAGCAGCAGCAAAGACCCTGCCCTCACCAAGCCAATCCTGCCCCAGGTCCCCTTCGTCTCTCTTTAGTGTGTGTGGGGCCGAGGAAAGGGATGACATGGAGGGATGTGGGGGCCAAGAGGGGCTTTGAGTGGTCCCATGGGATCCCGGCTTGCCTGTGGGGTAGTGCTGAGTCTCCACAGAGGTCGGTGTAAAGAAGCCTTGGGTTCTTCATGTTACCGGCTCTGGGAATAAAACAGGGGCTACAGGTAAGGACAAATGCTAGGAACATTGAAAATAAAACACATACTGAGAGGAGGAGAGAGAGGGAGAGGATGAAACCGAGCTCCCAGGGCAGTAGGAGAAGATGAACAAGTGACAGGGGACACGCTCACACGGGGGCGCTGCATTGAGGCTGGGCTGCGGGCCCGCAGAGTGAGGCCAAGGTCGCCCCCGGGCCTCCCATCAGATAGCCTGCGAGGCTGTGGACCTGCCTGCTTTGGGGAACTGCAGACCTGGCTCCCACCACAAGACTCTAGCCTGACCTCCAAGCCTGGGAGGTGTGAGGGGAGAGGTGAGAGATGGTCAGGTCAGGGTCACTAGGGTCACACCGTGTGCGGTTCTCAGTTCCATGGAGCCTGGGTGAGGGTGCGTGAGTGGGAGGCGCCCACATTCTGCCTCAACCACCCCACCAATCACCACCTGGATGGGGTGAGAAAGAAGAATTACCCCCACAGATGTGGGGAGAAGAGACGTCTCTCCAAATCCCAGTAGAGCTCCTGTTTGGGAGCGAGGATAAGCAGAAACATCTTTCTGTATCTCCAGGCTCTTGAGACCAAGATGGAACACTGTGGCCACTTGCTGAAGTGGGGAGAGGGGTGAGGGGACCAAATCCAGCCCAGGGCCCAGTGATGGCCTAGGGCGGTGCTTCTGGCTGGTGCTGGAGGACGAAGTAAGAAGAGGAAGAAAAGAGGGGGGGTTTGTTGAATCCCAACCGTGCAACAGGCCCCTTCCACGTGTATTTCTTTCTGTACAATGTCACTCCTCCCACTTCAATGTGTACAGTACTGGGTGTTCAGCACGTTCACAAAACGGTGCAGCCATTGTCACATCAATGGTAGGACGCGTCGTCACCACGGAAGGGAAGTTCATACCACTGGCGGGCATTCCTCGTTTCCCTCCTCCCCTCCCCCCGGCAGCTACCAATCTCACTTCATCTCTTCAGATCTGCCTCTTGTAGACATTTGTAGGAATGGAATAATGCCGCATCTGGCTCCTTCCACGTCGCAGAGTGCTGCCAAGCTTCTTCCGTGTTGTAGAGTGTGGTTCTTCGTGCCTTTTCTTAGGCCAAAAATATTTCATTATACGGCGATGCCTTGTTTTACCTGTTGGTTCAGGAGTTGATGGACTTTTGGGTTGTCTCCATTTTCTGGCACTTGTGAGTAACGCTGGTATAAACATTCACCTACAAGTGTTTGTAGACATTGTGTAGAGTCCCCGTAACCATAAAGTAGGCCCTATCGTCCCTGATTTATTAGGAAAAAAACTGCAGCTCAGAGAGGTTAAGTCATAGTTTTTGAGACAGAGAAGCTGCTTTTGATTGCGTTTGATTAGGATAGAAGGGCCAAGAAGGACCAAGAAGACCTTGCCAGGTCTTTATAAACACCATTGAGTAAAAAGAAATGTCAGGAATGAGAGCAAGTGTGTCACAGGCCGGCTGTGGGCTCTACTGGACTTCTTTCGGGAAGTTGGTCACACTGGTCTGGGAGATGCCCCCCTTTCCCCACTTGCCTCCTCGTTTCAGCGGCAGATGTGAGGACCGGTCAAGAGCAGTTCAAGACAGCTGCTGGACAGCTCATAGGGCTCGTGGGGCGTCAGGTGGGAGGTCTCTGCTGTGCCCTCATTCTGTGCGGGTGCCAGGGGTGGGCTCCTGTCCCAAGGAGAGGATTCAGCGTGGGCCCAAGGGCAGCTCTGTGGCATGGAATGACAGGGTCACAGAGGCTGCTGGCTCTGCCTCTCTCTGCCTCCAGGGCTTTCCCAGAAAGTACTTGGACGTGGGAGTGTGGGTGACGTGCCGCCCCATTAATGCAACTCCGATGGCTAGACGGAACCCAAGCCAAAGCTGGTAATCATTGACCCTCAGAAGCTCCCTGGGGGGCAGAGCACTAGAAGCTGTGGGAACACCGGCTCTCCAGCAGACCCCCTGCTCTGTGGTTTATCATAGAACCTTGCCCTCCTCATCACCTTCCTGGGAAGTGCAGTGGTCCTGCAGTCTGGACAGTGGTGTCGTGCAGCCCGGGACTAAAGTCATGGCAGATAATAAGGTCTCCAGGTCTGTCAATCGGTGGCAGGCTATAACTGGAAGGGAAACTGGAGTTGGGGGTTCTAGTACTGAGGATGCGCTGGGTCCAAGTGTTGTCTAAGCCCTTTCCAGCCACTTGCAAGATAGATACAAGTGTCCCCGTTTCTCAGATGAACACACTGAGAGGCGTGATAGTGCCCAGGGTTAGAGCTTGAGAGTGACTGACTCCAGATCCAAACCCCACATACCGACTTCTTCAGTCCGGCCTGGGAACCACTCGAGGCAGCTCTGATAGGGGATCTTCAGCATAAGCTAGAATGTAAGATGAGAAGGCATCTGAAATTTCCCTCCAAACTCAAGAACCTGGTGTTCTGTGTCTAGTCGTTTACACGTCCATCAGAGCTGGGGCACCAACATGACACCCTTTACGTTGGGCCTGGCGGCATCATGAATGGACCCATCACCCAGGCATTAGTCCTCTATTTTAGATATTGTCAAGGTTATGGAATTCTATATGTTTTTTAAAAAACAACAACAAAGAAAGTGTACTTTCCTGTTGCAGACACTCAGGGGAGCATGTTCAGGATCTCCAGTCCACATGGAATTTACTTGTTTCTGGGCTGGAAAGACTGAGCTGATGTAACACCAACCCAGACCACAGAGAACTAGAAGGGTCACACTAATAACAGGATCCCGGCACTAATAACAAATGCAACTTCTTGTAAACATTGAAATTCTTTTCCTAAATCCTGGTGCCGTTTGAGGTGGGTGTTGCAAAAGATGAAATTTAAGAATTGTTTCATTGTACACGTGCCCAGTTTTCAGACAAACAAACTCCCCCAACACATACTTTTACAAGATAAACAAGTGAGAGGATGATTATTTTATTTGTCAAAATCGTTCCTCACTTTATAAATAATCCAGTAAAGGATTTTAAAAAATATCTAATATCTTAACGCCCATGTACTATGAGTACTATGACTTACTATATACAAGGCATTTCTGTTCACCTACCATCTTTTGAGAAGACCATACACTGGTTCCAGTATATATTTAGACCTGGACAAAGATGTCTGCACTGTCATGGAGTTGTTTTGAGTAAAAAATGAGAATAAATAGGCCAGGAGATGAGAAATGTCTTTAGATCATTGTGTTAATTCCATTTTCTGTCATAGGTTTATTAGAAACTAGAATTCAACACGTAGGCTCATGACCCTCAAGAGGTCCAGCCTGAGTGCACCAGTGGGCATCTTAGAACTGATTCTTCTACCTATTTCTTTGTAGAGGAGTCTCATCTGCTCCCCAGACAGACCACCTAAAATTTCACCCAGGATTCTCTAGGGATCTGTTCTTTCTCTCCAGGTGAATAACCACGTTTGATTGTGTTTTACCACATGTCTTTCCTACCGTGCTTCCACCCCAATCCTGAGTGTGTCCTGACAAAGACAAGTCGGCAAATTCCAGGCCCAAACCAGGGAGTTGTGTTGGTCACTACAAATTTCAGTTATATGTGGAGACTTGAAAATCATCCTCTGCGCCTCCCCAGAGGCAAGTGGCTTGATGTGCACATTGACCTCTCCGTAAACAAGACAGCAGACCACCCAGGCCGGGAGAAAGCCAGATAAGGGTTTGGTTGTGAGGAGCCAGTGGCCCCAAGCCCCGGCCATCTGCCTGTCCTGGAGCTGCGGAGACCCAGGCTCGCCATTAGAGAGCAGTGTGAGGCCCTGTTACCCTCCCACATCCCCTTCTGAAAACCAAGCGCTTGGAGTCGTTCACACCTCGCTGGATCTATTTCTGTCCTTGACAAATATTTTTTTGAGTATCGAGACTGGCACTGGGCTGGGTGGCACTGGGGGATATAGCAACGGAGGATGTGGATGGGGTCACTGCCCCCAAGTCAGCATGAAAGTTAATGTGTAAGTTGAAAGGCCTATAAATACTACCCACCCCCCCAAAAAAAGTAGAGCGTACAACAATATTGTGAGGGGAGGGAGCCTTATTTACTGGGGAGGGGTGTGCTCAGGGACTCCTCTCTTTTGGCAAAACTGACCTTTAAGTTTCTTTCTGAGAAATGACCTGTAGGTTGAATCCAAGTAGCCAGCCTGGGATGGGGAGGAGGGCCAGTGGAGCACCGGGGGTTCCCTGCATGTCTTCCTTTGTATCCCCGGCTGTTGACCAGGGATGACCTTGGAACTCCGTAAGCATCGCTGAACTGGCCAACTCCAAGGCCAGGGCCTTTGCCCTCCTGCTGGAGCAGTGAGGGCACCAGGCTCAGCTCACCATCACTGGCTGAGTCTCCTCTTCCGCTGAGGGGGAAGCTCCTCGTCCTCCCTCATTAGCCTCACCGTCAGTGAACTTCTGACTGTGGACGATGACGTAATGCCCCCCTGTAGATATCCATAAACGTCCCCAAATGGAAGATGTCATTGCCATGACTTCAGGCCATTGTCTACAGTTAGCTCAAGCCAGGACAATCTGTAGAAGTTTCCACAGGAAGCACAATGCTTGACAGTACATCTTTAGCTGTTTCTGCAGTTGTGTCCTAATTACGTCGGCTTCATGACGCTTTCTGATCTCTGCCTGGCATCATGAGGCTCTTCTTGCGACATCGGGGCCGGTGGCCTCCTCCAGCCTGCACCCTCGGATCCAATCCAGTCAACCCTAGACCCTCTCCATGGCGACCCCGCGGCCTTGCACATAGTCTCTGCCTCTCTTCCCTTTTCTCATGCTCTTGCCCATGCTTTTCCTTGTCCTTGGAAACCCACCCCCTATGCACCAATCTGAACCCGCCTTATCCTTTCAGGTTTCCTGTCTTCAAAAAAGGTTTTATCTCCTGATGGCTCCTCTGTGCTATGTGATCTCTGCACTAGGCGAGGACATAAGTGGAAAATCACCATTTCTGGTGCATAGTAGGTAGGTGCAGGAAAAATGTTGGCCTTCCCCTTCTCCCCCCACATTGTTCAGTTGTTTTGAGTATATACCACAGGGCTTAAAAACAGGGGCTTCTCAGTCAGGCAAATCTAGATTCTTCTAATCTTTGCTCTTTGGCCTTTTTTGCTTTTGTGAGCTTGAGAATTGCTTAGCTTCACTGAACCTAAGTTCCCCCAACTCCTAGGTTTATTATGAGAATCAAACACTAAAATATACATAGAAGATTTTACTCTTGTGCCTGGGCCAACATCAGAGGCTTTTGGTTACCCCCAAAATTCACAGCTCTAATGGGGCACCATATTGCATTGTACTCTAGAGGGTGCTGTTCACACAGGGTGCAGGAGAGTGCGAGGCGTCTCCTGAAGCTGTGAGCAGGTTTCTAAGCCCTCCGTGGAGTCTTCATAGTCATTTCCCAATCTCGGGAGGTGTTTCTCAGCCCTAGACTTTCTCTTCACTCAGCGTGAGATGCGCATCTTCACTTTACCTTGACTTCTGCTGTTAGCTGTGGCTCAGTCCACTCAGACCCAATGAAGCAATGCCTTCTTGGTAAAGAGCTGAACTCCCTGAAGTTTAGAAGAGAAGAATTCTTTAAAAACCCTTGGAATAGAAACCAGGTGGATCCACCTGTGTGGCTGTGAGTTTCTCCTGTCTTCTAGTACTTTTCTCTGCTGTCACCGCTCCTCACAGCCCCCAGGAGTGTGTTGTTTTCTCTTCAAAACTGTGAACCAAGCAGAGGTGAAGCCCTTCTCCATGTAGCTGAGGGGGAAGCTCATGCTAGCATTTCCTAAGTACCTTAAGGAACCATTATGGAGACAAGTAAGGAAACAATAACGAACACACACACAGAATAAGCATCCAGCTTCCAAAGCGTCGGTTTCTGATTCCATAGCAAGTGCACGCTGTCACCAGAGGCTGGGAAGAAAGACCCTGAAGATATCTTGCTTGGGTCCAGCTTCACTAGCTCCCAGGCTGACTGAATTAGTGGGAACGTCACACCCCTTGATGCTTCCTGCTAGGATCCAATCCAGGTGCCATGTAGAAATATAGGTCTTTGTGGTGCGAATATAATGCTGTCAGGATGACCACTGGTCATGGTAAGCAAGTCATCTAGATAGAGCTTAAACCCTGCATCTGAAAATTTTAACTCCTTTTAATAACTTGTTTTTGTATTTAAATTTGGTTATTTCCTTGATTCTTCACATCCGGATACAAAAGCAAACAAATGTGCAAAGCGAACAGATGGCCTATGAAATGGCTTTATGACTTCTTAGCTACGCCTTTTCTTCTGTGTGTTCTTCTGTCTTAGTGGCATCAAAACCTTCCAGCCGAAGAGCCCCAGGAACATCCCCTGTACTTAAACAAGTTGGCTTTTTGAGGCTAGTGAGAACACATGCCGTGAAGAATTGCGGGCGGCCTCACTGAGTGTTAGAAACACTTAAATAGGATTTGGACTTGTTTAGGTGATTTGGGGGAAGATTTAAGGAAGCAATACTTTGCTTTGGGTTAGATGTCAGTAACTCAGTGATTTTAGGAGTGACTATGTCAGTAAATCTTACCATCTATAAGGGGACAGGGCTGGTGTACAGCTCAAGTCATTATTGGTAAAGAAGCAGTGATCACTTCTAATAGTCGAGATAGGGGGATTTTTGGTCATTTTTTGTGGTTTGGACGATGCTCAGGTTATTGTCTGTGTTCAGACATGATTACAGAATGGCCTCATCTGAGGTTGATGTTCTGTGAAACTATTCATGTTTAGAAAAAGAGCTGTAGTTGTGAGACCCAGGACAGCCCCTGGCAGCGCCAAGACCCCAGATGTCAGAGCTGCTTGTCTCCTTTGCAACTATATATTCAGTAATATGATCGAGTGTCAATATCTATGGTGAGAGAAGGACAGTGGCACCCCAGGTACCACAGCTCTGGGCAGATTTGTTAAGAATAATTCTTCTTCCCTCTATCCTTTTTCCACCTCTGCAAGATAAGGCTCTGCCTTTGTTATAGGCAAATCCTTGATAAAAACACGTTCACCTTTCCCGGGTCTTTGGGTCCATGTGCGGGGATGGGCTCCGGAGCCGGTACAGCTCACAGGCAGTGATGCCCTGATGGAACGTTTGTCACGTTCCTCGAAGCCTTTGCCTTCACCCAGCTGCTGTCTCCAGTGTAGCGCATTGAACTCCACACAGTATAGACTCCAAATGGCTTGGGTCAGTGACACCTGAGTAAACTGTTGCACACATTTAAATTTGTGGACTAGTAATAACAGTGTTGACTACTGTCTAATCACTATGTTCTAGGAACTTGTGTGCAATCACTTATGTGACTGCTTTGAAAACACACGGCAGTCTTTGAAAGCATATTTTAACAGCCATTTCACAGGTGAGGACACGGAGGCTCAGAAGGACTAGGTAGGTGGCTTTCTCAGGTCACCTGGTCATTAAGTGACAGAGCTGGGGTAGATCCATGTCTCTGCTGACCCAAACTGGGCTTCCTTCCACCTGCCACGCTGCCTTTGGTTATTACCTGTGCCATGAACATCCTGAACCAGGTCCTCCCATCCTCTCTTAATCTCTATGCCTGGCACACCTCTGCAGTCATTCAGATAATGCCCCTGGACCAGCTGGTTCCAGAGAAGTCTACAGAACACCGTGTCCTTTATGAGAGCACCAACACCCTTGGACCTTGTGGTTCCCTGGCTCTTGTTCCTACCCTCTTTTCTTTGGAAGGAGCCAGGTACCCAGCAAGGCCTGAGTTGCATTCCCACCCTGGACACAAGCAGACTTGTGGTTTCGCGGTGGACTGGATCCGGGAAACCCTTATCCGAAAGGAAAGGTGAGTTGTTCCTGAAATGCATTCCTAAATCTAGCCAGGCAGAGTCTTGAGGCTCAGATGCCCTTTTACGTGCCATGAGACCAGGAAAAATGCTTTCTACTGGCCTTGCCGAGATCTGTTTAAGAAGAGCCCATGTTGACCTCCAGTGAGCTGCCTCATACTGTTAAAGACATGAGCAGTAACTCCTCCCAGAATTACCCAACAGAACTAGACAGAAGCAGCCCTCTGTCTCCAACAGGTTCTGGGTAGGAAAGGGTAGTCCGGGAGCTAAGATGACTCAGTGCTCATCAGGGTCTTGAGTATTTGCAAATCCAGTGGGTGGCTATCCTACAATAGCTTGAGATCATTTTCATAGAAAACAGGAAGTGCTCTGTGGTAGCAGTTAGGTGCAACACACCTTAGCAAAGTTGTGTGTTGAAGAGTATAAGATTGACACCCAAGATTGACACCCACTCTCCTCTTTGATGGCTGCTTGAAACCCCATCCTCAATTGTTTTAGGGTGGCAGCAGACCTGCCACATCGCAATAATCCAGTCACTTCTTATCTGTGAGGAACTTGGGAGCAGAGGCTGCGGTTCTTAACTTTTTCTGTTTCCTAGCATAACACCTGATATATAGTAAATGTTCAATAAATTGAGTGTTTCCTTGATTATGTCAATGAAGAAGACTGAGACCATGACCCAGAATCCCCTTCGATGCCTTGCTACATACAGCAGGTCCTCAGCAATATTTGTTGATTCAGTTGACTATTGGCTTACACAAAGCAGTAAATTTTCACAGAAACTTGAATTTCTCCTCCGCCCCTGTTGCAAAAGAACAACAAAAAATCATTTGACTTCCCTCGGGACCCAAACCCAATAGGTTCTACCTCTAACATGAAATCTCAACTCTCAGAAATGTCCCGAATGGAACGAAGGTGATGAGAGGTTTGATGAAAAAGTAGACTGGAGTAAATGTTTTCTCCTCTCTGAAGAGAAATAAGAGCCTTTGTGATTCCAAATAAGAGGCAGCAAAAGCAAAGTCATTTTGCTCTCTTCCCTTGGATACTGTGGCTGCCCAGCATGCTGGCACCAGGCAGGAGACATTGTGATAAGTGCTGTAGGAAGCCCCAAATCCAGATTGGCTTGTTCTCAGGTGGACACCTGCAAATGCACCACCTCTGTATTGATTCTTTAAATATCATCAATAGGTACACACCATGGGCGCTCCGCTTAAAATGAAGGGAGTTTTGATTGATGTGGGAGTTGCATTCAAATGAAGTGTGTGGTTTTTTGTTTTTTGTTTTTTTTGGCTAAAACTTCTTTTGGCGTTTTCCAGGAGGAAAACGTTTATTTTCAGGAATTTGAAGGGCTCATAAGCAGAAGAGACTTCCGACTTAATTAGAATTATAACGAATTGTCCCTGAAGCAGAGCTAGACCAGTGTTCTTCATACCAGTCCGTTCTCTAGGTGTATAATGAAAATATCTCACATGGCGTTCCACCAATGAGTGCGTGGTCATTGCTTGCTTTTCCAGCTTAGCGTGTCGCTGAGCCCCCCAGCACCCTGTTATCTACTTCCTCAGCACCTCTTTCAGCCCCTCACATGCTCTTCTGCTGCCCCTGCCTGGTTCACACACAATTATGGTGCAGTTGCTTAGTACTACACACACAGGTGTGTCTCTTCTAAAACATTGCGATTAGAGTGGGACCCACATACGTGATGGCAAACTCATTGCTTTTATGCATGGGTTGATGAGTTTCTTTGTCATCACTCAAGAAATACTTATAGTTCCTACTACATGGGAGTCCAACACCATCCTCAGGCCTACCCTTGATAGCATACCTCTCTGCCCCTCAGATACAGTGTTCCCCAGAACACTCCCACGGTTTCTCATCCTGGCATCTCCCACCCCTAACCTTGACTGGAAGCTTCTTGGCCATGACAAGGACTGTGTCCATTTGGTAAAAATTGCTTCTCTACACCTAGCGCAGTGCCTGGCACATGCACTAGTAGCAACACAATGCTGTTGAATAATGATAGAAAAATATATTAACAAATGCCAAAAGGCAACGAGCTTTCTGTCAGTTGAAGTGTTGCGCAGAGGTCGGATACCCATCTGATAGAGATATTTTAGCAAAGGTGTTCCTTTGGGCACATACACACCACGCCACATTGTACTTGCTGATTTCCTGAGCTCACTTCCCCATTTGACATGAGCCCCTTGAGAATGGCAGTAGATTGTATTTGTTGTTGAAATCATACACAATAAGCATACACTCGATGTTTGGAAAGTTTACAGAAAGTCTATTTTCTGAGAACGGACTCTTTACAGAACAAGCATACTGGAGCACTGAAGAAAAAAAATGGCAATAATACAATTCACTTGCTTTGCCAGACCACTAAGAGTACCTCGGTAAATATTAGCTAATGTCCAGCCCTTTGCTTGCTATTAAGATTTACTGATTTCAATAGAAAGTAACCTAAAAGCTGTACCTGTTACACAACCCAGATACCATGGCCAATCTCTGACCGCCCCATAGTACAAAAAATACACATTGGCTCTGTCTGTGGTTAGATTAGATGTCATTGTCTAAGCAAAGGAGGCTCTGTGCAGATTATAATGGGTCTGCCAGGTGAATGATGGGTTTGGGCAAGGGATGGATGTATCCCACATTCTTATGTTCTCTAGGTATAATTCTTCTCACTCTTTGAATAAACAAGTCAACAGCATTGGCTAACCCGGTGCATGTGAAAAGCACGTCCAGTAAATGCCAGATTTTATAGAATAAATCCAACAATAAAGATTGCTTTTAGATCTGAGTTTCTTACATAACAGAGACTATTGTACAGAGAGAGTGGTCTGGTATCTCGTTTCTTCCTGGTGTGATCTTGCTTTCATCTTACAAATACGTACTGATCTAAGTCTATATATTCACCTGCATCTTTGTGAACACTTGGAAATCTCAGGATCTCAGCAGGTTTCAGAGAACAAGCTCAGAGATCGATGATAACTGATTCTTTCTGCTGCAAAGCTAATAGGCATGACCTATGAGAAACAGCAAGAGAGCTATATAGAGCGTGGCAAAGGAGAGGAGGAAAATGCTGGAACTCAATCCATGCCTGGTGCCCAGAGACCTTAGCTGGGGGGGTTGTCATGTCTTAGCATGACGGTATTCAAGCCATGTGAGGTTTGAAAAAAAAAAAAAAACATACTTGGCTTGGGGCTTGGTCTGAGAACAACCAATTGCCTTGGTTTAAACCACCCAACTCCACTATCAAATTAAGCATTTTTAAGTTAATACAAATTAGCATCAGTCCACTGACCAAAGCCTAAAATAAATTAGGGCCGAGTCTAAAAGAAATCAGCCTGCAGACAGAGACCAATTCCCAAGGCCACTTCTTTGCATTCCCCAGGCATGGATACATCGGGTCGGAATATGCTTAGGATGTTGGTAAGTGCAGAAGGTCTGGGGAAAGCATTATAAGCTGATTGCTTTTGTTTTAGCTCTTTGCAAGGCCAGGTGGATATTTGACTAGTAATGTAGGCATGGAGACCCAAATTTATCCAAGAGATAAATCAGAGGCTACTTCTTCACCTTGTAGAAATATTCTTTAGGGATCCCTGGGTGGCGCAGCGGTTTGGCGCCTGCCTTTGGCCCAGGGCGCGATCCTGGAGACCCGGGATCGAATCCCACGTCAGGCTCCCGGTGCATGGAGCCTGCTTCTCCCTCTGCCTATGTCTCTGCCTCTCTCTCTCTCTGTCTGTATGACTATCATAAATAGATAAATAAAAAAATTTTAAAAAAAGAAATTTTCAAAAATGAAACAAACTTAGGAGAGACTAGAAGAGAAAAGGCATGAGGAAGAAAAACTCAGAAGTTGTGTTTCAGGAGCCATCACTGGAAATATAATGGGTGACGAAGAGAATGCGGATTCGCCTGATAAATGTTGGCTTGAGAACTTATTATCTTAGGTGACAACCACTCAATGAAGAGCTTTTAAAACAGTGTGAGCTAACTGGGTGGCAGGCACTAAGGAGGGCATGTGATGGGATGAGCACTGGGTGTTATACTATATGTTGGCAAATTGAATTTAAATTAAAAAAAAAAAAGAAAGCAATGTGAGCTTTGATGAGCCCACGAAAGGGAGGAAGCCTCCAGTGAATGTGAAGCAGGAGAAACTATGTGTGTGCAGAGAAGGGAGAGAGCCAGGGGTTGGGGGAGACTAGGGGGCAGATTCTTCTTCAGTGGCCCTCACCTGGGACCAACCCCTAAGACTCTTTGGGGACTTGAGGTCAGTGAGGGTTGGGTGGGCTGTAGGCAGGGCCCTCTGAGTGTGTGCACTGCTGTTTGCTCTCCTGGTAGCATTTTCTTTCCTTGTATCTTTAGCGCTCGTCCTCAACATTTCAAATCACCATACCTGTGGTTTTTCCCTTCATCACTTCTACCTGGTGTTGGCTTCTTGTGTTTTCACCTGGTTGAAGGCTGTGAACAAAACACTGTGGGATAGGACTTTTGTTTAAAATTTATCACTAAGTTGGTTTCGCTTCCTGGTTTGTATGAATAAACACCTTTTTGAAGGGGGATTTTGAAATCTATTTTAGAAACATATTTGCATTTAATTAAAAATACCACGAAGACATTGCTCACCATGGTGGGCACACCTTGGAGTGGGGGAGGGCACGTCTCTGGGAGGAGGTAGTCTAGTGTTGATGACAGTGTGTTTCATCGTTGTTGGCTGTTTAGGGGAAAATCCCTTCACTTTTTTAAAAATTTTTTTCTATTTATGATAGGCACACAGTGAGAGAGAGAGAGAGGCAGAGACACAGGCAGAGGGAGAAGCAGGCTCCCTGCACCGGGAGCCCGACGTGAGATTCGATCCCGGGTCTCCAGGATCGTGCCCTGGGCCAAAGGCAGGCACTAAACCTCTGCGCCACCCAGGGATCCCTCCCTTCACTTTTTTTGATGTAAACTGGAAGTCACAATAATATCATCAACAAGAAACCACTGATTAGATAGTATCTTGAAGAGCTCACTTCGTTCACTGAATTATTCCATCTTATGTTCATTGAATAACTAGTAAAAGTGCCCATAGACTGTGCTAGCAGCTGGGATAGAGGAGTGAATAAAGCGTGGTTCTACCTTTATGCAGTATTATTTAAATCAGAGCTTCCCAGTCCTTCAGCTTAGAAGCAGGGAAGGAAGTATGAGCTATTAGTGGTGACCACCATACTATTCCTTTCAGGAATCTTGACATACCATGGAGAGAGAAAGGAAATAGGCTTGTAGCTCCACCGAGCAAACTTCTGTCATATGGTAGGACTTGGCCAAATTGTATTGAGGAACTCTGTTCTAAATAGTCTCGAGCATTTAAAAAAAAAAAAAAAAGGAAGTTCACCAATACTTGTCTTAAAATGTTTCAGGCAAATCTGACTTGAGAATATAAAATTTGATAGCTGAGATGCAGCATGTTAGAGGTTCCTCTAGACTGGAAGCAGGGAATGTTATGTTTTATGTTTTTAGTTGTCATCCTGCCTCTAGTTGGTACGTGACTTTGACTATGTCATTAAAATTTTCTAAATCTCAGTCCCTCCATTGGATAAATGAGAAAATTGAATTAGGCCAAGATTTTTAAAAAAGATTTTATTTATTTATTCATGAGAGACACACAGAGAGAGGCAGAGACATAGGCAGAGGGAGAAGCAGGCTTCCTGTGGTGAGCCTGATGCGGGACTCGATCTCAGGACCCCAGGATCACGACCTGAACCAAACAAAGGAAGATGCTCAACCACTGAGCTACCCAGGTGCTCCAGAGCCAAGATTTCTTTTGTTATTGAGTGATAATAGCAGTAAAGAGGAAGCTTTAGGTAGTATATTGGTGAACCTTTTTTATAGCTATTTATTTTTATATATCATGAAAAACATAAATAGTACTTCCAGCTTCTGTTTCACAGATATTTTTGCTTAGCGCAAGCTAAATTTATTAAAGGAAAAGGAGAGTTAAAGAACAGTATCAAATGAATCATAGCACAGGTCATAATTGGTTATCACAAACATTTTTAAGTGTCTGTGCCACTGACTATGGTCAGGAAACATTTGAATACATGCCCTCTTAAGCTTGTTCCATCTCTATCTCTCTGTAATTATTTTTCCTCTTTATGTTTAAGCAATATGGTCGTCTGGTGGAAAGTTTCTATTGAAAATAGTGTTGTGGTATCCAGAATACACTGTCAGCTTTCCTGAATGACCAGCAATTCAGATTGTTTTGAATGGTCTTTCAGATACAGTTAGCTCTACGTGAGTCACCTCGTCCCCTGTGGGTATAAACAAAACTTTGTTTTGTTTTTGATGTGTTTCAGATCAGAGCGTTGACAGAAAGAATGTTCAAACACCTTCGGAAATGGTTCATTGCTCACTTTTTTGGCCATTCTCGGCAAAGAGCAAGGCTGGTCTCCAAAGACGGAAGATGCAACATAGAGTTTGGCAATGTGGAGGCACAATCAAGGTTTATTTTCTTTGTGGACATCTGGACAACTGTGCTTGACCTCAAATGGAGATACAAAATGACCATCTTCATTACAACCTTCTTGGGGAGCTGGTTCCTCTTTGGTCTCCTGTGGTACGCTGTGGCGTACATTCACAAAGATCTCCCTGAGTTCCATCCTTCTGTCAACCACACCCCTTGTGTGGAGAACATTAATGGCCTGACCTCAGCTTTTCTGTTTTCTCTGGAAACCCAGGTGACCATTGGGTATGGATTCAGGTGTGTGACAGAACAATGTGGCACTGCCATTTTCCTCCTGATTTCCCAGTCTATAATTGGGGTCATCATCAATTCTTTCATGTGCGGCGCCATTTTAGCCAAGATCTCCAGACCCAAAAAACGTGCCAAGACCATCACATTCAGCAAGAATGCAGTGATCAGCAAGCGGGGCGGGAAGCTTTGTCTCCTAATCCGAGTGGCTAATCTTAGGAAGAGCCTCCTTATTGGGAGTCACATATATGGAAAGCTCCTGAAGACCACAGTCACTCCTGAAGGAGAGACCATTATTCTGGACCAGACAAATATCAACTTTGTAGTTGATGCAGGGAATGAAAACTTATTCTTCATCTCCCCATTGACAATTTACCATGTCATTGATCAAAACAGCCCCTTCTTCCACATGGCAGCAGAGACCCTTCTCCAGCAAGACTTTGAATTAGTGGTGTTTCTAGATGGCACAGTGGAATCAACTAGTGCTACCTGCCAAGTCCGGACGTCCTATGTCCCGGAAGAGGTGCTCTGGGGCTACCGTTTTGCTCCCATAGTATCCAAGACTAAGGAAGGGAAATACCGAGTGGATTTCCATAACTTTAGCAAGACCGTGGAGGTGGAGACCCCTCATTGTGCCTTGTGCCTTTATAATGAGAAAGATGCCAGAGCCAGGCTGAAGAGAGGCTATGACAATCCCAACTTCATCTTGTCAGAAGTAAATGAAACAGATGACACCAAAATGTGACAGTGGCTTTTCAACGGGAGTAAAGCAGAGTCGTGAAGATACCTAGTGACTAGAAGTATTAGGAAGCAATCGACAGTTTGAGGGTATGAAATTAGGACAAGAGCCTTCAATGTCTATCAGGACCATGCCTCTGAACCCAACAGCCACCATCTTACAAGACACATAGCTCTACAAGGCAACTGCATCGGAACATGTGATATTCTCATAGGAAATGACAGTATGGAAGCCATAGGAGTTCACCTGGAATCTTGAATATGATTATTTGAAATCATGCAGTGTTGATAGAAACAGACAAAATCATAAAATTTCACAACAGGCCAAATGAGATCCTACAAGTCTCTTGAAGAAGTTATGAGCTTCAGATAGGGTCAGGGAAAAACCATGTTCCCATTTTGATTATACTGATGATAAATAAGGCACTTTTGTTGTAACACTGGCTTTTATCAAGGGAAAAATGGACTCCCTTGGAGGCCATTTGGTTGGAGGAGATGAACTAATTAGAGACGATAAGAAAAGACTGGTACTCCAAGAACATTTGTGAGGCTCGGAGCTTCTCCAGTTCTGGTTGTTGGAGCTTTATCTTAGTCTAGGTCATGCTGTGTCTCCTGAATAGCAAGGGAAGGCTCAGGCCATGGACTCTGCATCTCTACATATGTTATGTGGAGAGGAGCAGTGAGCTCAACCTGCTTTATGGCACATCCAGACCCTACAGCTCAGAGTTGGGTTTTGGCCCAATTAATCTCACGCGGTTACATTTAGACAGGGGCTGAATCACCACTCTAACATCTCAATGAACACTTCCTGAAGAAAGAATGCTTGATTTGAAAATGGTGGTGATATTTCTTCCAATTTGTGTTAGGCGGGATAAGGGGCTACAAATTAGTTAAAAGAATATGTCCCGATCTTCCAGGAAGGCAGCCAAGAGTTAAAGGTGTAATGTCAGTTTAGCAGGGCCAGTACTGCCAGTGCTTCTGAAAAAGAAAGTATCTTGTGTTTTTCTGCCTTGAGTTTATAACCGAAATGCTGTTTCTAAAGGAGCAGTGTGGGAAGGAAAGGGATGGTCTGTGGCCCCACAGAGAGGAAAATGCAAGGTGTGCCTTTCTCTGAGGCCCAACACCACATCTTCCTCAAAAGGGAAGGGCTGATCTTTAGAGAAGGGTTTTACTGTGAATGTCTCTTTTCAGTTCTTCACCGACATTATTTTGAATCTATTCTGGAAGGAATGGGACTCAAAGCTGCTTAGGAATCAAAATGTTGTCAGTGTGTTGATTAATATATTAAATCTCTGAAGCTGTGCATGAGCTTTCCAAAAGTGTCAGTTATTGCACATTAATTGTAAGAGACCATCAGGTGACAACTCCCTTGCTGAGGATAGACTTTCTCCGGGGTGACGTAGAAGGGGTAGGAAGATAGCAAATGTGACCATATGGTGTCTCAACACCAGCTTACCCTGGGGGAACTGACCTTGTCGTTACAGACATGCCTTAGCCCTTGTCATTCCATCAAATCACTCCAGGGTGTCTTGGCACATAAGATGGCAGCTGCAGTAGTTTTCACTGAGGAAGGTTCTGTGTTCCCAGGCCTGGGGACGAGTTTGTTCAGATTCATTATATCTGAACATTATATCAGTTTGTTCTGACCACACCTAGTAAGGAGTCTGATGGGCTAAGAGTTGTGCACTTTGTCAGTGGCCATAACATTGGACATGACTGGCCTACACGGGAGATGACTCTGTGCCTCTAAGTGTCCCTGCACCGCAATTTGATCTATTGACAAAGCTAGAGGAAATGAGGTATGACAAGCTCTAGGAAGCCAGAATTCTCTACTGACCCACTGTCATGAGGTTTTATGACTCTGTAGTCCCTTCATAAACTGGGGAGTCAGGACACATTCCTTCTGGTCTGGTCTGCTCGTTAACAGCATGCTCTGGGATTGCTGGAAGTGAAAGGATCTTATGAAATCTACTCCCTTTGATTGTTAAGATTGCTGATCGACCAGAATCTTTGTTATTGGCATCTCTTTCTGGGTTACTCGGTGGAAATCTGCACCTTCAAATATTCCTTTGTTGGGATTAAGGCACTCTGCTACCTGGAGTTTCTTTCTTAATGTAATTCCCATTGAACCTCTAGCAAACATTAATATTCTTACATCCAATAAAGCCCTGAGGAAATGAGGGTCCACAGGTACCTGTTAATAATCCTAAGGAGTGGCTGGAACCTGAAAGCAGCATAGAAAAAAACCTGGATGTTTATAAAAAGGGGATGACCAAAGGCATAAGAGCTCAGTGAGTAAAGAAAATAAATGGGACATAGAAGATTCCAGAAGGCTAACTTGCCTCAAAGTTGATGCTAATGCTAAAGGCAGGGTTTTTATTCCAATGAAGTAACATTGTTCATAACAGGACCTGACCACGTTAGTATTGTATTTGCCACAGGTGCACCGTAGTGTTGTATTTGCTGAATTATCTATCCATTCTGAAAGCAATTCAGTATTTCTTATTCCTTCCAAGAAAAACTGCATCCCATGATGCTGTACCATATTCAGAGTTTTGCTTGGCACTGACCCCCCTCCCCTCCTTAAAGTGCCTAATTTAGCTCTGTTGCTGTGGGGGTTTTGATTTGGAGGCTCTCAACCTTTATCCTCCAGGACTTAGGTCGACTCAAGTGCCAATATTCAGACTTGAGATTTGGGAGGTGGTCTAAACATTTACTCCACAGGCGAGAAGGGGAAGAAGGAAAAGATCTTCTCGAAGCTGCCCAATCTAAGAAGTGAGATGAGTAGACTGTTTCCATGGCTAATGGCCAGGCCCTAGGACAGCGAAGAACTCTCCTGGTGGACTGTGTGGACAGTTGAGGTGGTGCCTTCCTTGAAGTGTCCCATTTTCACAAAAGGGGACACTGCTTCTCAACAGGATGGTTGGGTGAGGAGCATGGGGGATCCTTCCCCATCTAGAAAACCTCTGATGCAAAGGATGCAAATGAGCCCCTGACCCCGCCCCTGGGCCGTTGTTGTCTGCCATTCCAGGAAGTGCATGTCAATCAAAGCTTGACAGGGGAGATAGAGCATTTTATTTTGGAAGCCAGAAGTTTGAGAACAATGACTGGAATTTCCTCTTTCTGTCCAGCAAGGGCTGTTTGTCACTGGGGAGATAAAAGTCCAGGGGTAGGGAATAAAGGTTATCGGGAACAGCGCAACACAGAGCCGTGTGGGGGGGCGCCGCGGGAGGAGGGCTTATGGAGGAAATCTATTTCAATGCCTGTCATTGAGTTTCCATTAAAAGAACATTCAGTTAGGAATTCAAAAATAATTTAATCTCCCCAGCCAGATGCACCCAGCTGGACTCCTTGGAGCCGAGCCCTGCAGACAGGGAGCTCTGCACCGGGGCTGGAGGGCCCAGGGACTGGAGAGGGTCACTCCTGCGTCTCCAGCCCATACATCCTTGACTGCCGGGGGTGTTGTACAAGACGGTGGCATCTGTCAGGCTGGTGAGACACCCGGAGACCTGGGCTATGGCAGGAGAAATTTAACGCCAGGGACTACTTATTGAGTTCCTCCCATGTTGTAGGTTTTGTTCTAAGAGCTCATATACATCACCTTTAATTTCCCCAATGATTCTATGAGGTACTACTTTTACATTTATTTGTCACTTGAGGCAGCTCAGGTAAGGAGCTTGTCCAGAATTACCTGCTAGGAAATAGCAGGGCTGGGATTCAAACTCTGATCTGTCTCGAAAGACCACGTGTGGAAAGCTGATCAAGTCAGCATCCTGCCATAGGCCCCCCATCTGAGAGGACTCACCAGGTCCATCAGACATTTACCTTGAACCCAAGGATAGTCAGCACATGTCCCTGGTCCTGCCTTATGCTTTGGGAGAAACCCCTCATTACTTAGCCCTTGGCTAGTAGTTCATAAACCTCTCTGGACTTACCACGTCCTAGGAAGAGGTAGCGTTTAGCCAGGGCCTCTGGGTAACCTGCTAGGTCAGCATCTGGAAATATCATGCGTATCCTGAACATCTGCCCAGCCTGTTGGTGCAACCTACCTTCCTATATCTATATATATGCTAAATATACGTGTATATGTGTTGTTTTATTTTGATCTCTCAGTAGTCTTTCATCGGAGGTAGAGACAGGTGTGATTCCCATTTTGACAGATGGGGACATGGAGCCTCTGTTATCCCTGGAGAACACTGTCTACGTTTTCCACTTACCTCTGTGTTTCTGGCACCGACACGGTGCCTCACATGGCCAATAAGTGGTTTTTGAATCAGCGAATGAATGAATGAAGGATTTGCTCAAGTCAATATGGTTAGTGGTGGATTTGCAGCAACAGCCATCCAAATGATGTTTGACAAGTTACCTCGTTCACGAGTGGAGGGGCCTTGACAGATGGCTAAATTTTACGTATGATGAAATTTTTATGATGTGTAAAACTGAGGTTTGAAATAGGGTGAAGGAGAGAATTAAATGAAGTAATAGACATAAGCATCCCTTTATAAAAAGCAAATGACTAGTGACGTGGCAAAACAGGGTGGGAGCATGGGTTTGGAGCCGAGGAGCTGAAGGGGAGAACACTGGTCCACAGGGTGGACCCTGGCTGGGGCTTCCTGGACAGAGAAAACAGAGGGGAGGGGGGCTGTGACAGGGGCCAGGGGAAGCCACCAGATAAAAGCAATAGGCCCAAGGCCTCCTGGATATTGGATAAGCTACGAGTTGGGGAATTTGAGTAGGATCCTGGTGCCTGGGACTTCAACCCAACAGATGCTCACTGGCGGCCTACTGTGAGCCAGGGCCTGGGGATGCAGGAATGAGGAATGAAGGATGGTTTCTCCGGGTGCTGTAAAGCATCCCGAGGGCCTCAAACCAACTCTGATGCACCAGGGCTGAGTTGGAAGACTGCTGATTGCGAGGAAAGTGATTTTCTCGCCTGATGCCACGTGCTTTTTTTTTTTTTTTGCCACGTGCTTATAGTAGTTTCCATATATGATATTGACATGACTGTTGGCAATAAGACTTTAGTTTTGAAATTAATTGGTATTAAAAAATTCTTTATAATATGTCCTGCCACTGATATGCAGTCAAAGACTGTGTTTTTTTTTTTTTAATTTTATTTATTTATCCATGAGAAACACAGAGAGAGAGGCAGAGACACAGGCAGAGGGAGAAGCAGGCTCCATGCCGGGACCCCGATGCGGGACTCGATCCAGGGTCTCCAGGATCAGGCCCCGGGCTGAAGGCGGGGCTAAACTGCAGAGCCACCCAGGCTGCCCTGTTTTTTTTTGTTTGTTTGTTTTTGTTTGTTTTTTTAATATTTTATTTATTTATTTGGCAGAGAGAGAGAGCCCAAGTAGGCAGAGTGGCAGGTAGAGGGAGAGGGAGAAGCAGGCTCCCTGTAGATCCTGGGACCCCAGGATCATGACCTGAGCTTAAAGCAGACCTTGAGCCACCCAAGCACCCCAACAAATGGTTTTAAAGTTACTGGGAGGGCAGCCCGGGGGGCTCAGCGGTTTGGCGCCTGCCTTTGGCCCAGGGTGTGATCCTGGAGACCCAGGATCGAGTCCCGCATTGGGCTCCCTGCACAGAGCCTACTTCTCCCTCTGCCTGTGTCTCTGCCTCTCTCTCTGTGCATCTGTCTCATGAATAAATAAAGAAAATCTTTAAAAAAAATTTTAAAAAATAAAATTACTTGGAGTAGTTCTTCCCTCTGTGACTACATACTTGGCATAGAGTTAGGTTCTTTTGTTCCACGTTTTTATTTCCAATTATTAGAGCTGGTTTATTGTTTCCCTTTTTGATTTAACTGTTTGATTAATCATGCAAAGAATTCATATGGTTTCAAAAATCATAGGATGGAGTATAGAAAATTCATTGCTATTTCTGTGCCCTCCCTATTCCCTTCCTCTTACAGAAAGGTGACTGTTCTTATTAGTTTCATCACGCTACCGTTTCACTTTGAAAATATAAGCAAAACATACATATTTATATCCCTCCAGTCTTACACAAAGGGTAGCATTCTAGTTTTGTTCCCTTAACAGTATATCCTTCAGGTCACTGTGTTAGGATAACTGCTGACGATACCAACATTGGTGGGATCCTCTTCTTCACTTTCCTTCTCTGGCTTTTGCAGAAGTTGTTGGAATCCTACTCCAGAGGCCCCTAGCCCTGCAGTCCTGGGCCTGAGAGATTGTGGATGTGCCTGTTTTGCATTCCTAAAAGACTGCCTCCCTTTGCAGAGGGCCTGCAGGGCTTACTCTGCCTATGAGCTTGGGCCCCCAGAAGCAGGGTTCTCAGCAGGGAACAAACTGGCTGGGACTAACAGTTCTCTAGGGATCAAAACCCCCTGGAATTTTGGCTGGTTCGAAAGTCAGAACAGGTGCCCTCAAGGAAAACATCCTCATTCTTGTACATGGTCTGGGGTCTCTGGTGGGGGGTGGGGGGTGGGAGGAGAGGTAAGAGGGGGAGGGGATTCAGTTCTCAGGGCATTCTGGGTAATCACTTTTGATTAGGCGTCAGAGGGACTCTTTGGAGGTTGGGATGGGGGTCATGGAACCCACCCTTGTATGCAAAATTTCATGCATGAGTATTAAAATTAAAACAATTAAATGAATTAAATAAATACAGTGCTCAAATGAAGTATGAAAAAAGTCCTGAGGGAGGTAGAGGTAGGGGAAGGCTTCTTCAGGATGGCACCCGAGTGGGCTTAATGCTTGGAGGAGATTTGACACAGGCGGAGGGGAGGTGTAGAGAGGTGGGTGAGCGGGTGGGCAGGTTAGCCCCAGGCTAACAGGAGAACAGGATGTACATTTGCATGGGGCTTCTGGGAGGTGACAGGCTGGTTTACACGGTGGCAGTACTGGCGTGCAGCGTGGAGGCAAGTAGCAATTCATGGTCAGGAGTCAGAGGTTTGGTGTCAGCCCTGAGTTTGAATCTTGACTCCATCAGTCGACCACAGAAGTCTCCGGGGGGCAAACACATGAAGAAATGAATATTTTAGAAATGTAGCTTTGGTATTGGTGTAGGATGGATTGGAGGGAAAAAATTGGAGGTGGAAATTAGCTTTCAAGGCGGGGGGGGCGGTGGTGTGTGTGCCACCATTCTCATTTTTCGGGAGAGCGGGGGAAACATGCTCAGAGACCCTATCTATGACTTGTTGGGGTCACCGAGCTACAGATGAGAAAGCAAGAGGCAGAGCCCAGGGGTTCTGTTTTCTAGTTAGTTCAGTGCTCTTCCCTGGGCCACCCCAACCCTCAGGCCCAGGCATCACTGTTCCTAAAAGAAAGCTCCCCAGGAAGGTCGCAACGGAGATCAGGAGATTGCTTGTCAGGACCAGAGGGTAGGGAGTCTGAGTCTGGGCCTCAGAGAAGGCACCACACACTTGGACTGTGTCCTTGGGGGACGCAGAGGGCACCTGCATCTTTGCACTTGGTATTCAAAGAGCGGAGGAAGACAGGGAGAGGCCTGTCTCCATGGTCACAGAAGGGACTTCAGAAATCCCGATGAAGCAAAAAGTAGGCGATTCACTAATTAGCAGGCCCTTGGGACCCTGAGCAACGCTGGCTTCGGTGACAGGGACCATAATTTTCTTGACGGCCCTGTCCATTCCCCACATCACAACCTGCATCTGTGACCACCTCTTAAGGACATGCCCTGATGAAAGCATGAAAGAAAAATAAATGTAGGTAAGAACGAAAGAGAGTTTGAAGGCAGGAAGTGCAGCGTGAAGTTGGGTGGCTTTGAAGGCTCACAGACCTGGCCAAGCTCAGCTCTCCCATTTACCCACCATCGTATCCAAAACTAGTTCTTAACCTTTCTAAACCTGTTTTTTTCCCCCCAGTTGTAAATAATGGGAATTATTATCTATGTTAAAGAGTCACTGGAAGGACAATAGTGTGAAATGCTATGTGACATGATAGTAGGGGAAGCGCTGAGCACAGCACCCACTGTAGGCTCCCGCTGGACGGTAGCGGCCTGCTGGTAAGTGATGGCTTTGCTGATGATGCGCAAGGAGGAGGGAGTGGTTTGTACCCCCCACCCCCCTCCCTCACCCCCGTGCCCTTTTACCCTGTGCCTGAGCCTCATCATCCCTCGCTCCTTCGATTCCAGCCTTTGCTTTCTGTTCCCAGCCTTGAACTTAACTGAGGAGAGGTAGCTCGCCTTCCTCCCATCCCTCCCCTCTGCGTCCCCTGCACAGGCATCGAATCCTAGAGGCTTGGCAGTGAGCAGGACCCGCGATCCGGTTCCTGATCCTACCCTGTTATCTTGCAGGGAGAGAAACCAAAAGCTCCAGAAGGAGATGACTTGTTCACCATGTCTTAACGGCCCTGGGAAAGCGGCAGCACGTGGCTAGGAAAGGAGAAACAGGGGATATTACTGAACCGACCAGAGAGGAAGTCTGAAGGGAAGGGACCCTACAGCAGCGGTCTGTCCTAGGGTAGCGCTGTGCGCCCCTGGCCAGGAGGTGGCACCATACACCTCCAGATGGCAAAGTGACAGTGGCCGGTGGAAAGGCCTCCGCAGCTCAGGGCAGAGAGGGGCTTTGGCAGGCCCCAGGAGCTCTTTAATAGGCCTTATGTTTAGGGTATTTTGCTGAGATACTAAGATACCTGGGTCACCCAATCACGGCCGTGCTGACAAAATGTCAGTGAAAACGTTTTCGTTTGCAAAATGAAAATGTGACATAAAAGTTTATGACACGAGAGAGATTAGGATGGCACTAGAGAAAGCTGTTATTTATTTATTTATTTATTTATTTGGCTTTATTTATTTATTCATGACAGAGAGGCAGAGACACAGGAAGAGGGAGAAACAGGCTCCATGCTGGGAGCCCAATGTGGGACTCGATCCTGGGTCTCCAGGATCAGGCCCTGGGGCAAAGGCAAATGCTCAACCACTGAGCCACCCAGGCATCCCAAAGCAGTCATTTATTAAGAGTCCGCTAGAGCTGAGATGCTGCACATTTTCTCTACAGAGAAAGCTGAATTCATATTATTATTCCCCATCTTACAGATGAGAAGACTGAGGCTTACCCAAGGTCCACATGGGGGTGTTGAGGGCAAAGCTGGTACACACCTGTGTGTTACACATTTATATTTATTTGCTTATTTATTTATTTATTTATTTGAGAGAGAGAGAGAGAGAGAGAGAGAGAGAGAAGCAGAGTCCATGCCGAGCGCAGAGCTTGATCTCACAACCCTGAGATCATGACCTGAGCTGAAATCAAGAGTCGAATGCTTAACCAGCTGAGCCCCCCAGATGCCCCGTATTTGCCCACTCCATCCTCACAACAACCCTGGAAGACAGAAAAGACCCATGCGCACAAGCGCGGGTCATGGGCTTTCCCCAATAACAGGCCAATTCCTGTCCCCTGGAGGCCTGGTTACGATCCCGACTCTTCCAGCGGCCCTCCTTGTGACTTTGGCAAGTGACGGAACCTCTGAGTCTTAGCTTTCTCCTCTTAAGACGAAGATAATAACAAAGTTGTACAGAAGATCAATGGGGAAAACCTATGAGAAAACAGTGTCCATGATAAAGCAAGATTCTCTTTTATGGGATTATTTTTACTGTAGGCATCTAGCGGCTTAAATCATAGGAAGACGTACACAAGGCTATGTGTCTCCGGATTATTGGGAGTGACGAAAAACCCAAGTGTGCCACCATCGGGAAATGGGTTAAAAGCAGCGTGGACCACGCTGGAGTGTGATAGCGTGCTACTCCCAGCACATGCTGGGCACTCGGCGAGGTCCTGGGCGGGCGCTGGAAACCAGGATACACCGGGAGCATCACGGAGCTCGTGTCCTAGAGGCAGTGGCAGGAAACGCAGGTGTCGAAGGGGCGTCTGAGGCAGGAGAGCCTGTAAGGAACAGACGTGAAGGTGAACCCCGAGGCATTGGGGAAGAGTTAGCCAGATGATGGGAGGCAGAGGGCAAGGATCAGGAGACGGGGGGTGCTCCTGGGTTACATCCGGAGTCCAGGGCGTGAGAGCACAGCGCATTACTAATCACATCTACGAAACACTGTGATGGTTTTAGACAATGCTCCCCAAATGCCAAGTGAAAGAAGTGGGAACTGAAAATGATAAACACTTTAATGTTTTAAAATTTAAGTCGCTATATGTTGGCAAATTTTGAACACCAATAAAAAATAAATTTATAAAATAAACATAATAAAGAAAAATGAAATTTAAGTCGCAGGTATTTTTAAAAACGTACAATTTTGTTGCACACATATATGTATATACACATATTTATATGTATGCGTGTATGCACTTGAAGACTCAGAAGTAACCACAAATCCACTCATTCATCCACTCAGTCACCAAATGTGCTGTGAGGGCCGACAGTCCTGGAGACGACAATGAAGACTGCACCCCGGAGCTGCTCTGACCCGCGGGGAAGAGCCAGCTATGCAAAGACACGAGAGGAGAATATTCCCGGCTGGTGGTCCTCAACTTGGGGCACACACTGGCACCATCTGAGGAGCCTCAAAGAATACTAAAGCTTGCCGCCCCCCACCTCCACTTTCTGATTTAATTCTGTAGGGAGACAACCTGGCCATTAGGATTTTTCACGCTTAATAGGGATTTTTACCCGCTTTCCTGGAGCCGCTAATTATACAGTGAGGCTGAGAACCACTGGTTTAGGTGGAAGCAAGTGGAAGTGATTCCCGGTCATTATCTGATCATCTTTGGGTGGCGGCATTTCTTTTATAACCATGCATTTTTTTTTAACAATAATTTTAAGCAGAAGAGAACTCAGAGCAAATGCATATAGTATAGTATCTATAGTAATGCATATAGTATCTATATAGCAAATGCATATATAGCAAATGCATTATAGGACCGATAAAGGTCCAGGGCTTGCCTAGACCTAGGACATTTGAATTCTAACTGCTGCGGATCCAATAGCAATGCCATCGTGGGCAAATTTTCTTACCTCTCTGGGCCTCAAGTTTATCCTATTTCTAGAATGAACTCCTCAATTCCATGACTCTATGAACTGGAGCTCTGAGTAAGCAAGAGCCAGCGGAGGCCTCAATAGTTAGAAACCTGACTCCGCGCGAGAGGATGTCTCTAAACATCCAGAATTCTGGAGGATCTTATCAGATGCTTCTTTTGTTTTTTTGATGCAGTTTTCCCGTAAACCAGATTTCTGGGGTTTTCTGATGCTGGCTCTGAATGAACCACGGAAAGACGAACCATGCCCTGCTCTTGGTCTCCTTATGTCCCAGCCTGACCACTCTGCAATCCTCCCCATCCCGATACCGCCACAGTGTCTCTGAGGCCCTGCGTAGAATCGTCCAGGGCCAGCTGGCGAAAATACCTCCTATTTGGCCTCTGAAATTTGCCAAGGCTCTGCCCACATTTCCCAGAATCGTTCCTTCGCCTCTTTCACTTTCCCCTCAAAGAACACAAACCCCAGGAGCCGGGCACTCAGGTCTTTCCTCCAGCCGTACCACATTCTTAAGGACTCGATCGCAAAGGGGAGAGGAAGGAAAGACAGGCTCCAAGCGTTTATTTCTTTTCTGTTTGCTGCTTGCGTTCTGGCTGTGGTCCAAGCCACTGGTGCGGGGCGCTCGCCCGTGGGCTGGTGTCTGCTAAGAGGACAGGGAGCCGTGGTGCGAGGCAGTGGGCAGGGCTGAATCTAGGTTCCTGTCCTGGCCCTGCGACAGAGGACCTGCCACTTCAGTGTCGTACGTCTCTCGGGAGGGTCCAAGTTACAAGAGCCAATTGGGAGCATCTCTTTCCAGTTCCAAGTTCAGAGTCTTCACGTGGTAGCTTGAAATTGGCTATAGTGCAAGTATTTACACCCTGGAAATCAGCAAAGTCTACAAATCAGGACCCTACCGCCAACCCTTTTAAGAGAGCCGCTCGTTACCCATGTACCAGCGCATGGTGGAGCGTGTGTGCCAGGCCGAGCTGTGCCCGTAGTCACCTGAGGGCATTCGTTGGAAGCGCGGTGGGCCCCCCACTGCAGACTCTGGAATTAGAACCTTCAGGTGCCTGCGGGGATGGCAAAGGCCTATAGGCCCGAACTGGCTTTCCGATGAGCTGTGGAGTCGAGGAAGTATAGATCCTTAAAGATGATTTTCCGCTCACATAAAAGCTCTGCTTCTAGTTGCCACCCGATGTGGTCACAGGCTACGTGGCCAAAATACCTCCTATTTGGTGTTCGGTGTGGCTACAAGCGATAATCGAATCATCCACTACTAAGCCACCTTTTTCTTGAAATCTGGGGACAGCTTTGCTCCTGATGGAGCCCGCTGATGTGTTTCTACCTTGACAAGGCCATCCCTGCTCCCCAGGTCTCACGGCAACCTGACGGTGGGATGGGAGGTCCCTGTGATGCGCGGGTCCTCACTAGTGATGCTGGGGCTCTGTGCAGGCAAAGTTTGCTTTCAGAAGTGACCTCTCAGGGGAAAGAGCACAGGGCGTAGTGAGGTGCCTACTGATGCCCTTCCGTGTCCTGGGTTCCCTCCGGGATTGGAAAGTCAGCCTAGCCCCTCAGAGGCTGGCCTGCGGCCTGTTGCTTGTGCCACGTTGGACTTAATGGCAGCTCTTGCTATGATCTGGGAAGGAGAGGGAATTGCTGCCAAAGAGAGACAGAGACAGGGATGTTTTTAAGTGTCTTGAAATTCTACTTTACAACCCTCGGGACGCTGCCAGCGAACAGACCACGGGCTCAGTAGCAGCCACCAGGAATGTCTTCTCGAAGCAAGAGGATGCTGGGTTGCGGAGGTGTTGGTAACCTCTAGCTCAGCCAGGAGGAGCACCATATCTGTAAGAGGAGGACTTCGGAGCTGGGGGCTTCTCCTCTGATCCCTCACCTGCCTCTGTGAGCACCGCCCTAAGCCCTCTTAGGATCTGACCTTGACAGGAATGGTTTCCTGCATTGTTCTCTCTCTGATTTCCTTCTTATCCCTCTTTCTTCCTGGCCCCAGCTTCTCTACCTGCCTTCCAGAATCGCCCTGGGGATGGCCCTTCCTGCTTTGTGTGCCCCCTCATCTTTTTCAGCCTCCAGCCTCCAGCCCTATGCCCTTGGCATTGGGCAACGGCCTCTGGTGCCCTCTCTTCTCTCCTGGGCATCCCCAGTCACCCCTGACTCCTGAGAAGCAGGTTCCGGACCTGGAGAGGCAAGAGGGGACTGCTCAGAGCCTGGGGATAGGAGTGGGAGCCTCCGGGTGCCCCCTGAGAGGCTGTCTGACCCTGATCCTGGGGGCAGGAGGCCGGGGCAGAGTCTGCACCTAGAATGGGACAGAGGGACCTAGGGGGTGTCAAAGTTTTAGGCCACTCCTGAACTAACCCCAAATCTCACCCCTAATTAGGTCATCTTCTCCAGAGAGCGACTTGCCTCCGGCCAGGTCCTGTGGGCCTGGGTCTGGACAGGGGAGCCTGGCATGTGCCTCGCCTGCTCCCCGCAGCACCCCCTCGCTGGCAGCGCCCCCCAATCTTCGCAGCACCCCCTTGCCCACAGCATCCTGTTGCCTGCAGCGCCCCTCTTGCTCCCCACAGCACCTCCTTGCATGCAGCACCCTGTCGCCTGCGGTGCCCCCCCACTCTCCACAGCACCCCCTTGCCTGTGGTGCCCCTCCCCCCGCAGCACTCCCTAGCTCGCAGCACCCCTTGCCCGCAGTGCCCCCTCTGCTCCCCGCAGCACCCCCTCGCCAGCAGCACCCCCTCGCCTGTGGTGCCCCCCTTGCTCCCTGCAGCACCTCCTCGCCGGCAGCAACCCCTTGCCTGCAAATCCTGTCTCCTGCGGCGACCGCCCTGCTCCCCAGAGCACCCCCTTGCATGCATCACCCTGTTGCCTGCGGTGCCCCCCTGTTCCCCACAGCACCCCGTGGCCCACAGTGCCCCCCACCGTCCACAGCACCCCCTTGCCTGCGGAGCGCCCCCTGCTCCCCGCAGCACCCCCTTGCATGCAGCACCCCGTCGCCAGCGGCGCCCCCCCAGGTCCGCCCCCTCCCCCGCCCCCCCTCCCCCCTCCCCCTGCGCCCTCGGGTGCAGCGGACGGGCTGAGCCCTGAGCCCGAGCCGGCTCCGGCTGTCTGCGCGCCCGCTCCAAGGCAGCGGGGTGAATGGCCGGCATCCAGCCCCGCCGGCAACTTGAAAATAAAAATAAAGCAGAGAGAAAAGAAATAAATAATAAGGAGCGCGCCCGAAAGCCAAAGAAAATACAATCGCGGGGCGAGTGGCGGGGGGGGGGGGGGGGGGGGGGGGGGCTGCAGCCGGGCCTGGCCCTGGACGCGGGGCCTCTGTACCCCCCCAGGCCCCCCCCCCGCCCCCCCAGGCCACCCCCTGCGCGTCTCTGTCCTAATTGCAGAAACACAATCCGGGGCTGCCCCGCCGCGCCCCGGCGAGGCCAGGAGAGGCCTTGAGCACCCCCCTCCCGCCAGCACCCCCCAGCACCCCCCAGCACGCCCCCCGCCCCGCAACAGGGCCCGGCTTGTTCTTTGTGCGGCAAATATTTATTTTGGTTCAAGTGGACGCCTTTCCACAAAGACCACCTGGTTGTAATCAATAACACCTATTTTCAGATAATCTGCCGCTCTCTAGGCAGAGCCCACGGCGCTCACCCAAACAGAGACCTTTTCAAAGGGCATTTTAAATGGGCTGGATTCAGCCGGCTGGAGGAGGGACCCGGCTGGGGGGGAGGGGGGGCCGGGGAGCCCCGCGGACCTGGGTGGTCAGGCCCTAGCGCCCGGGCGCTGCCAGGTGGCCCTCTCCCCTGGGACCCTGATGGGGGCGGGGAGAGCTTCCAGGAATGTTTCTCCAAACAAATGAAAACCTTTCTTTGGTGGGCCAAATGTTGCTGCGGAGGCAGGCTTCTAGAAACTCTGACAGCAGCTTCCCCTGCCTTCCAAAAGAGCATCTCCTTGTCCAGTCGGGGTTTGGGCAGAGGCGCCTCACCTTGGCCAGCCTCAGAGGAGGGCAGGGCTTCCCGCACGTTCCTCGCAAAGTGAGCATCAAGCCAAGACCATCTCCCAGGACAGCCATTCATGCAGGAATCCGTGCTCATCACCTACCTGGGGCTGCCCGGTTCCAGGGCTCGAGGGCCAGGATGCAGCCTGGAGCAGAATGGATAAAACCCTGCCCTCCTGCAGCTTAGGTTCCAGTGGGGAGAGACAGACAATAAAGGCCAAATACTCAAAGAGTGAGGTGTATTCCAGAAAAAAGAGAGTATATGGAGATTGCTTTGAAAACTGTAAAGTGCTTTGTGTTTCAGCCCTGAGGGGGAAACGGCTCTCTGGGCTGCTTTGTCTCCTCTGTGGCAGGTACCGAGGAGATGAGTGCACGCCAGTGGACAACCCCAAGAGTCAGAAGGTGCTGCAGGTTCCATCACATTTCAGGTGGAAACAGCAAGCCTGGGTTCAAGTCCACCTACTAAGGTAATTTCAGAGCCTTGGAATCCTCGACCACAAATCAGCTCAGTAACACCCACCTCACTGGGGTGCTGTAGTATTAGATGAAAACCCATAACCGACTTCACCCACTGATACTTCCTTCCTCTCCAAGAAGCCATGTTTTAGTTTAGGTCCAGTGGTGATGTAGTATCCTGGTGTAAAATGGCATTTTTAGACTTTTCATAACATAATTTAAGATTCCAGGTGGAGCATGGAAACCAAATGTGTCCTGGAAGCTGAGGCTGGGGGTTGCTTTCATAGGAGACGCTGGGCTGGGTCGTTCCGCACTTGGTGTCATCCTGACTCTGGCAGGAGGGATGGCCTAGGCCAGCCAGTCTGGGTGCCTGCCATGCCCACAGCCCCACTCAGGGAGGAGCCAGGGCTGCTCTGTAACATGTGACTCTCTGGGTCACCGCCGTGGGGCCCTGACCCAAGGACAGCTAAGCCATGAGCTTCAAGTAAGCCTTGAGGTGCTTTGAGTGAGGTGACAATAATTAGCTTAGCAAGTAAATAACTCGGCAGACCTCTCAAACAATTTTTTAAAAGATTTATTTATTTATTTGAAGGGGTGGGGTAGGGGCAAAGGGAGAGGCAGAGAGAAACTTTAGCAGACTCCGTGTTGAGCGCAGAGCCCGGCAAGGGGCTCCATCCCACCACCCCAGGATCACCACCCAAGGTGAAACCAAGAGTTGGTCGCTCAACTGCTCAACCCACTGCACCACCCAGGCACCCCTCTCCATCATTTTAACGGGCATATGGAGAGACGGAGGCGTGTGGTAGTGGAAGGACACAAAAGTGGATGTGAAGAAGGTATCTTGGTCATGGGAACTGAGAAGCATCTTCTCTTGACTTCCTTGGGCTCTAGTAGCTTTCTTATTCCAGGCTCCATGAGGCTGGCTGTCCATTTTTGCAGACACCCACCTCCCTCATCGCCATGGGTGTTTTAGAGTGAGTTCCCAGTACCTCAGGGACTCTGAATGAGCGCCTGTCCCTTATGACACAAAGATCTACCTTCTGTGAGATCTGTCTGCATAAGGTAAGGATGCTCCTTAACCATATATGGCCAGTGTGGGGGATAGGCAGATAATGGGCACAATGGCATTAAAACCTCTGGAGATAAAACCATTCAAAAGACTTGTCCTAAAAAAAAACAAAAACAAAAACAAAAACAAAAGACTTGTCCTTTAATCAGTTACTAAGGGCTTCCAAGCTATCATCCCGAGAAATAACTTCTCATGTCCTAATGCTGTTTTCTCCATCCTTAGAGATAGCTGGGAATTGGTCCTGGCTGGGCCTGAATTTATGTCACTGTTCTTCATCAAGAACGTGGCTTTGTCCCTCTGATGAGATGTCCTCGGCACTGATGGTTAGCTCGGAGCTTGCTGAGAGATGAAACTTGGGCTCAGACAACCCAGTGGGGGTGGATGGCCCCGGAAAGATTATGATAAGGAAGGGGTGAGGGACAGGAAGAAGGGTGGTGTGCTGGAATTTAGGATAATTGAATTTGCTGTGCAGCCAGCAGTAATGACCTGGGTCATCCGTTGGATCTTTGGTCGTAAATCCACTAAGATCAGGAAATTCCAGGGTTAGGCCAATCTTTCCATTTTTTTTCCCCTCAGAGATGAAGATGGTTGAGGATTTAGAGAGGAATGGTTTTCACCTTCTCAAGATGCTATGACTCTGAGTAAACTCATATTTTTGCATTTAGCTGGTTAAACTTATGTCTTAGAAGCCAAGTTATCTGTTCCTCTGGCTTTTTGTCATAGTTTCTCCCAGGAAAACCAGCAGGACTTCCTATATAAAGAACGTTTGTCCATCTGCTCTGTTACCCAAAGTGCTGGAGGTGGACTAGACTCCCTCCAGGGACCTACTGCTTGTGAATTATGAGACCTTGTTTTGACTCCAGTTTTCTCTCCATTGCTTTTTGGACATTTGCTAAGACAAAGCTGTGGAGCCATTTGTAATGAACTCTCAACAAATTGAGTAACTGATCTCCTAAAATCTAGATCTTTCTTGCAAAGTAAGACTTAACCTAAGTGCACATTCTATGCAAATGATTTTTGAGGCACCTCCAGAGTTTTCCGGAAACCTCGCAGAACAAATACTCAGAATATAAGATATTCCTCTAGGAGTGAGGTATAGGTAAGGGGCTAGCATCTTCTAGCAGAATGCAGGTCTCCTAGGCATGAAGGGCAGCTTGGGGAAGACTCTGTCTTTGGCCACAAGACTTGCTGTGGGGATGAAAATCCTTGCTTTCTTCTGCTACTCTCTCTTTTCACTCCTATCTGACCAAAATCTTCGAGGGTTGGCTTTGAGCACGAGTGGCAAGTCTAGGATTTGGTTGCTGGATTGAAGCCACTTGAAAAATTGGATCTATTGGGGTATTGTGTCTTAGATTCTGATCAGGTAATCACCAAAGTTCCTTAAAGATTCAGTGTATAAAAAAGAAGACTGCGAATCCTCTGTGATACGCTTTTGGAGGCGGATTTAAGCTACAATTTAGTTGACTTTGCTTTTCAGAATCAGTGGCAAGTTCATATTTCTTCCCTACAGACTACGTTCCTTTGGACAGAGAGTTGAAACTCTCCGCATTTTAAAGATCTCAAGGTGGATGTCTTATGAATAGTGGTTTCTGAGTAGTCATATGTTCTGTTATGATTTTTTTTAATGACAAAACTTTGAGTTACTCAGAAAAACCCTAGATAAGTAGAAGTTCCTCAAAAAGACAAAGAGCAAATGAAGGGAAAGTTGTCAGGAAAAGCTGAGGTATCTGGAAAGTATCGCTAGAGTATATGTGATACCTGATTAAACATTTCTGGAAGTCAGAGCCTCAAGACAATATAAGAATCAGTGGGGAAGGAAATGCTACATCTTCTGGGGAAACCAATGAATGACAGACAATGACTTGGTAAAAAAAGAAAAAAAGAAAAAAAAAAGAAAATTGCCAGCAAATTATAAGAGTGCTCTGGTCTTATACTTTTACCATATCTCTCATGTCTTTATTTTCTCTCTATGTCTCTGGAGTTAACCAGAAAGTCGTGGTGCAGACACCTCACCCTGCCTCTCAGACCTGCTGGGCAGCTGGGCTCCGATGCGTTCTGGTCGGCAGGTGCAGTCTGACAAACAACAGACCCATGTATCAGATCCTTCTATAAAGCCAGGCACTTGCTAGGTGCGAGGAATTAAAAAGAAAACATTAGGCCCAGCAGTTCCTATCCTTCCTGTCTTTATAGTCTAATGGAGGACACAGACCTTCAGATATAAAATAGATTCTGGGTCTTAGCCCAGCTCAATAGCCAAAAGTAATTAAAAAGTTGATTCCATTCTTCCTAAAAAACATTTATGGCATATCCCAGAGCATTGTTTTTTCACACTGAGTATCCATCTCTCCCCCCACCCCCATTCCAGTCTCTCCCCTGGATACCTAGCACAAAACTATTTGCTTCATTTTATGCCCATCCCCAACTAGCTCCTTAGTCTCTCTGGCTAAATCCTCTACTCTTCTCTCCTTTCTCTTACTGTTCTCTAGAATCTGCGTGTCAGAGATGTAGGTGTGTGTGTGTGTGTGTGTGTGTGTGCGTGAATGCAGAGACAGGCAGAGACCACACATTAGTGAGGTTTGGAGCCCCTTGTCCTCCCCCCACGGCCAAAAGATACACACATGCAGTGAGCTATGTGCGGTTTGAAATGTATATTTACAGATCTTCTCTTTATCTGCTTCTCTTCCCTTTTCTCTTTCCCTCTCTCTTCCCATTCATTTCCTTTCTCTCCAGAAGTATTTATTCTTGAAGCCATACGGGGGGAACAGAGCAGGCCAAGTATCAAAGTGCACTGGTAGCAGGGCCTGCCCTGGGTGAGGAGGGCACCATGTGGAGGAAAGACAGTGGCCGTGGGGGACTGGGGTGTGACCTGTCGTGAGAGGCAGGGCTTGAGCAGAATGAGGAGGGTGTCCTTGCAGAGGGGTGACCTGGCTTGGAGTGTCAGGGCTTGGACTGGGTGAAGAGGACATCTATCCGGAAGCACAGCCTGGTGTAGGGTAAGGAGGGAGCACATGGTGAGGTGGCCAGAGTGGGAACTGGGAGCGGGGAGGGGGGGCAGCAGAGATGGACACGGTCACTTGCAGGAGAATTGATAAGTAAGTGCATATATTCTGCTTAATGGAAACCATGTTTCTCATTGTCAAATAAGGGAATTACAATAAGGAAGGGGAAAAACTAGGTGAACCCTGTGGTGTTAGATCAGAAATGGCTGCATCTGCGTGAACTTCGGGTTTTCAATATGAATAGATAAAGAAATAAATACGGATACCAATGTCTAAGCATATGTGATGGTTATTTTTATGTGTCAATTTGACTGGGTGAAGTGTTGCCCGGATAGCTGGTAAAACATTATTTCTGGGTGTGTCTGTGAGGGTGTTTCTGGGAGAGATTAGCATTTGATACAGTAGACCAGAGGAAAGATCTTCCTCACCAGTGTGGGTGGGCACCATCCAGTCTGTTGAGGGCCAATCTGAACAAAAAGGGGAAGAAAGGGTAAATTCTTTTCCTCTGCTTCATCTGAGACATCCACCTTCTTCTGTCCTCAGACACCAGCACTCCTGGTTCTCAGGTTTTCAGAATCGGCTTGGGACTTACATCATTGCCCCCCCCACCCCATTCTCTGGCCTTTGGACTGACTCAGATTGAATTACATCACTGGCTTTCCAGGCCCATCAGCTTGTTTCTCTGGAGAACCCTAACGGGATATGTGTGTATATAGATCTCTTTCTGTTGTGTCTATGTAATGTATGTGTATGTAGGTACAAATGTTGCCTAGCTCTGTCCCCTGAAAAGGTCCAGGAGCAGTGATGCTACAATAGCAATGAGCACACCTAGCACCGAGATATTGGGTTCTAAATATCATTTCCCATTAAAAAGAACCTTTTCTCCAAGAGATCCTAAGAGGAAACAATAGATTTCATGGTTAGGACAAGGAGCCTAAAATATGTTGCTGGAAAAACAAGGAAGTGCTCAAAGATCGCTTGAGCAGATCAAAGGACATATCAAGGGAACATATCAAAGGACACACAAGCCAGCTTAAATGGCATCTCACTGGAACAAGTGCATCACCAAATCAAACAATGATAGGAACATATATCCAGCAGATAAAATAAGAAACCATGAGTCTCTAGCAAAATAAATGAATGAATATATTGAATTTTGAAGAGGAATATTTATGTAATTTCAAAGTACCTACCCACAAAATACTTGTTAACTGCAAAGGGGAAAAGAGTAACTGTACAGTGGACAAGACTGGAAGACACCGTAAAATGAACTTGATCAATAATGGGATAAACTGAAAGTGTGTGCCACCCATAAAGTGTGTGGAGAAAGCACTCGTCACTGCCACCAGAGATTCCTAGCCTAAATCTGATAAGGAAGAAATACCAGACATCTCCACACTGAAGGCCATTCTACAAAATAACTGGCCCAAAATACTCATAGTCGTTAAAGTCCTAAAAGTCAAGAAATGACTCAGGAGTGTCGCAGACTAAACACATGGGACAACTAAATGCAATTGGAATTACGGGCAGAATCCTTTTGCTACAAAAGGCAATAGTAGGACAATTAGCTAAGAGTACATGGTGCCTACGGGTTACGTGGGAGTGGTCGGCCCATCTTAATTTTCTGATTTTTCACGATCATATTGGATTATGTAGGAGAAATACACACTGTTTGTGTTTGTTTGTAGGAAATGCACACTGAAGGATTTGGTGTGATGGGGCATCAGGTCCGCAGCTTTGGAGTAGCTCAATAAAAAATGTCCTTCGTAAACGCAGCTCCTCCGTTAGTTTGTGACTGTTTCAAACTTTTGCAATTTTTAAAATTAGAATAGTATATTCATAATATGCATAACAATTGAGGAGTGTGATTTGACTCTATTTTATGATATCAGAGAAGAACAGAGAGCTACTTACCAAGACGGTATCTTGGATTTCCACAGTTCTTTTCGACACGTGGAACATTTTATTTGTAGTATCTCACTTAGCTCTCGTGATAGCCTTGTACAGTTAGGACTATAATCTTCGCTTTGCAGAAGGGAAAATCAAGCGTCAGATACAGCATGTTATCATCGTGAGGATAGTGGAAATGCTGGGCTTCACACCCAGGTCTCTCTGATTCCACTCCCCTTCCCTGCCCCATTCTTTATCTGTTCTTTGAACGTGTAAACGACTGGCCCACTACTGCGTCCTGCTGCCACCACAGCAAACAAAACACCGTCTCTTCTCTCATGGAACTTACAGGCTGCTTGGGGTCTTCAAACAATCGGAGCCAAGCTTACTAAGCATAAAATCCCAGCTCCAAGCCCCTATTTCTTAGCTGATTTAAAAACCCAACCCAGCATTTCTGACAAAGGGCATTTTTAGCATTCTTTCATAACAATCTCATTTTATTTGCAGCATCCCGCAGCTTGGCAGCGTGCTCGACAGACTTCAGGTGTACACAGAGCCAGTGGAGGGCAGGAGCCCAAGCGGGGCACGACGAGGGCCGGCTGGGCATGGGGGACACACGATGAGTCTCTGGAAAATCCAATTTACTCCCACTTCTCACCCATTTGGAAAATGCCTTATTGCCCACAAAACAAAATCTACCCTGCGCTCAACTCCCCGAACAAAGTGCTCACTGGTTACCGAGGATTTAATAAAAGTTCTTGGAAAAACCTAGCAAATACTAGCAGATAACAGTGATTGCGTATATACTTCCTGTACAGTAGTTAATAATAAAGGGTTTTCCACGTGTGTCATCCAGTACCTCACAGGAACTCTTGCAGGAGACGTTACTCGGCTGCCCAGGTCGGGGAAGTGCAAACGAGGTGCCCAGTAGGCGGAAGGGTCAGAATTTGAACCCAGCACCTCTGGCATTGCATCCTTGCTCATTTATCTACCTAAGTTGCCTCCCTCCTCCTGCTTAGAAAACACAGGAAGTAACGAACTCAGTTAAAATCCAGAAGGTTGGTGGAGCAGTTGTAGGTAAGTGAGTGGTCTCCCTGGAAACTTTTTCTGTTTCCCCTTAGAGCTTTTAAGCGAAGTGTAAATTGACTGTGTGCTTAGGAATTTACCAGCTCAGACAGACTGAAACAATTAGACAGGAGGCCAAGTCAGAGTGAGAGGGAGACAGACCCCAGGCACGTGAGCCGACATTCCTTTCAAAAGCTTCCCTCCGTATCCTTTTTCAATTGGCTGAAGCCCTGGAGGTTTGACTGGCTAAACCACTTCCTCTCAGAAGTGTCCGTCCCCCCTCCCAGGGGAGCCTGGGATTTGTAGTCCTGGAATCAGCTGACCTTTCATAATCCTGGAGCTGGGCTCCCTGGCTGAAGGGGTACGGAGGCAAATCCAGGAGCTTTCTATATGATGAGGTATCCAGGGTGCTTTTTGGCTTTGCAAAAAGCACGTCCTGGAGAAGAGTTGAAGTCTCTGTTTATTTACCAGAACCCAGTCCCCTGGTCCCCCTCTCTCTAGTTCTTTATTCCCCTCTTCATGTCACCCATTGATACAGAGCACCATCCTACTGCCTCCTCCTGAGGGCTTGCTGGACACAAGCCCAGCCCTGCTGCTGATGGTGGAGGAGCCTCCAGGAGGCAGATCCCCAGTGAGGTGTTGGATCGGGGCTGGACGGCTGAAGAGCCATGCCTGAGGGTTGCTCCCCAAGGTGGTACCTTTTCAGTTCTTCAGATGACATATCCACGTGATGGTTGTTGATTCAATAGGTACTTGAGGTGGAGCATGTAGGTCTATAGACCACCTACAGAAAACATTGCATTTTGTTTCATTTTTCTTTGCTTTCTAAGCCCTCACTAACCACTGCCTTGGCCTGGCCGCCCCTAGGCTTGGGAGGGACAGATCTTACTTTCTGCCCCGGTGTTCTGGAACCTTCTGATCTCATCTGGTCTAAACTAGTCATACACCCATCCGAGGGCCCACACTTTAGCGTGACCCACACTTTAGTCCATGACTAAATAAACACATTCAATTGTAAGCAGATATTACTAGTTAAGTTTTTTAAATGGTCATTTTTGGTGTTATTTACTGTGGTCACTGAGCACTAGAAATGTTGTAAAACAATAGATATTGAATGTATATTTTCCTTTGTGTGGAAGTCAACAATACTTTTAGTCACAAAAAAAAAAGAAAGAAAGAAAAATAAATAAATAAAAGAAGAAAGAGAGAAAAGAAAAACAAAAGAAAAAAAAAGAAACCCAAACCAAACGACCTTCTGTTCCAAAGAGCTGTTGACTAGCATGCTAAACCTTGGGAAAGAATAATTTCCATTAGAACCGCTCACAGGGGACGCCCGGGTGGCTCAGTGGTTGAGCATCTGCTTTCGGCTCAGGGTGTGACCCCAGGGGTCCTGGGATCGAGTCCCACATGGGGTTCCCCACGGGGATCCTGCTTCTCCCTCTGCCTGTGTCTCTGGTTCTCTCTGTGTGTCTCTCATGAATAAATAAATAAAATCTTTTAAAGAAACAAAAAGAACTGCTCACGGGCTTATTATGCTCCCCTCTGCTTGGCTTGCACCTTGCATTCGACTGAATGAACTTCATGGCACAGGTACAGATGGTTGAGTGGGGAAAATACTGAACAAGCAGCCAGGATGGCAAAGATCCTGTTTGTCCTCTGCCACCAGTCAGCTGGATGCCTGTGAGTAAGCTAGTAAACCCTAAATCTGGGCATTATAGGGGACCGAATGCCAGCCTTATTCTGCACAGATGGCTTAGAAGGAGGAAATGGTGTCTTGGTCCTGTTAGTGAGACACCAAATTCCTCAAGGTGGAAGCATCTTGGGGAGCAAATTCAAGGGCAAGGTTTGGTCAAAGTTCTAAGACTTTGGTAGAGGTGATGGACCTCAGCCAGTGTTTGGATAGGGCATATGAAGAAAACCTCTTAAAAAGGTGAACTCCTAATGGTTGGAGCATCCCTTCCTTCCCAGAGCAGCAAAAAATATGTGCCTCTATTTTCCCTAACGATTACTTTGCAAATTTCAAAACTGATGGAAAACTGCTTGGCTGTTGTGGAGATTTGCAAAAGTATCCAGCCACGCTATTCTTAAACATATCGAGCCTTTATGGTTTCTTTTTCTATACTTGGGCCACTAACACCGGCTTTTACCTTCTCCTTTCTTAGAAGTCACTAGAAAACCCTTACAGATGTACACATGCATTCCTCTTCAGATTACCTTTCTTGTTGAGTATTGGCAGTGAGAGATAAGTGATACGAAGAAAATAGGAAGAAAACATTTGAATTTCAGTTTCAATTTATTTTTGAATTTATATTGCTCTTGAAAATGTTCTGTTTTGTATCTGTTTTATAATATAGATAGTAATACTATAACAATTTGTGTATATGATTTATAAATCCATGTTCATGTATTGAGAATATTTGCTTAACACATGGTTTAATGGTAGGGTGCAATTTAAAAAAAATTGGAGACCAACATTCCGAGACACACCTCATTTCCACGTAGGTAGACATGTTGTCTAGAAGGTACAAAGTGTTACCCAGGGAAGATTACACAGATACCGATATTGTGAGTCTCATCTCTCATACCATCAAGGGCTTTCCAGGCCTCACTTGTTTTCATTATAAAGTAAAGGAAATGGAAACCTAGCTACTTAACAGTGAAGCGATTTGAAGCAGGTTTCTTCCTTGGAAAGAGAAAAGAACCTAACGATCTCCATGGGCCATAAGATCCTGACATGAGACCAGAGGAAGCCAGACCATCTTATTCTCTGCTGGAATATCAAGAGGATGGCCACTTGGGTTGGAGGTGTGCAGTGGGTGAATCTAATGGACAAGGAGTCCATCCTGGATGGAACTGGAACTGTGTGCTTTGCTCTGGTTCTTGGACACGGATTATCGGTGGCCCTGGCTGTCATCCTATAAAGCCCCTTTAGGCCGGAGGAAGAATTTAAAATGACATTTTAAAAAATCCCTGCAGATGTCATCAGTAATTTACGTACCCACTTGACTGGGCCACTGGGTGCCCGGGCTAAACATTATTTCTGAGTGTGTATGTGCAAGTGTTTCCAGATGAGATTAGCACTTGAATCTGTGGACTCCTGAGGTAGATTGCTTTCCCCAACGTCCAAGGACATCGCCCAATCCATGGAGGGTCTGAATAGAACAAAAGGCACAGGAAGGAGGAATTCTCTTCTTTGCTTCCTGCCTGCCTGCTTGAGGTGGGACATTTTTTCCTCCCCTGGGACTGGGATTTCTCCCATCGGCGTCCCTGGTTCTTGGGCCTTCAGGCTCACACTAGAACACACATCACTGGCTTTCCTGTGTCCCCAGCTGGCAGATGCCAGGTCACGGGGCTTCTCCGCCTCCGAGGTCTTGTGAACCAGGCGTTCATTGTGAATCTCCACAAATACCGTACATCTTACGGGTTCTGTTTCTCTGGAGAGAAACTGACTAATACAGACAACAATAAAAACCGCACCGATTTTGTGCTTTCTGCTGCACAGCAGTATATGCACACGTGAAAAAGTCTATCCGGTGCAAGAGTTTCAATCGGAAACTTCCCCTGGGAAAACCCTTTGACCTAATGAGGGGTAAATAAGAAGACGATGTCCTCAGTTCTGAGAGAAGAAGGCACAATTTATTTAGTCAAATTATTTTACAACATAGTCTTCATTGACAGTTGTCAGCTTAACACTTAATATAGTTTTAAAAAAAGTCAATGATTACTTGCAAAATTATATATATTTTAATATCTAAAAAATATATTGCATATATAGGGCAGGAAAATCCCTCGTATCCACAAGGGACGGTTTGCTTGTTCTTTCCAAAGTTGTGATTATTGCATTATGGTTATTTACAAACATTTCCAAAGCATTAAAGATTTGAATGGATTGCCTTTACCTGCCTGTGTACGCCCATTAAATACTGCGTGGTGCTTCTCTTTCTAGTAAAGTCAGTGACTCAAACGTCCTGTTTTCTTTTTAGCAATAGTCACATTATGCTTTTTAAAAACCAGCTATAAAAACGTACAAACAGCCCAAATGTACAGATTGACAAAAGATGTACAAATTACATTTAAAAAAATAACGACTGATTTGATAGTAAAATTGTCTTTGTGACCGAGGTCAACTCGTTTATTTATTCTTTTTATTTTTTTAATTATCTATTTTTAATACTGCGAGATATAGGAAAATAACTCTGCATAATTTATACAGTAAGTTGCCTTCTGATTGGTTGACCCTGGACTGGTGGTCTGACAAACGCACAGCGCTTGCGAATCTGTTTGTGTTCAGAAATCCCTAAGACTTTTCAAAGTTCTGGGACCCGCTGTCATTACTTTAAAAAAAAAAATTATTTAATTCTCTGTCTTTCAGGAATGTCTGCATTTGCATTAACATTTCTTAGTTCATATCTTGACTATTTCTAGAGAGGATGGTCAGCCTAGTGCATATTGCCCACTGGGAGGGATTTTGCAATGCCCACGGCTTCTTAAATACACACACACATGTTCTTTCTTTTAAATTCCAGTTGGGTGAAAACTTCACTGGCCTTATAAACCAATGTTCCAGTTGCCATCCACTGAATATATGTCCTCCTAAAATAAGATTATAAGCTTCCTGCCTCTATTTTCACTCAGTCTCAAACCAGAGCATTAACTGGTTATAAGTCCATGATTCTTTATCATACTGAACCCTACAGGGTCCATGATGAGACCCGTGTATTGATAAGAAACTGCTTTGGTCATGAAAACATAGAGAACGTTTACAGTTTCTTCCCTAGAACCATGATACAACCATTCCAGTAATCTAAAGATTCAGCTCAGAAGATGATAGCGGATTGAGAATCCAAACTGGTGTACTGGCCCAGAAAATCATCCATCTCTTGGTTCAAGGTAGAGGAAGCAAAAGTTACCAATGTTAAAAACAAAAACAAAAACAAAAAACAAAAATAAAGGATTGGTTTTAAAGAACAAAGGTTCTATCCAACGAGAAAGAACATCCAGTTTTGTTTTCTCTTCAAGGCCACGTATGTCCTTCAGAGGCCAAAGTATCCCAGGAAGTGTGAGGAATGGGGGCTTCAGGTAGAAGGCCACCGACGGTTAAGCTTCTAGTAGTAGCTGCCTAAGTGTGAGGGCACGTGGGTGTTAGGGTGGCGGGGCACGTTGGGGTTGGGGTAGATCCCCCCCGTGGGGGAGGTCCAGTATTGTGACGCCGCTCCAAACAAGCTGGAGGAAGTGACGGGCATGGAGGTCGGGTGGGGGGGGACAAAGTTCACTTTCTGTTGGTGGGCGTGGTAGGAAGGCATGTAGGGGATGTCGGAAGGGTACTTGTACATGGACGACTCGGTGGGGTGCGGCTGCAGGGCCTGCGCGATGCCGTGGAAGTCAAATTTGTAGGCATACCTTTTGCCGTGCACTTTGGTCATAATGTTTTTATCGTAGTAGTATCGGAGGGCCCGGCTCAGCTTGTCATAATTCATGTTGGGCTTGCTCTTCCGCTCCCCCCAGCGCCTGGCCACCTCGTCGGGGTCCGTCATTTTAAACTCCCCGTTGGTCCCCTCCCAGGTGATGCAGCTGGCGTTGGCACTGTCCGAGAGAAGCTCCAGGAGGAACTGCCACAGCTGGATCTGCCCGCTTCCTGCAAACGGGAGAAAACACAGTAGCTCGGCCCGGCGAAGTCAGCACCCAGGGCCCCCAAATGCAACGATCCTCTCGCCCCCTTTGGGGAAATCCTTTCTCTCCTTTGACGTTCAGCATCTCCCTAGGCCGGCAGCCCCTCCTTTTCCTTGTCGACTCGCTTTTCTGTTTGCCACCCACCTTGCCAGAGCCAGCAAGGTGAGACCTTAAAATGATTGGCCCCGAGGCCCCGTGAAACGCCCCGTGGATAATGAGGTGCCCAGAACCAGCTGGAGGATTCCGGGGCAAGCTGCTTGCCACCCGTGTTGGCAAGATTGTTTTTTGAATCTCTTCTTCTAGAAAGAGCTGCATTGCTGACTAGTCTCTGCCTACTGATGAAGTCCCTCCCTCCCACCCCGGGAGTCCCCTGTCGGTGTCAAAGGGAGTCGGGGCCAGGAGACCACTATCAGAGTTACAGGGAGAAGGTGTGGCCCGGGGGCCAGGCTGAAGGGATCTGGAATGTTCCTTTGCAGAATCCTAGTGCTTGGCTCTCAGCTCTAAGTCTGACAGAGAAGATCTTGGGTGGAGAGAAAAATAAGAGGAGCAGGAGCTGGGTGGCTTCTCCTGCCCCCTCTCCCCAAGAACCCCAAACAGGAATGGCCAGGCACTAAAGAACGGGCCTGCAGACACTGGCAGCGGTAGTTCCCTGGGAAGGGAAGGCGTGGGCTTTACCACTGCAAAGGGCCGGGTAGCTCACGTACTTGGTTTAGAACTTGTTTGAGAGCTATTTTTAACACTGACCCTTACATGGCATTGTCAGATTTATTTTATCTGCAACTTTTCAGGGACATGCCTCTTTCATGAGGCTAGATAAGTGAAATACTCTCCAGACTCTAGAATAAAACGTCCTTGGGACATCTATTCACTTGTGACTTCCATGAGGGCCATCACTGAGAACTCACTGGAATTCCTTCCCTTGCTCCCCATCTTTCCCTGAAAAAATTTCTACAAATCCAAGCCTCCGTGCAGATATGCAGCAGTGCTAATATGTTTGCTTTCCAGAAGCAGCCTCAACCAATGGACATGACTACCACCTAATAACAAGCTCCAACCTCTCACTTGTATGCTAGAGAAGCAGATATTGACCATTCCAAGGGAAAGAGTACATGTTACTTCCTAGTCAGGTGTCTGTGACCTCACAAAGCTATGGAACATTCTGGAAAGAAAAACCTTGCAGGCCAAAGTAAACTCACCAGGGTTGGCTAGGCGACTGCTGGTCGGGCCCAGGATCTGATATGGATCTAAGGAAGCAAAAAAGGAAATTAACTTCACTGTTATTAAAAATATAAAAAAACCAACAGTATTAGTAATAAGAATACCTCCGGGGTTTATATTTTTATTTCAATATCATGGGGAAAAAACTGATTTCAAAAAACTGTACTGCTTTTATGTGCAGACCTCAAAGATCTGGAGCAGTTACGGGTGGTCATCCTCATCATTGCAGAAACACAGGGTACTAGCAGCATCATTGTTTTTCATATTCGGTGTCTAAAATTTGTAGTTAATGCTGCCATTACCTAAAATGGAAACCATTTGGAAAGAAGCTGGCTAATAGTCAATCTTCATGAATAAGGTGAAAGATGTTTTATCAAAATGGGTTTAAAGAAAGGTCTAACGAACTCCTGGTCCTTAACAGCTCTGTACCCATCTCTGGTTTTAAGATGGGGCGTAAAAAAACATGAGCCCCGAAATCAGACAGCCTGGGTCCCAGTGCCAGCTGTGTTATAAACTAAAGAACTCACTGGGCAATCTCCATCCCTGACTAGTACCAAATTCTGGCACCTTCCACTTTGAAATGACAATACTAGCCAGATTTTATATTTGGGCTATAAAATGACTATATTTTCTATCTTTGTCTCCATGAAACTCACGTGATTATTTAATTATAAAAAGAATCTTTGCAATATTGGTTCCATGAGATTGGTCTTCTTCTTCTCAGGCGAGGAAATCCTGATACACAGCTGGATCATAATCCAGCCAGCTTGTTAAATGTTTGATACAATTTTACTATTTTTGCACTTGTCATTTTGAAGAAATCAACATGATTTGGGGGTTTCTGCTTACCATTGTGAATTAACTTGAAAAGTCCCCAAAGCTGCTTAGTCAACCCTTTCCCATCCATATACACACTCAGTACGACAACTGAAATATTTCTGGCAGGTAATGTCTGATGCTGTTGTCACTGGGAATTCTTTAAATCTGCTGTCAAGTCCTGTTTGGCTTGGGTGTTTCACTCAGCACGGGCTTTCCTAACCTTCTTGATGACACGTAGGTCAACTCTCTGTTGCTTTGCCTTCAGTAGAGATGGAAAATGATGTTTCTCTGCCCCAAAGCAAGTGGCTTTGTCCAGAACTTAGTCTCAACTGTGTCACACAGAGAAGACAGAGCTGGGCTTGGGAGTGGACATGGCAGCTGTGTTCAGATATGGGAAGGACCTTCCCACAGAACGGGAGGAAGGCTTTCCAGAGGGCAAACCAGAAAGCCTACAAGGAGGCAGTTTCAAGGAGGGGGACTTTGGCCCCAACAGTGGAAATGAGCCTAAGGAAGTAGCGAACTCTTTGTTGCTACAAATATTCATGTAGAGGTGAGGTAATCATAGGACAGATGTCATAGAAGGATGTTACAGACCTAGTTTCACTCCAATACCAAGAGACCAATTCCATGGTTTTAGAAGACCCCCTGCTTAATCTGCTAAGCAGACCCATCACGGGACAGGGGTAGTTTTAGAAGAAAGGTTTTGCGGAGCATTAAAGGTTTGGACAGCAGCTCGGGAGTCTGTGGGTTAGAGCTCTAGCTCTCTCATAAACCAGCTGTGTGGTTTTTGGCAAATTACTTTCCTTCCTTGGGCCTCAGTTTCTTTATTTTACAAAATGAGGCATGGGGACATATAACCTTTACATTCTTTTTACCTCTGATATTTAACAAACCTTCCCCTGGTTCTAGTGCCTGCCATTTTTCATTCACAGAGCTTGTAGAGGGAGCCAAATAGCGACCCTCCATGAAAGAAAAATGCCACGTATTGATTCAGTCCTCCTCAGGTGACCGCATGGAATCAACGGCTGTATAAGGAGCAAAGAAGGGATTACCCATCCCAGACAGGTACCTGGTTGGGGCCTTTGTTCAGTATTCTTACTCATTGCTTGTGCTCCTGCCAGTGGGGGACCTGTGGTGGGGAAAGACATAAGGTGAGTGGGGCCACCGTCCATGAGGGAAGAGAAATGTCTTGTTAAAAGCCCTCCACAGTGTGCTTCCTCACGCATTCGCTTATCCACCCACTCTCTACTCACTTATTTTATTTTATTTTATGAATTTTTATCTAAAGAGATGTCTGGATGGCTCAGTCAGTTGAGCATCCAACTCTTGGTTTCAGCTCAGGTCATAATCTCAGGGTCATAAGATTGAGCCCTGGGTCGGGCTCCATGTTCAGTGGGGAATCGGCTTGAAAGATTCTCTCTCTCCTCCTGCTCCTTCCTCCATTCACTTGCTCTCTCTCTCTCTCTCTCAAATAAATAAATCTTATAAATATTTGTCTAGAATCTACTAGTCCTGGCAGTATTCTTGGTGCTGGAGATTCAGCAATGAACCAGCGGTTCCAGAAGAACTTAGGTTTTCACGGGGAGACGAGAAACTGCAACAAGCATACAGCACAGCATGCCTAGTGGTATTGCTGCTGTGAACTGCATTTTTAAGTAGGAAATTTAGAGTTTCTTAATGGGATGGTGACATGTGAGTGAACGTCACCTGCTTGTTGTGTCTCCATGTTTTGTGAGGTCCTCTCGTGGAAACTGCTCACGTGCAACCTTTCTGCTCCCACCTAGCTTCTCCATCCTAGACCTACAGAGCTTCTTGAATGGTTTGTGGATGAGTATGACTATATCCTCACTACACCCCTCTCTTCCCACTGGCCCATCATATGATATTTAGCCAGTTTCATTTCCCTAAACCATTTTACTCCACCATCCAAACACCTTTGTGAGTCCTCACTGACTAAAGAAGGAAGGTCCACCTTCACAGCATTCTTCATGCCCCTTCCTTGCCTTTCCAGACTGCTTTCCTTCTGTGCATCCTAAACTCTAGGAACCTGGAATGGTCCCTGACTGTCAGACATGTCAACCTTGACATCTTTCCCTGCCCCCCACCCCCCCAGCAGAGCCTGTCTTCCCCATCTCTGCAGGCCCAAATCCTGCCTCTCCTCTGGACACAACTCAAATGATGCCAGATTCACAGGCCTTCCTTGATACCACCCAGATGAAAAGAGCTGTGTGTGTGTGTAAACCCTCTCCCCAGCTTGACAGACTGGCCTGTGTTTAATTCATCTTTATGAACCCGAGAGTGCCAAGTCCTGGGCACAGAATAAACAAACAACAAAGACATAGTACTGAAAGGGGTCCTAGAAATTGCTTGGGCATTAACTTTGTAATCCCAACCTCTTCTTGGAAGAAGTCCCTTCACCACCCATGTGCTTCCTACAGATAGCAAGCTTCACACACTCTGGTTAGGAATGTATAGTCATTCTCTTTCCCTACTCCCTTAGTGGGAAATTTTGGGTTGGACTTGAACACAAATTGATGGGTCAGACCCCTATGACCACCTCATAAGACTATCCTCCATCCCAGCCTTCAGGGATATCTATACCAGGGCAGGGAGGCTGGTATGATCAAATTTTGGTGCTCAGAGGAGGAAAGTCATGGAGGATTGTCATCGTAACATGAATGGCAAGATGCAAATCCAGTGGCCTTCCATGCATATAGAAAACCCAGTCCTGAGAAGCCTTCTAGCTTCAAAAAGGCAAAAACCACATGCAGTGCAACACAACCAAAAGGCCTGCATGAAAACCCCTCACCATCTTTCAGGGAGCAGGTATCATGGATCGTCCTACCCTGGCAGTGAATTTTGATGTCCTCTCCGCAAGCAAGACAACGTGAGCTCACTCCTGCCCTGCTTTAGCTCATGACCCCGTTCTCCACCTGTGTTTGCAGAAAAAATGTTTGAGTATGACATTTACTTACTTTTGTTGAGGCCAGAATTCACGTTATTGCCCCATCCTCTCCGGACTGAGTCATAAGAAGGGTCTAATGAAAAACAACAAGCAGAGGTACATTAGCATCTCCAGCCTTTCAGAAGGGTGCCAGGAGGATTCTCTTTCCGCGATCAGGAGAAATTCGATTTAATCAGCTATGTCTTCTTAAGCATGACTGAATTCCAGAAGTGTCCTCTCTGACCAGGGTCGGGGTGGGATGAACATTAACAGTGATTGCAACCTGCCTGGGGTAATGGGAAGCAACCAGAATTTGAAATCAGAGGATTGGTTCAAGCTCTGCCCCTGCCACTATTTGTTCTGGGACTTTGGATGAATCATAACACTTCACCAAGCTTCAATATTCTCTAATATGGACACGGAACTTGATACGGTTTAGTGACCTTATGGGCACGGAACTTGACCTGCAATGTCTCGAACTGAGTATTATGTGTCCTCTCCCCCCGCCAGCTCCTAAATTCACATGTGTTGCTATTTCATCCCCGGTGTGGTGTGATGGTACAAGGAGGTGTGGGCTTAGGGAGGTAATTAGGTGGTGAGAGTCGAGCTCTCATCAATGGGATCAGTGCCCTTCTAAGAGGAGGCCCTACAGCTAACTTGTCCTCTTTCTGTCACATGCATGTACAGTAAGAAGTCAGCAGTCTCTGACCCAGAAGAGAACTCTCACCAGAACCCCACCAAGCTGGCACTGGGATCTCAGCTAGCCTGGAGATATGTGGTAAAGAGCTATTGTTTCTAAGCCATTCCGTCTATGGTACCTTGTTATTGTAGTAGCCTAAGACGGGCCATAATCAAAGGAGACAATGTATGTGAGGCATCTTCTAAAGTTTTCTACAAATATAAACTAATACAAGATTAGAAAGACAAAAAATTATCTATAGTTGGGTAGCAAAGGCCTTTCAGCAGCTCTGATGAGATGGGCAATGTCCAGGTTAAAGACTACATGGGAAGAATGTCTCAAAGACCAGGCTCGTGATGTTCCTGGCGGCCAACCCTGGCCCCTTGCTTCAGTGCACTGATATCTCAGAAGGAGGAGCACATTCCAGACTCTCCATACTCTTTCAACCCAAGTGGAAGGGTTGGGCCCAATGACCACAGAGAAAGGAGGAAGGCCAGAGGTGTGGCTGGGAGCAGGGGGATTAGAAAGAAGGGTGTAGAGATGAGGCTTCCCACCTGGGAAGGCCTCAAGGCTCACTCTCTAGTTGCCCTGCAGAACCTTCCACTGAACCTGTGCCTTTGTGATCCCAGCCTCTTTCCCGAGAGAGTCCACATGCCTCCATAACCACGTCCAGAAACTGTACAACTAACTGGCTGGAAAGCTTCCTCTTCTCCTTTCTCGGGGTGTGAGTCCCATTGAGACACTGAGCAGGAACAGCAGAAGAGTTTAAGGATTCAGAATTATGACTTTCAAAGTCTTTCCACGAACAACAAAGAAACCATAAAAACCATCCGAACAAATGGGGCACAAACCTCATCAAACAACAGCCTGACGGGGTGGAACGCAAACCAGCCCCCTCCACCCCTTCTGAGCCTCCCCAGCAAATCAGAGTAAGAGCGGAGAGGATGGACTGGCTCAGCCCATGGCCTGTTCTCATCGGTTCTGGCTCAGAAGAACCAAAAGACAGGGATAGTTTTCTTGTGGAAAAATCCACGTGCGGATGCACATTCCTCTGGCTCTGGAAAAGCCAGTGCAGCTTTAAAATTACCGTCTGTAGCAACTGGCATGAAAAGCAAAACAGAAAGTGAGCGGAATGGGGATGGGGGGGAAGGGGAGAGTCAGGGGCAGAAGAGAGACAAAGCTCTGTGCCTTTAAGTCGTCTGTTTTTATTTTTATTTGGTGTTCTTTTTTCTTTCACAATTCTCCTGCACATAGATCCTTCCTCTTGGTTAAAAGCAAAACAAACGGAAATCCCAATTTGTTCATGGGGCCTGCGGTTGAGGTGAGGGCTCTCGCAAGCATTTGCTGGGATGCCTTGCAGGGGTCTGCAGAGGGTGTGCAATGCTGGTGTAAGCAAATCCAACGGCGAGATTCCTCAAGATTTCTCTTTGGGGGCAGGGGAAGGGAGCAACTGCCCCTCCACTAACTTAGAGTCGGCCCTTGAACAACTCTGCTTAATTGTGCGGGTCCGCTTACACGGAGATTGTATACGGTACTATATGCGTATTTTCTCTTCCTTGTGATTTCCTTAATAACTTTGTCTTTTCTCTAGTTTACTTTATTGGAAGAATACAGCATATAATACATAAATCATACAAAATATGTGTTAGACGACTTTATGTTATTGGCAAGGCCTCTAGTCAATTGTAGTCCACAGTAGGCTATTAGTAGGTGAGTTTTGAACAGCCAAAAAGTTAAGACATTAATTTTCAACAGGGAAGAGTGTGAGTACCCCTAACCTCCATGTGGTTCAAGGGTTAACTGTAATTGGGAGTGACTCTTGTGTTGTACGTATCTCATGCTTGGCCATATAGACTGGATGAGGATTAATATGGAAAAAGCTCCCCGTCCTTGCATTTAAATATGAGAAGATGAGCAAGACAGTGGGGGAAATATGGGCCATGTGCCAAAGGAGTGGTGGTGATATCAAGGGGTCACTGGATGTTAAAGAGGGAGAGATGAGTGTAATTTGGGCCATTTGCCTTGAGTGGGATCCCTTGGAGAGGAGAGAGTCATGCAGGCACAAGACAGATGTGTCTAGGGGGTAAGAAAGTGACATCTGGGGAACAGCCATGGGCGGGAGCCCATGACTGAGGTAGAGGGAAGGGAGAGGAGAGAGGGCTGGAAGTGAGAGCCGAGGTCATGTTCAAGGCCATGGAGCTGGCAGCTAGGCAAGTGTAGTAACCTTGGGTGCAGGCAGTGGAAACCAAGAGAGATCATGGGCATGCAGCATTACCATCACCAAGCCTGTGGTGCAGAACAGAGCTCGTTGGGATAATGTAGGATGGATGATGCATCTGGAGAAAGAGGCGATTCTTGTAGGGACAGAACAGAAAGTGGGATAAAAAGTGACCAGTTCATGCAAACACACACACACACACACACACACACACACACACACACATCACTAGTTCCAGGAACTGGTGTGTGTCATCTGCAGCTCTGACTTGGTGTGTGATTTGCACTGATAAAATCTCTGGCTCAAAGTTTACTTATTGTTTTTTCAGTCAATCATTATTCTACCGAAGGCTTCCATCCTATCTGAAAGCTATGTTACATCCATTCTCAGGACCTAATTATGGCCATGCCCAGGGTCACCATCGACTTATCAACTTTTCCTTCTGTTCTTTTATGGCAGCTCCAGGATCAGACCGTGCTCATAAAGGCTATAGAATTTGTGGATGTATTCCCTCTAACCGACAGGGTGGACGATGGCTGGATTCTTCTCGAACTCCAGGAACCCAATCCTGGTTTGAAGCCAATGTCTTATCAGAGAAGTGTTTGGTAGCCCCATCTTTCCTCCCATGCCTGAAGGCCCAGGGAGGGCCTCTGGGGGATGTGATTCTCCCACTGGCCTACCTCGGGGGAAAGCCTGGCTGAGAAGACTTTCGAAGTCCTAACCAACCCCAAGTCCTCTAGTAGGTAAAAAATGAAGTGACAGAAACAGCGAGGCCACCAGCAATCAGCCTGAACTCTGTCCTCACTGTGCCTATAACAAAGCAACGAAGAGCAATGGGCCGTGCCATCCATAAGCTGGTGTCTTTAGCCAGCGGTCCCCAGGCAGTGTGTGAAATCAGAGCCACACAGACCACAAGGCCCCTGCCGGTTGCTTTTTCGTTCCCATCTATCTGCCCGGAAAATCCTGCTACTGGTACTTGGGTTCACAAAGGACATCCTGGGTCCGTTTACTGAGGAGGTTAACCAGTGCTCTCCGTGGGCCCTGGGGTTCATGGGGACAGCTGCTACACTCAACATTTCAATGAAGACCAGCGTTTCGGAAGTAAGTCCTGTTACAAAGACAAAGCGTGATGCTGGAGAAGACCAAGGCCAAGAACCAAGGTCTGGCACTCGGCCTTAGAGACCTGAAGACCCAGGGTAGCCCTGCGGATTAAATGAGAGAGCCAAACAAACGCCTGGCACAGTGAGAGCACGGAGTCAGCCTTGGTACGTGTTGGCCAGTAATACTATTATTGGCATCATTATTAGACACCTAAAAAAATGATTAGCCCCAGAGACACGTTCGCCGGCCCTACCAAATACACGTTCACTTCCCCTCCCCTCCCCCTACCCGCTTTATCTGCTCTACTAATTTGTCTATTTAACACCTAATTTAACTTAAGTGTGCTGCTTATGGTCTGCATCTCCTACCTGAATGTCAGGGTCACAAGGGCAGCAATCTTTCTTTTGTTCCCCGATATAACCAAGCACCTAGAACAGTGCCCCGCACAGAACAGGTGCACAATAATTATTTGTTGAATGAATGACTAGACAGGCCCATTCTTTTGTTCTTGCTAAGTACACACACTTCCTCTTACTGTTCACTATTTCACTAGTTGAAGAGAATTCCAGGCCCCTATCCTGACTTCTCCCCACTGAGGTCTCTTAGGTGATTTAAGTCTGGGTGATGAGGTGTGCAAGCCGTATTAGCCCTGGGTGCCCTCGGGACACAGTGGACAACAACGCACATGTTACATCGGTTAAAGCCCTGTCCCCACACAGGGAAGGCAAGGAGTGGACATCACATATCTATGTGCCTGCATTTTATTTTATATACTCTTCATAGCGTAGTTCAAATGACGGTTTGTTTTCTCCTACTTAAAAGTCGCGCCAGTGAAAACTCAGCAGTGTGGCAGCTCCAGTTCCAGACACACAAACAGAAATATGTCTATAACCAACATGGAAAAGCCTGGACCAGGGAGTTAACCCAGCGGCTCCCATTTCTACGCCAACACCAGCCCTCCCTGGGCCTGTTGCCCAGCTGTGTCAGAGCCCCTGATCCCCGCTGCCACTCAGCGCAGCAAGAGCTTCCTGGTGGCGTGTGACGGTCCACGCAGCAGCAGCCTGAGTGTACCCCGAGCTCCACCCCCAACCTGCCCCCAAATACGGCGCGTGCTATCTGCTTTCTGAGGACTGTCTTCTGAAAAGATAAGCTTAAGGTAGCAGCAGAGAGCACAATGTTCAAAAAAAAGTGGCTGCGAGGGGCCAGCAGACTGGTGGACGATCTTCTGTGTGGTGGCAGATGGCCTTATCAGCGGAAAACTCGCTCAGACTCTCGGGAACTGTCTTTTGACTTTGGTAAAGGCTGACACTCCCTGGCTTTGTAGACTACTAAGATGACAAATCTCCCTGTGATTCCTTTTCAGAGAAGTCACCAAAAGGACTCCGGCTGGAGTCCGTGGTTTCGGGCAGCCCCGAGATCAATTTTTGCCAAAGCAAAGAGAGACCGGAGGCTTGTTCTGGAGAATCTGGGCACTGCTGGGCATTGTAGATAATTCAGCCTCATGTATATAATGGCCTGAACAGTATCTCCATTATGTGATACTCAGTGTGGCTGAATCTGACACTAAATGGCCTCTCAGATTCAGGAGAGCCTCCCGGAGCAGAGAAATATGAGCATGGAGATTTTTTTTTTTTTTTTTCTGAAAAGTCCCTGTTGGAAAAGGGAAAGCTTTTTCTGGACATGACCTTCTCAAAGACATCCCAGTGTTAACTCAGTTTCTATGTGAAGCTTTTAAACGGGTTCTAGAAATCTGGCCAACTGACTCAGGAAAGAAAGTTTCTTTCTGCCCCGACGCCCACGGTTGGCCGTCTGAAGGCCTAATGTCCCAGGGAACACGCAGCTCTCCACTTCGTCATGACCTCACCTGGAGGCCAAAGATGCAGTGACACCAGCACACAAGGGCCTCTCTCTCTTGATCCCTTACAACACAAGGCTGCGCTCTCAATTACTTGATGGAAAAAGACGAATTTTCCCTGAAACTTCTCATCACATTTCTGGTTGCTGCTGAAAGAGTTGGCAGCACCGGACCCTGTTTATCCTTGGAAAGCCAACTTCTGAATGTAGACCTTTCAGCTGAAGAATGGACAAGGCTGCTCGCCCTCAGAGCAGAGGCTTTTCTCAGCCAGATCCAGACTTCCTGTCTTGAGACAGTGAGGATGCCGAAGGAGACCCAGAGCCCCCAACTTCCCAAGAAAAGGCCCAGCCCGCCCAATGTATGTAGGAAGATACATCCCCTAGACGCATGGAGGGGAACGACCTTGTCTCTCGTAGAAGGTCGGGCCGGATGATCCTCCAGGGTTCCCTCTGAGGTCCTGGGTTTGTGACAGGCCCCGTCTCTGAGGAGCTGGCCCTACTGGCCAACAACCCAACCCAGACTGCATTCCTCTGTGTTCCTCTTCATGTTGCTTTGACGTTGGACCCGACCTGTGAAAGGCTGCTCTGCTTCCTAAACCTTCTAGACCCCCAACTCAGGACCAGCTTCTTGGTCTGCCACTGTCTCCACTATAATGCCTCCCAGCAACCACGCCAAGATGCCTGACCTTCCAGCCTGGCCTCTCACTTCAAAAACTGTGCACAGGCAACTAGCCCCTGAGTGGTGATGCTGTATGCGGGCACAGGATGCCCCCGTGAAGGCAACTGTCCTCTGTGGGAGGCCCTGGGGTTCCTCCAGCAGCCATGCATGGCACCGAGAGTCAGTTCCTCCCGGGTTCAGGTCCCAGCTCTATCATTGGCTCTGCTGAGCCATCTTTGCCAAAAGGCTCCTCTGATTTTTGGTTCTGCTTCTCTAAAAGAGCTGAACAACAAATGCATCAGAAGATGGTCTTGAGGATTCAGTGAACATCGGATGAACGGCAACTTCAAAAGATACACTATAGACCTGGAGTTTATTCTAACTTCCTTGCACCTCTAAAATGGTTCTTTTGGTGAGTTGGGGTTAAAAAGTTCATCTTCCTTGAAAAGGAAGAGAAGCCATAGAGAGAAATGGTTCACTGCCCTAGAGGATGGTGCGGGGCTGCCTGCTGGTAGAGTAGGCTTAGGCAGTACAAGTCCAGTGTCCACCCTCCTGCCAGCTGCCCCGGGTCCCTGCCCAGCCTGTCCTGGTGCCCAGAGCTGTGTTGCCTCACCTCATTTCAACCCGTTCTATAGGGGCAGCCCAGCCTTCACCTCAGTGGCATCTTATGTTCCAAAGAGCAACAGAGGATCTTGGCTTCCACTGAGACCTCAGGAGGAGGGAAGTATCTAGGGAAGGCTTTCCTCAAACTTGGAACTCACAGAAAAAAAACATCCTGGATCAGATTTCCTTTGCTCAAGGATCTCGTCCTGGAATCCAAACAGCTCCTCAGCCTCACAACCAGCCCCGCTGCGTGGAGTATAATGGAGGTACTGTTTAAGATATTATACGTGCGAAGGGGGAAAAAAAGGACCTAGAAGAAAAATGCTTGGAAAAAAATGGATGGCTTTTAAATATGAAAAGTTTGGAAAAGCAAGTGGCACATTCACCAGGCACAACCCGGCCAGAGTCACGCGAGGCTCCCGCAGAGCCTGGTCCCTTCCTTCACCCGGTGTCTCCCATGGGCTCTGGTTCTGAGAGACACAGAAGTCTAAATGACCTATTTATTTTGATAAGGCCTCAAAGTGGGATTTTTGAGCCTGCCTTATGTGGAAAAGCAATTCGCCCCGACTAGATTAATTGAGTGTTTGCCCAAATTCCCCTCCACATTGGGCCATGTAGACACAACTAAAGTACAGGCTTTTTGGTCAAATCCGCCTCAGGTTTAAAAGGATTCCAAGTAGGAAAAAGAAACCCTAACAGTTCCCTTAGGTAACAGGGCTTGAGGAGAAATGAGAGGCAGTCTGTGTTTGACTCCCTTCGCTCCGCTGAAGACCCTGATGGGAACGGCTGGCGCTGACGTTTTCACAGTGAAGCTGTCCTCACTCGCTCTGGCCATCAGGGATACAAGCCTGTGTCTGCTCTGCAAATCAGCTTTTGCATCCTTTTCTTTTCAAGCTCTGCGGGTCAAGGCTCCCTGGTGAGAGTCAGATGGTTATTGCTCTACCCTCCTCGTTCTCTGTGTAATTCTTTGTGCATGTATCTCCCTTTGCTTGGTGATGATCTTTTGGGAGACAGGGACTGTCTTAAATCATCTTTGTTTCCCTCGCCCACCCGAGATTCTTCCCTTCTCCACTACTAGCTTATTGGACTGAATCAGTATCTCCTATTCCACATTAATTCATTCAACCAATTTTTATCGAATGTCTACTATCGCACCAGACACTGCTCTATGTGCTGAGAACACAACGATGGCTAGACACACGTGCCCGCTCTGTGGGACTTACATTCAAAACAAACAGTAAACTACATTGTATATGAGAAGCTGGTGAGAGCTAGGAAAAAAGAGAAAAAATACTGAAAGCGCAGCAGGCAGTCCTAGGACGGGGAGGGCCTCACTGAAAATACGCGATTGGAGCAAAGACTTGACCTGTCTACTGTTGTGACAAGAGAGCTCTCCCTTGTGCCATACTTTTCTCATGAAGAGTGACCAGCTCGCCTTACATTGATCGGAAAGCCCGATGCCCTTTCATTAGCTCTTGATTTAATGAGAATTGTTTTATGTTGGAAGACAACAAAATCAGTGAAAAAATTTGACAGCATCTTTTCTGTGTTTGGTGTTTGGGTGAGGACAGTAAGAGGAGTAATGAATCTAGTCTAGTAAGAGATTTCACCAGTTTCTGCAAATTTATTTATTATTATTATTATTTTTTAAAGATTTATTTATTTATGATAGACATAGAGAGAGAGAGAGGCAGAGACACAGGAGGAGGGAGAAGTAGGCTCCATGCAGGAGCCTGATGTGGCACTCGATCCCAAGTCTCCAGGATCACACCCTGGGCTGCAGGCAGCACTAAACCGCTGCGCCACTGGGGCTGCCCAGTTCCTGCAAATTTAGAATCAGGGCAATTGGCAACTCTGAGGTCTTCCCCTCCCAGTGTCTTAGGATTGTCATTCAGGTCAAGAAACTTAAAAATCCCAACACAGCCTATGATTTGTCCTCTGACCTGCATCTGAAATAGTTTGCAGGAAAGGGTGATTCTCTGGGGTCAGCGTAGGAAAAGTGGACAGGTCAGTTTATTGTGAAGGAATACTCCATCTCTGTGGCCTTGTAGGTAAGCATGGAATACTTTCATCCATGAGTCCTCCATCCACACAACAAAAACACAGTAGTTAAAGAAAAAGAACCACCAATTCTTGGTAGGTGGAATGTGATCTCACTTATATAACAGAATCAGAGGCTTCTTTTCAGACTGGAAGAGACCTCAGACATTATCTAAACCAGACATGCAAATTAGCACAGGCCTGGAGGCCCAAAGCCTGAGAGAAAGCATATGTGGCCATATAAGAATTTTAATAGAAATTGAAAGTATGACTCATAGCATAAAAACTGCCATTCTCTAAACTCCTCTAGGATATTGGGCAGGACCTGATAATTATTTTACAGGCAGGCCAAAGACTTTTTAAGCTCAAAGATTTTTCAAAATTATACCAAGAATGATTTTCCTCTCTTTGGAAGAGTGGTACCTAAATCTTAGTGAGCATAAGGCTGTTTGTGGTGTTAGCAAGGGTGCCTAAAGATTTTTCACTAGAAGGAATTCCGTAATTTCTCTTTAATCTACTCCAAGCAGGGAAACAGCTCATTGCAATGGGAAGAACTCTGGACTGGGGTTCAGAACTCCTTGCTTCCCATCTCTGCTGGTTACCAGCTGCGTGAATTAAGGCAAGTGACTTAATCCCTCTGAATCTCAGTTAACCTATCTGTAAAAGGTAGGTACTTGAGTGGGGCAGGTGTGGGGCGGGGGGGAGGATTCTTCTAAATTCAAGAGTTTGGAAAACCAAATGGTTCCTTTAATACCCCCAGGTTCTACTGAGGAGAAATGAGATCATGTGTGTGTGAGAATGCTTTATAGTTTAATTCATCAGAGATAGGAAGTGATTCTTTCTTGTGTCAACCAAAGCTAATTTCTTTTTGGTTCTTTCTTTAGTGAAGCAGAAGGATTGAGTAAATATTTAATTATTTAAATTGTCAAAGACTAGATTTCTTTTCCCTGGTGAATCTATCAAGTGTTAATGTTTATTTACTGGATATCTATAGGGCTGGAAAAAAGGTTGCAGGACCAAACTCACAATTAAAGACTACGAGGAAATCTTGTAATTAAGTAATTAGGTTCATAGATAGCTTGTGAGTGTGGTAGTGAGATTGTAGTCTCTGGGAGTAAGGAAAAAATATCTTGAAGAAAGTGGGACTTCAATTGGGCTTTGAAAGGTGTATTGAATTTTGTTAGACATTTTCCTTTCAGAGTATACTTGACACGAGAATTTGAACTTTATCAAAGAGGCATGTTTAAACTTTTTCTTGATCCTCCCAGGTGGGAGCTTAAAGATCCCTGAGATGAGAGAGGAAAAGCCCACACAGGTCCTGGTTAGTGTTTCTAGCTGTAGTATCTCTTCCTCAAAGAACTAATCTAGAAAAGGATAATTCATGAGAAATAAGTTCTTCATTTTCTTTGATAGGGGCTTCTCTAAAGAGAGTAAGTTATTAACATTTATTTATAAAAACAACTTGGGAAAGGTTTTTATATTAAAATAACGGATGACACTATTGATGGCTTGGGTTCTCACTAGAAGTTGCCCCAAACCCCTACACCTCTGGCAGGAAAGAAGCTTCTCTCTCTCTCTCTCTCTCTTTCTACAGATAGAGAGATAGATAGATTGATAAGGGAGATAGGTAGGTAGATAGAGGGATAGATAGATGATAGAATTTGGTTTATGGCATGAGACAAAGCAAGCTTCTTTCAAACACTTTCCAATGACTACCGCCCCCAAACAACCTCCCTGAATAATTACTAAATCAGTAAATTTTGCAAAACAAATGCATTTGGAATATTGTATGTTGAGGCAGCCACCAGCAGGTCCTCTGGAGCCCTTGACCTAGTATTTTCTTTCTCAAGTGTTTTGGGACCTCACTACTCAAAACAGCCAACAGGGGGCACTTCTAGCTTCTATTACAAACCAAGACCACATGGTAATAGACATGGAGTTACATCAACCTAGGCCAATTTCACTTTGAGTCTTAGCTCTGCTATCTGGAATGGGATGAAATGTCTGAGTCAAAGTGAAACTTGGTAGAGATGAGAGGCCTAAAATAGTAATAATCAAGAGTCTGGAGATGAATTGGAAATTCAAAACTCAAATGGCCCACTTAGTAAGTGTGAAGTGCTACTGAGAAACTGGCATTAACAGTGGTAGGAGCCACACCCCCCGCCCCAGCACTGTCACGGGAGGCCCCTCCCTGGTGGGGGTGGGGTGGAGGTGTCTGGCTGAGCGATTGGAAGGGTGCTCTTGAGGTCAAGTGGCCTCCAAATACCTTTCCACAGCCTTGCCCTGTCTCCTCCCACTCCCCCCACCCCCATGTTTACTTAAAGCCATTTTCTCTTATTAAAATGCAAATGAAGCATTTTAATGGGCTCATCCATTTCTTGTCACCATCATTAATGTTGCAGGGCAAGTTGGTACCTGTCTGGTCTTGGTTGCTCCAGGAGCATTTATGAACAGCTTCAAGACATAAAGACAAGACACGCCCGGGGAGGGCAGGAAGGCCGAAGTTGTGAGAACTCATAAGCAGCCAGGACAGGACCTGGGCCTGAGTGCCTTCTGGGCACAGGGACAAGGAAAGGCCCAAACTGTGGTTGCAGAAAGGATGCCCATGCAGAGCAAGGGAGGCACATTTCTTCTCCCTGCAGTCTTCAAACAAAGCTCTGGCTTGGTGGAGGTGGCATCAGGGGACAAGATTCCAGAAGTTACTTATTCAAAGAACTTAAATCTGGGCTTGACTTGCTCCCGGGCTCCTTCATCCAGCACAGGCGCACAAGAATCCAGGAGGGTGTGTGTGGGGTGGGGTGGCTGGAGCTTCCTGGCATGCTTCTTTCAAATGCCCCCAGGCCATCCTGGGATCTTCTTCCTCTTGGAGCACCATGTGTCATTGAAAATAAAGGTAAGGGATTGCTTGCCTTTGCAATTTGGGGGACATTTCACAACTAGGTTTACTAGCCTCATGTCTATCCACCCTTGATGTAAAAATTAAGTTTATTACAGTCCTCATTGACGGACTGTTACTTACTCAATCTATCATAGAACACAAAAGAATGTGTAATGTTATGTAAATTATAGAGCACGATAATGAAAAGCACGTCTGTGAAACCACCTCACATGTTTCTCGAAATGCAAACACTGAGCACACTGAGTCAGGTTTCTGATTTTTTGGTCCTTAGCAGGAATTGATTAATCTCATCACATCCTCTTAGCAGCTAGATGACAGCAGCTGCCTGGAAGACACGGGTCTTTCCGAGGGGTGGCTTGGAAGGAAGACTGTGGAGCCTTGTCACCACCTGGTGGAAACTGCTGTGCCTCATACCAGCTTTGGGATTTGGGGTTAACCTATCTGTGCCCCAGTTTTCTCATGTGGGACATGAGAAATAATAATAGTGCCAACTAAATAAGGTTGCTGTGAAGTGAAGCGAACAGCAAGTTCTTGGCATGCGAAAGCCCTCCGAAAGTGCTAGCTGTTATGGTCAGCGGGGAAGGCGGTGAGAAAGGAAGGGAAGGTTCAAGTGAGCAGCAGGTGATACTACCTTTCCTTGGCTTGGTGGCTTGGTGACTTGGTGCTCCTCTGCCTTTTCTTTGCAGGGGAACACATGACCAGAGGACTCAGATCTGCAGGGCCCCCAAGGGGAGTTTAAGCTGATCAAAAATGCTCCAAAAAGGTGAAGTGGAGCTATCGTCTTGTGACCTCAGTCTCTTCCCCACAAGCTCTTCCCTCTTGGAGGAACCATCTTGGGGTCAAGTGAAGGGGAAATGGGACACATGGTAGGAAGAAAAGGCAAGGTCCACAGCCCCCCTGCAGCAGATGAAGCCAAAGTATTGCTCTTGTCTCGGGCTCGGGAAACACTACGAAGGGTTAGCTGTACGCTAAGCTCTTGGGGAATGCTTCGAGGCACTTAGCCTATAATTTTCATCCATCCACCCAGTGGCCTCGTCTAAGACACAGTGGCCACCTCCAAGATGCTTCAGGTCTTGCAAGGCAAAGACTATTATGATAGAATCTGTTGGATGCTAAATTGGGAAGACAGTGGGTCCAAGCAAAGCTCGGTGGGAATGGGAGGATGACCATATGGAGGAGATGGCGTCTGAGCTGGGCTGTAAGGGGTGAGCACATTTCTTCTCCATTAAATATTTAAATACAGCACGGTTCTCCACGGTGGGCGTGGCGTGGGGGTGGGGTGGGGATTTCAGAATGTTGCTTCCGAGGACAGAGATTGGGCTGGGGGTGAGACAGGGGAGAAAGGGTATGTGCCACTGGACAAGGCTGTCACATCCCTACACCCCGAAGGGACCTAGATTGTTCTGGAACTGACTTGTGCCTGTGGACCCTGCCTGGTGAACCTGGGCAGCTTTCAACTACGCACACTTGGAGAGGCTGGCTTTGGCCCCACAATCCCACTGAGCTGTGGCAGCAAAGTCAACTGACCTGAGTATCTAGAGGAGACAAGACTGAGAAGAACCCGCCTGGAACTCTCGACCATCACTCTAGTTGTGCGTGTCTGCCCCGTACAACCTGGGGGGCTCCTGGTTGACACGCAAGCACCTCCAAATTCCCTCCTGAAGTGTGACGATGGCGGTCTAGGTCTTTAAAATAACCCATCCATCGATCAAACACAGACACCAAGGAGAATGATCCTGGGAAGATACCTTTGCTTGAATACATTTTTTTTTTAAATCCTCAAAGGAATAAAACGTATACAATTTGGATTATTCCTGTGACAGATGAGCTCCTTCAAATAAGGGAATTCAGCCCCTAATTGGAACTAAAGGAAGAAAAGATATGTCCCAATGACATTCCTCTGTACCTTCCTCCAACCAGGCAATGGACCAATACGGAAAGTCGTTTGCCTCGTTATTCTGGAACAAATTTACACTTGTCTTAGGAAACAGGCTAAGTGTTTCCAATAATTTAGAGAAAGCATGTCCTAGTCGCTGTGTGTAACCCACACATGTGCGATAACAGTGCACACAGCACACCCACGGAAAAAAATAACAGTGCTTTTACTTAAGAGAAAGGAAGGATAATGGTTACTTAGAAAGTGTCCCAGACAAGCTGTCAAATTGAATTCAGAGAGCTGGAGTCTGACTCCGGGACAGGGCTGGCTGGCTAAATTCCCTTGGGATTGGGGTTTCCTGCCTGCTACAGTTTGGAGACAACCATTCTTTGTTTCCAGCTCGCTCGCTCGCTCTCTCTTTCAATCTCTCTCTGGTGAACACACACACACACACACACACGTACGTACGCACACAAAAACATGTAGCTCTCCAAAGAGGGTCAGATCGAAAGCAGACAAAACATTAACTCTGGAATTTCAAAGAAAAACAGTTTAAAAAAAATAAAATGGAGAGAGCAAGCTACTGTCTATTCTAGAATCATAAATCTTGCCTTTGGACCACAGAAACAGCACACGCTCTCGCTCTCTCTCTCACACACACACTCAGCAATCACCCCTGCTTTGCTAAAAATGGATTAGGGGTATTTCATCATAAAGGAAAAACATATAATGACAAAGTTCTTAACGGGCCCTCCTGTGAGGCCTTAATACCCTCAAATTTTAAGTGCATGTTGGTTGACACAGACAGAGCCTGTGGAACCATATAACCTGCTACATAAGAGATGTTATTTACTCCCTAAAAATAACAGGAGATTACCTCAGAGTATTACAGGCCTTTTCCTACGGGGACACGTGTTCCAGACCAACCCCCATGTGCCACCCTATCCGGGGCATGCCCGTGCCCGGCACCACGCTTCCCTCCCCTTCCGCAGAGACACTGCACCCGGGAGGCCGCCTGAAGCCCACCGTCCCCCAAGTGCTGTACTCGAAGACACGTCACACTCATTCGCTACGCGATACACACCGTGCGTAGCTTTGGGAATAAATATTCTGAACTCCTCTCTGTTTCTTTTTTCCCCCATCAAAACAAAACTTCTCAAGGCAGCTTTTCAAGTTAGGGAAAAATTCAGAGATATAGAAAAGCAGAGAGAAAAGTCTATGGAACCCGGGAGGAGATCCTTTATCCTGCTTTAACCAGCACAGCCTCATGGTCAATCTTATTTCAGCCCGACGCCCACCTACTCCCCTCCTCAGCTCCCATTATTTTGAAGCAAATTTCTGGTTCTGGGTTCCCTTGCAGAGCTTCCCTGTCTTCTACAGGGAGACACCCAACTGGATGTGGTCTTCCAGCTTCATGTAAGCCACCCGGAGTCCACTCAGGGTTCCCCTCCTCATGGCCCTGTCATACATGAAGGCCTTGGTGCTTCCCCAGCGCATGCTCACCCCTAGAGAGCCTCCCTGGGGCCCCTCTCCCTAAATACAACCTGAACACATATGCCCCCCCACTCACTGCGGGCCCCTCCATATCCATATCTGACAGGCCCAGCCACACTGACTGGTGTCTTTGGGGTCTATCACTTTCCCCTCATCTCCATATCCACCCCCGGGACTACCAGGCTGCAGATTTCCAGAGGCCTCCCATCTTCCACTCTGACCTCCAAAATGCAACCATAAAGGACACCCCAGAGAGGATGTGAATGCAGGGGGAATGGCAACATTTGGTCATATATCACCCAGACTCCAACACACAGTATTTAACTACTTACTGGCCTAGTCTGTAGTATCTCTGATTGTAAGCCCCTCGATGGTGGGTGCTGGGGACACACCATATTTCTGGGGCTCAACCTAGTGTCCCAAACATGGTAGGTTCTCAATAAATGAAGATGTGATTGAAGAGGGCGGAGGATGGCATGAATCACAGACTTTTGGTCCATCCCTGACTAAGGTACTGAGTGACTTCAAGCTCTGTCCCTTGCCCTTCACTCCCTGTGTGGTCTTGGCTGGACCCACGTCTTCTCTGGCCTCACATCTCTTCTGTCACATGAAAGCTTTGGGGGTGGGGGAGGATGCTCAACTTCAGTGTTTAATGATGTTTCTCTTCTCCGTTACTCTCAGAGAATTTCTTGGATATAAGCATGTATTTTTCCTAATTGGTTATATGCAATTTCATCTTACTCCTTAAGAGTTCCACGTGTATCTCCTTAATAAGATTTTAAGCCACGCGGATGTCTCATCTGGGGTATTGCCGAGCCATACGACATGGTAAGGTAACCTTCTCAACCTTTGGCGTGGCTGTCAACAAATGGTAAACCCTCAAAAATATTCTAATTATTTTGCAATAATAATACTAATTATTATTCTAATTCATGCAGCTAACACATGGAGCATTTATTGCCGTGTCAGACACCACACAAAGTGATTTATGAATAGTATTATCAGCCCTGAATGGGTATTAAAATAGCCTGCATTTTATACCGGAGGAAACTAATGCAGCAAAAGTAAGTGACTTGTCCAGAGTCACACAGGCTGAGTCCAGAGCTTGAATTTTTAATCAATACACTACAATGTTGAAGTAAGAGAGGAATACCTGCCTTAGGTAAATTCAGAACATTAATTGAATAATTTAATTAATTTAAATTTAAAATAATTTAATCAGTTTAAATTTAGATGCTCGAATTAAGTATGTTGAGAGGTTGAGAACCAGCTTGGCAGGAGGAAAGAACCCAGAGACCTACGTTTGTGCCCTGCTCTCCCTAGACCTGGGGGACTTCCATGAACCCTATAATCTCTTCAGGCCTTGTTTTCATTATCTACAGAATGGGAATAATAATAATACCAGCCGGGCTGTCTCACGGTGATGGCGAGAGGTGCAAATGAGATAATGGATGTGCAAATGCCTGGCAAACAATAAAGCGCTGCAAAAAAAGGGGCTGTTGCTATGTACAGGGGTGGGGGGGCCCTGCCATCTGGAAATCTCCTTGAGAGAAGCTGGGCTCTTGTTAGCATGATCTTCAGCGCCAGTTCGGCATTTCTCTCCAAAGGGCGTGGAAAGGTAGTTGCTCCCCCCCACCCCCATACTTAGAGTGTAAGCACACAGATTTTTTATCCATTAACCAAGGCAACTGCTAGAGACACTATTCCACAGGCAGACGCCCTACCCGACCGATTTCAGGTTTTGCATTCAGCAGCAGGTTCTGAGATTCCCTGGCTGGGGCAAGAAGCTCGGTGCTACGCGGGCCCTTGGCAGGTTTATGAGTTCCAGGAGTTAATAAACAAGGAGCTCAATATCCTCTGACTTTTGGAGAGTCAGACGTATTTAAACAGATCCAGCATGAGGAGCTAAGGAAATGAGGGTTTAGGCATGCAAAGCAGCTCTGAAGGAGAGATGGGCCGATTGCTGCATGCTCATCGGCCAGCGGAGAGCACTGGGAGGCCCTAGGGTTTGCCCCGAAGACAAGGTGGAGCTGTGACCTGCGCCCCCAAACACATGCCCACCTTGGGGTAGAAGGCAGAGAGAACAGGTTTGGAGAGTCTGTGGTCCTGGCTCCAGGACTCACATGGACTTGGAGAGGCCTCTTAGCTTTCAGAACCCCAGCGTCCTTATTACAAAATCAAGCTATATGGGTGCCAGGGGTGGCACAGTCGGTTGGGTGTCTGACTTCTGATTTCAGCTCAGGTCATGATCTCAGGGTGGTCGCTGGGCCTGGAGCCCACTGGGGATCCTATCTCTCCCTCTCCCTCTGGCCCTCCCCAAAATAAAATCAAGGATCCAATACCATGTCTGCTATTTAGATACATATAATGAGGGCGTGAAAGAGGAATTTCTGAGATGTGAAGAAAGGTACTAACGCAAACGTGTCAAAATCAGTGATAATTATAACATCATCAATGACATCGAAGAAAAGAACAAATGGCAATCATGTGGTCCCTTCACTCAACCTGAACCTATAGGACCCGCACTAAGCGCCAGGAAAGGTCAAGATCAACCACCCAGTATATCTTTAAGAAAACCTGGGGGTGCTCTGAGCTGGGTCTCCTTGTCTCTCTAGTTTGTGTCCACACCATAGCATAGCACTTCTTGATTTTGGCTGCAGGTTATGAGAGAAACCTGGAGAGCTTCAAAACCATCCATCCCCGAAGTCCACATGTCACTCCCAGCTATTCTGAACTACCTGGTCATGTGGGTAGCCTGGGCATCAGGATTTTAGATTTTTTTTTAAATTTAAAGGTTTCATTTTGTTTTATTGTGATGATAAAACATCCCCAACAGAATTCACCATCGTTCACTATTTTTTGGTGTACATTTCAGTGGTATTAAGTACGTTCCTTGTGTAACTCTCACCGTCGGAACTTCTTCATCTTTCCAAACTGAAACTCTGTACCCCTTCAATGACAGCTGCCCCACCCGTCCCTCCTCCCAGCCCCAGTAACCACTGGTCTGTGTTTTGTCTTAATGCATCTGCGTACTCGAGTCGCCTCCTAGGCATGGGGTCGTACAATATTGGTTTTAGGGTACTAGTATTTTCTAAAAGCTCTCCCAGTGATTCTCTGCGCAGTTCAGACCAGAAGGTAGTGCCAAGCAGGGCTTGCGTATGAAGTCATTTTTGGGAAAAGAGAACAGGATGGAGGTGTGGATGGAGATGATGGGAAAATTATGAATTGGGGCAAAATAATGGGAAAACTTTCAACTCTCTCCTGAAACAACATTTAGGCCAGATATTGTCTGCATGGAAATCCAGTGGGAGGGAATGAGCCGTATTTGTTAGGGAGACCATCTGAGGCAAGGAAATTTTGAATCCTACAACCCGGCTTTGAGGCTTTGCTATGCTGTTGACTAGCTGTGTGCTCTTCAGTGAACCACTTAATATTGCTGAATTTCACTTTTTCTGTCTACAAACCGGAGAGGATCTTAGCTACCTCTCAGGGATGTTGCAGGTCAAAAGCAGAGGCAAAGCATGTGAAAGTGTCTACGGCATTACAAAATCCTACCCAGACGGCAGTTGTGGCTGCTATTGTAAACCGAGAACAATCACTTCCATCCTACTTTATTTTTTAAAAGTGCATTAACCTCAGCAAGTAAAGGTCTAGAGAGCATCACTGTTTTAACGGGGGCCAAGCCGTGACTATAGAATACTTAATTTAAAGGGGCTTAAAGACTGTTATAAATTAATTTTTAAAATCAAGTCTTACTTCCTGGGCACAAATAACCTTTACAGAGAGCAATCATTTTCAAGAGACAAGCTGGAAGGGTGATTATGCCATTTTAAAGCAAAGAAAGGCGTTCTAATTTGATAAGTGAATTGAAGAAGTAGTAATAGACGTCATCTCAACTTCTTTCCTTTGTGCTTGATGCCAGCACCTTCTTTCTTTTGTGCTTGATGCCAGCACCTGCCCTTTATGAAGCACAACACACGCATACACACACACACACACACACACACACACACATACACACACACACCAGAGCTCCGGGGCTCTTGAGGTTCTGGGGCTGTGTGGGGCTGTGTGTGTGTCTTATTCAAACAAGATGGAGCCAAGGTTGTATGGTGTCTTCTCTTTATTTTTCCATTTAATATTTTAAGTAATAAAGCTAGCTATTAGAGAAAAAGCATGCATGTGTGTGTGAGAGAGAGGGAGAGAGGGAGAGAAATGGGGAGGAGGGTGAAAAGGAAGGAGGGAGAAGCCTGATTAGCTTTGTCTTGCTAATGCACTTTGTTTTGTGGATGATGGGCCCTTCAGACAGATTCAGTCCACCTCACAAGGGGGGAGGCAACACAGAAGCAAGACAGCTCAAGTGGAAAGCTTTGCTGGGGACAAAAGATGCACCTGCAAAGCACAGACTTAATGGTCTCCGGAGGCCAGGACCGATGTTGGGAGACAAATGCCCCGGCACCACCTGAATGAGGTCCTGGCAGCGTGCGTTTGCCTGGATACTACAGTTAATTTATTTCAGAAAAGGGGTTGTTGCCCAGCAAGAGCGAGTTATTCCTGCAATAAGCCTGAATAAGCCCGGTGGCATTACAAATGCACGGCCGCCTGCACACAAAAGGGCCAAGGGAAGGAAATGCCGTATGGTAGGTAGAGGAGAGAGGCTGAAAGCTAAGACCCCTGGACGAGTAATGAGTTGCTTATCAACGCGGTTCAACTCAGACTTGCTTCTAAATGACGATCTGTATTTTAAGCCCAATATCGAATATTCTCTCATTGGCTCTGCCCCAGAGCAGAGCCTCACCGGTCTCCAGCAGGCTTTTTTGCCTTGGGCCTGTAGAACTAAAGGAACTTGGAAGGATCACCTTGCGTCTCTTTTCCATCCCTTCCTCCTTCCTCTCCTCTTGCCCCCTTCCTTCCAAGAACAGGATCCCTTTCTGCGAATGAAATTCGTTCAATAAATAAACCAGATCAAAGCAGGGCAGCCCTGAATGAAGTCAGAGCTTCGCCTGTGGCTCTAGGACATTCTCTCTAAAAGCCAAGAGCTCAAGAGTCAGCTCCTGCTGACGCAGTTCAGTCCTTTTTATTTGACAGGAAACAAAGATTCAGGGCATCAAGTGATTTTCCCAAACTAAGCCAAAGATGCCCTGACTTCCAGGGCATCTTCTAATGTTTGTCACTATAGTACATTTTCTCTACGATAGATGTCTGCAACATGGTGTCAAATAGGTCAGCAAGTTAAGCATGGGTTGGACTGTAGAACATGTCAATAGAATTTTAGTTTTCACAGCGAAATCCAAAAAAAAAAAAAATCTGATTTGGGAAGGAAAACGGTGGCCTAAGTAGGACCGACCCAGGGGGTGGGGGGGGGGGGGGAGAGGAAGCAAACAAAACCACAAAAGTTTAAAAGCAGATTCATCATGTCGTATATTTCCTCTACTACATCTTCTGGTCATTGATTATAAATTGTTAACAGCAAACACAACATCCTACCTGCTCAAAGGTGTGATGGTGGCCAAGACACCCAGGTGTTTTAGGTCTGCCTTCTTCATAACCCGTGAGGATTCTTAATCAAATGCTCTCTAAGGCTCTTCCCTTGGAAGAGCTTTAAGTTTCTCTGAAATCTTAGGCCGTGCTATGCTACATGCCCCCTGTACGGAGAACTTCCACCCTCATTCATCCTGTAGTAGAGCAGATATACGCTAAAGAAAAAGTAGTGAAGTAGAGAGCCAAGGAGGCGGGCATCGATGCCATACTCCTATTCATTTTTTAAGCCTCCACTCAAAATTCCCCTCTTCCATGGGCTTTTTTTTTTTTTTTTTTTTGCCTTGGGCAGATTTTTTTCACTTATTTTTTTTTTCTCCTTTAAACCAGGTACCATGAATTATTCACTTGTCTAAATCTAACACAGTATCTGGAGCAATAAATCCTCACGATGTTCCATAAATAAGACACTGAGAAATGCTATTAAAATGAAATCCTCACTGGCAAAAAATCATTTGTTGAGGTTGTTTTCTGTCTCTCTCAACCAAACCAAACCAATGCGACCAAATCCCCAAATCACCACTTTAAAAATGAACTGGCATTGTTAAAATTCGTGAGGGGGGGAAAAAACCCCTTAAAATGTGGCATTGCAAGAATCCTTTTAAAATCCTTAAAAAATTTATTATCTTCAGCAGAGGAAAGCCCTGACTTCCAGCTTCGAAAGGCTCGGAGAGCAACCCCATTTATTCCATGGTGTACCTACTTCAAGTCCCATCTTTGATATTATTACAAGATCTTTAAGGACCTTGCTCTATGTTTGCTGCTAGTGCAAGTGGGATAAGCTTTGGCTTCTTGCCTTGTGTGCTAGAAAAAAAAAAAAAAACAAGAGATTTGGCGCTTGAAAATGAACAAAGGGAAACCTCAGTGAGTTAGGAGGCCAGAGAGGGAACCCAGAGGGCAGGCTAGTGTCTCTCAAGATATCAGTTGCAGGAAGAACTGTTATTTACAGACTTCAACAGATGTGTCCACTACCTACTACAGCAGAACAGTCTCCAACAGGAAAGAATCATCCATTACAGGCCCCAACAGGGAAGGACGTACACTGCATCTCTTATAAGAGATCCGCTACCCCTGTGCCTCAGCCGATGAAACAGTCATCACCCTGACCTCTTAACTTTCTCTAATGGACTTCCATTCAACATGACTCCTCCCAACTTCCTCCAGCTTCTCCACAAAATAATGTCCCTCTCCTTTGTTTGCTGGCCTGACCTATGGTTTTGCCATCGCTTGTTTATCCCGCATTGTTATTCTCTGCTCTTCTCAAACCCATTTTTGTTGGTAAAACAACCACATTTTATTTTTAAGGTTCATGGTGCACAGATTTGCACGGAAGGGTGCCAACCCTGGTACAGAAGAAAATGCATGAGAGAAGGAACTCACCTTCTTTGACGCTCAGTCGTGAGGATTGGTCTGTGTGGGAGGTTGTGTTATAGGCCAACAGTGAACCTGGAAGGCAAAGCAGAAGCAGGTTTTAATAAGGTGTTCCTCTGAGATCGAGAGTAGAAGACGGGATGAGACGGGAATGGGGAGGGAAGAGATGGGGGTAGAGCAGAGGGCCAGATGGCTCCTTGAGAGAAATGGAAAGTTAATGGCATCTGTCTTGGGGGGGAATGTATTTGATTCCTGGAGTTCCCATCAGAGCAGGTTAAGACAGAATGCTTGTGGGTGGGTGGGACACGCACAGCCCTCCCCAGCAGGCACGTTTATGACTCTGAAGTTCTTGGGTGTCCCCACCGTGTCACGGCAGGAGCACAGGACTGGGAATGGCCCCGTGTGACCAGGGATTAAGTCTAGATTTGGGTTTCTTCAGCAGAAAAAGGAAGGAGTTAAACTACAGCAGGAGTTGGCAAGCTTTTCCTATAAAGACCAGATAGTAAATATTTTAGGCTTTGTGGGTTAAATACAGTCTCTGTTGCACATTCTTTTTTGTTTTTGTTTTGTTTTGCCCATGGGCCAGAGTTGGCCAGATTTGGGCCAGATTTGGCCTGCAGTCTGCAGTCTTGCCACACCCCGGAGGAGAAGTGGCATGACTCCTGCCTGCTGGGATATCCTGTGGGTTTATGGACCTGTCCTTTTGCTGGTGGGTAAGATGCTTGGATGTTCCTCATTGTCGGTGGAGGGAAAGGGTGGAGGTGGCAGGAGTTCCAGTCGTGACTCTTGTCTTCCTTTGCAACTGTCTAAGAGCATACACCTGACCGTGAGGCACGGTACGTTGAATTTTCTGTCACCGCAGAGCGCTGCTAGACAATCTCTTAAAATTAAACCTGAATGTGTGACTACTCATACCAGGCTCTAGTCTAGGAATTTTCAGGGATGATAGTTTTTTTTTCTTTCTGTTGCATGTAAAAATTCCCCCTTTCCCCTCAAACGAAGCTTGTCCCTTAGTTTCAAAAGAATCCAGGAGTTTTATTTTGTAAAATGTAGGCAGCTTTGCAATTCTCCTTGAGAGTCTGGGATATGCTTTCACAGAGGACAGCATAAGCCCGCCCTGGGGGTTCGAGGCTAGGGAAGCCTTTGAAAAGTTTCCCTTCTCTGTACAGACGGGTGGCGGACTTGGGTGCCAGGGCTGAGGACCGGGGACGGGCTGTCAGACGCTCCTATTTTTAGCCTCCAGTCGTGGCAGGGATACCGGAGTGGAGCTGCTGCCTCACCCAGCTGTGGGCGTTTGGTTGTGTGCCTCAGAGAAAATGTGTGCCCTTCCAGGCCAGACGATGAGGGAGAGAATTTTATAAGAATCACCCAGCTGCCCAGCACCTATGACTTCAGGCCAGCTAGGCCTGAAACAGCTCCAAACAACGAAGAGGAGGGGGGAAGGCGGTGTTGAGAGCCCAGCACACCGAAGCGTGGATGGGTGCACACACTGTTTGAGAAATGAGACAGTCACATGCATGTCGCAGCCCGAGAACCAGATGCATCTGGTTGGTTAGTCTGCTCTCAACAGTATCAAGGACCAGGTGAGGCTGGGATAACCTCATTTCAATAGAGCTGTTTTGCAAACGAGAATTGGCAGTTAGACTGGCCTCTTCCCACTTACCAGCTTTGTGACTTTCCTCAGTTTACCTCGTCTCGCTAAGCCACAGGCTCCTTCTATATATAAAAAGAGGCTAATAATAACATCTACTTAACACGGGTGTTGTGAGGATTGAATAAAATACTATGCGTCAAGCGCTCACAAAAGATGCCGGGTTTCTAGTGAGTGTTGAGCTGTTATCATTATTATTTTTACTCCCTTCTCCCACAGACATCACAATGACAGACATTAAATCCTTTGTAAAAGAGCCTGCTGAGTGGCTCACCTTGTCCTCTGGACCTGGAGTTATGAATGGGTTCTGCTGCAATAAGAAATAATCCTCCATGACTGAAAGGAGGTTAAGAAATGGAACCAAACGTTCCAAGGGAATAGAAAAAAAAAAAGTCTCAGGAGTAAGACCAAGAATGTCTGCCTCTCTGTCCCCGACATTCCCTCCCTCAGGCTGAAACCTCACGGCTGGAGCAAATAAAGAAAAATGATGGTCTCAGAGGAGCAAACTGCTTGAGTCATTAGTGCAGATTTAGCTGAGAGCACGAAGCTTAGATAAACCACATTTATTAAATTTTCCCCTTGCTGAAAGTTCTTCTCTGGGCACATATGAATTCCACAGGAAACTCCCAGAAAGCCAAGAGAAAGGGTCGTTTGACCCCTGCAAAGCTTGCATGAAATACATATTTCATGGTAACCTAGGAAAAGGATTTTGCCCCGAAGACCGTTCTCGGTTCAAGTTTCAGTCCTGGAAGGAGGGGCTGGCTCGGGGGCATCTGGCCTCCCTCCCCAGAGACCAACATCCCCTTCTCTTGTCCCAACTTTCATGTGACAAGTTCTTCAGGCTGCAGAGGATGGCACCGCACATGCTCTTCTTACGGGAGTTTGTTCTGATACCAAGGAGGTCCTTCCTGGGGCCTGGCCTCCTGCTCTGGATTTTTTTTCTCCTGCTTTCAAGATGTGAGCTCCTAATCTTCCCGGACCCCGTCCCGTCCCCATGACTAGGCCGTGACGGCAGGAGGGAAGCCCACACTCCGCCTGCAGTAGGCCCCAGGCCCTTCACGTCTAGTCCCTTGCTCCATCCTCGCATGAGCCACTATCCGTGCTTCTCCTTTCACAAATGAGAACATCAGGCTTCAGAGAAGTCAAGGAATTGGCTCAGGGTCACACAGCCAGAAAGCCCGGGAGGCTGTAGTCCCATCCTGTGTACGGAACCTGTGCTCAGGCCGGCAGACGCCACAGCCTTTCGGGCTAAATCTGAGACACAGACAAAACTCATATATGGTGTTGGGAATCGGGACGGTGGTTACCTTTGAGGAGGATGAAGGGGGCTTCTGGTCTCCCCCTTGACCTTGAGCTGCAGGTGCTTATACAAGCGAGCCGATTCCCTTTGTAGATTAATTCCCGGAGTCATGCATTCATGGTTTTGCTCGATTCTGTATCCTTCCATTAAAATGTGTATTTACTTGCTTATTTACTGTGCTTAAGGCACGTGTGCAGGCATATATGTACATCTGCCAGTTCGGGGCCCCCGAGAAGCACGCCCTGGCGCTGCTCAGAATGCAGTGCCCCTGCCCCCAAGTGAAAGCACGAGGGAAAAAAAATCATTTTCTGTCTCTGAGCCCATCCGTCACAGGATATCGTACGAGGGATGTGAAAGAAGATGGAAATGAATAGAGTGAAGCTTTGCAGGTGTGAGGTAGGGCCCCAACAATGGGGCTTTCTTTGGCTCCGTGTCCCCCAACCCAACCTGCTCCTCATCTGAGACACCTGGAGCGGGGGAGACAAGGGTCTGGGGGCCGGTGCCAAGGCCTTTGTCTCCTGCCTCGCAGCCTGCGGTTGTGGGTCCCCTTTCTCTGGGCTGAAGTGCCCGGCAGGTGGGAGGAGGGAGCAGGGAAGGAAGAAGGAAGGGGGAGCAGGGAAGGAAGGCCCCGTGTCCTCCCAACAGGCTTGGCTGACTGCGGGGTCCAGGGGAAATCTGGCCTTTTGTTGTGTCTGAACCCTGTTCTCTCTTGCTGGTCAGACCCCGGCCTGGAAGGGATAATACTTCACCAGCTTAATTGCCGGGACCCATCACCTTTGCCCAGGCATCTGAGGCTGGGCGGGGGCGGGGGGGGAGGGGGGGCGGGAGGCCACAGGACGCAGAATGTGTTTTCCATTAAGCTTAAATTAAAAATGGGAATCAAGATAGATACCTTTCCTGCAGTCTCCCTGTCACACACTTTATTTCTTTGTCCCGTGCCACCGTGATGCAAAAACACGGTTTCTCCGTCATTTCTCACGGGTCAGACTCAGAAACACACACAGGGCACGACAGACTTTTTGTCGAATGAAAAGGGACTCCTTTTCCTCCCCCTGCCTCTGGCCACCCCAAGCCCAGGACCTCCTGGGCTCCCAGAAACCCCAAACTCCCCCCAGCGGCTCCGAGTCTGTACTGCCAGCCGGGCGGCTGTCACTTCCTCTGAGGCCGGCGGGGAGGTCCCCACCGAGCCCAGGGGTGGCTCAATCTCATTTCCCTCAGCCCCTGCCAGGCGGGGTGTGCCTGGCACAGATACTGGCGGGGCCGCGGGCGGCCGGGGTGTGGGGTGGCGCCGGGAAGAGAGGGGGACAGGGTGAGTGTGGCGATAGGTTTGGCTTTAATCTGCCTCGTTCCAGGAGGCCACGGGGAAGTTTCGGAAAGCATTTATCTCTTGGTGCAAAGGAAAACAGAAAATGCAGCGGGGAGAGGGGCCTGGCCCTCTGCACGGGAGCCCCAGGGGAGCAGGGCTCGTTCTGAAGGAGAGAGCATGGGCTGCGGACCGGGGCCTGGCAGGCCTGGGCCTCCGCTACCAGCCTCTCCCCTCCGCTGTCCGCCTCTGAAGACCCATTCCTGAAGCCTCCAGACCTCAGTTGCTTTGGCTTTAAAATGGGCATTACGCAGAGTGGCCCAGGTGACGTCCACAAGGGGGCATCCTGTCCATGTACAGCCAGTGGCACCTGGGGAGCTGCACCCCTGAGCCCTGGGGTCCCCGGGAGACTCCAGAATCGTCCCACTTACCATGAGCATCCTCCCCCAAGGCCGCCCTCACCATCCTCCTCCCCTTGTTGGTAGGGGCGAAGTTACAGAGGCCGTGCCCTCCTCCCCGCCCGCCCGTTCCATCTGGGACAGCTCAGGAGCCAGGTATGGAGAGCACGTGCCTCCAGGCAGGCCAGAGAAACCCCAACATGTCAGGCCAGAGATACCCCAACATGTCAGGCCATCAGACAGGACCTCGAGGCACTCAGGACATCGCTACGTCTTCTCCACCCTGGGGAATAACACCTTAAGATGTAAGGCTGGTGTTCTAACATGTAAAGGTATAGCTCGCCTCCCAGACAACCAGGATCAGTACTCAAGCACCTTTTGTGAACCTGTGAATTTGACGCCCGAGCTTCCTATCCTACAAAGGTTTTCTTTTTTTCTACCAAAGTCCAGAAAGATCAGATACTTTGGAGTGACCCGACTAACTGGAGATCTTCTGACTTCCAGCTAAATGAGAGGGCCTCCGACGTCCTTCTGTTGACTTTGCAGCCCTACGGCCCTCCTCCATCTGTGTCGGGGAGCTCAGCTCCCTTCCTCTCACCTCTTGCCCAAGTGGACAAGGCTGAACCCCAACCCCCTCGTCAACAAAAGGACAGATGCCAGAGCACAAGGAATTAGCTCCCCTTTCCCCTGCCTCAACTTAGCTGCCCCAGCCTCTGTCCCCAAAGCCCTGGCCTCCCTGCCGCAGCACAAAACATCCGCTGGAAGTAAGTCTGGGAAAACAATAAAGCGTCTGAAGGCATGTTGGTCGGCACCAGGGAGTTCCCAGCCATCTTGAGAGCAGACAGTCACCAGGCACGTGACCCCTGGGCAGGGGTCTCAGCCGACCAACCGCCACCCAACACATAGGGTCCCAGAGGCCACCGTCTGAAGCTAGACACCAGTTGAAAAGAAGCATGAACCAATTTTTTTTTTCCCATGAAAGTGGATCATTTTAAGTCTAGATTCCTCAAAAGGCCCTTAGACGATTACAATACTATGTTGGGGCCAGTTTTTTTGAACCTTTGTATAGTATTTTAATTTTTGCTTCTGCAGGTAAGCATGGTTTTTATATCAATGCACCCAGTGCTTTATATTTAGCTGTTTCACTCGACATCCTAACAAATATGCAATTTGTTCCATCTCCTTTCCACTCTGGAAATTTGCTCTATTATGAAGCTCCTTTCTGGAAACTTCATATTCTTATTGCCCTGGGGGGCATCTTCCTTGATATCTACAAATATCCTTTAAAAGAAAGAAGGGAGGGATCCCTGGACGGCTCAGCGGTTTAGCGCCTTCCTTGGGCCCAGGGTGTGATCCCAGGGTCCTGGGATCAAGTCTTGCATTGGGCTCCCTGTGAGAGCTGACTTCTCCGTCTGCCTGGGTCTCTGCCTCTCTCTCTCTCTCTCTCTCTCTCTCTCTGTGTGTGTGTGTCTTTCATGAATGAATAAATAAACTCTTTTTAAAAAAAAAGGAAAGAAAGAAGGGAGTCATGCACACTTTTTCTTGCCCTGCTACCTGTACTCCCAAAATACCAACACTCTGGCCTCCGCTGCCTCATGACCTGCTCAGTCCTTTGCTCCTTGGTTATCTGTGCTCGTCTGTCGTGGTTACCAGGACCCACCTTGTCAAATGACTAGGCCTTTGGGGCAGGTGACAGATAGTCTTGCTTCAGGGTCTGTGGCTTGGGTTCTTTTATGGCAGGAAATCCTAGTGGGACCTGGGTTGTTTATGGACCTGCCAGAAAGCAGGCCTGGGGAGTCACATAGCACATAGCATGAATGGGCCACTCCCCGCCCCCCCCAACATCAAGTCAGAATGTGCTTGACCATTTCCCCAACAAAGGTATCTGCCATGGAATCCCAAATTATTGGTCCCTTAAAGAGTTCGGACACGCTGTCCATGCTACTGCTGTGCCCCTCTTCCCCCACAAAGGAAGTAAAGGTGCCAATGACTTCTGGACCTCCACCATATGATGCCTGAAGGAGCAGAAAGGTAGGCTCCGCTGGCATTCCTGCTAGGCCGGTCTCTGCTTCTCACTCCCACCCCCTGCCCTGCCTGGCAAGCATCGCTGGAGGACTCTGTGCAAAGAAACTTAAAAAAAAAAAAAAAATCCATAAACCGTTAAATGCTGAGAACTACAGATCATTAGAAAATGTTAATTCTCCGGAGCTCAGAAAAAATCAGGTAGAGAATCACCCCCTTTTCTGAACTTGTTGTTTCTTGGGCTGACCTCATGTTGCAGCAAGACTCAGACATGAGGTAACTGCTCTGGTGTTAACATATACTGCATCATCCACACTCTCGCTGGTTACCAGACGCCTCGGAGAGATGACCAGAGAGCCCGGAGGCACCAGTGGAAACTTCCAAAAGGCATTTTGAAAATTTTTAAATGTTACAGCCAGTGAGTGTTGCTCCCAGGTCGTGCACTGTTGTAGAAGGAGACGGAAGGTTACACAGAGGGTGAGTTTGAAGACCCACTGGGCGATGGGGAGCAAATGAAGAACTCACCAACCCAGAGCCCAGGACACCAGGAAAAGAAGCCCATAGGTAGCGTCCAAAGACCTCAACTTGGAAGGGGCTTTAAAATCATCAAGCTGGGATGCCCGGGTGACTCAGCGGTTGAGCGTCTGCCTTTGGCTCAGGGCATGATCCTGGAGTCCTGGGATCGAGTCCCACATCGGGCTCCCTGCAGGGAGCCTGCTTCTCCCTCTGTCTGTGTCTCTGCCTCTCTCTGTGTGTCTCTCATGAATGAATAAATAAAATATTTTTAAAAAATCATCAAGCTCCTTCATTCCAAAGCCTAACTCCTGCAAGACGCCAGGCCACCAGGCAGCCTCGACTACGGACAGCAGACACTCCGCAGGTCGGGGTTGCTGGTCTCCCCCAGCTCAGGGCTGACTGCAGAAAACTCCCTTGTAGGAAGAGCCCACATCTGCTTCCCTGTTGCTTCGACTCCCCGATCACAGTACCATCTTTTCTGGCCACGGACAAATCCTTCAATACTTGGGGTCCCCGCAGGACCACTGGGCCTGGATTTCTGCTGAAGCGTCAGGGCTGAGCTTCTTGCATGCCTGAACACATTCTGTTCCTATCTCCGCGAATGTTTAGTATCAAATGAAATTCATATGAAATCGACGGGAGCTTGCGGCCCGAGCACTCTCATGTCGGATACACATACGTTGGCTCATAAAATCTCCCTTCCCAAAGCTCTGTCCCTCGTCGTTGTGCCAGAAGACAGAGCCCAAGACGCCCTCGCACACCTGGAGCATCTGCTGCTCTCCGTGTTTGGCTCGCAAGGGTGTGCGGCTGGCAGCCGGCAAAGGTGGGGTTCGGGTGTGCCAGAGTGACCCCAAGGATAAGAGGAAGTGAATGTGTCAATTTTCACAACCTTATGTCCTAAATCCATGGATCTAGAGTTTACTGGAGGAGCCTAAAATCATTGCACAGGAAAATACCGGCCAGGGTATCCAACTATTTATAATTACAGGGCAAGGCACTTTCTGGAAAGGGGTTCTCATGGAAACAGTGTGACTACTTTCTGGCAGACCCCACTGGGTCACTGCTCCTTGCTCACAGTGCTTCCTTTGACACTACGGGACTGGGTCAGCCCCCTTTCGGGGTCTGTTGGAGCCAAGGTGACCTTGGCAACCTCACAGGCCCTGACGTGGGGCTCTTGCAGCATCTACCCAGCCAATCTGACCGCAGGGGCTGGAGGTGGGGTGGGGTAGGGGGTAGGGTCAGGGGGTGGGGGGGTGGGGAGAACCAGGTTCCTCTTCCTGGATTGCCTCCTTGGGAAATCAGTCTTCATTTGGGGTGGCTTCGTAGAGTCTTCGCCCACTCCCAGGGGGTGGGGTAGTGGGGGGGGCAGTGGGGTGCCCTGGCCCAGACCCAGACAGGACACTTACTTTCCCTGAGATAACTGAGATGTGACAGCAGCACTTCGGTGTTGTAGAGGGAGGTGGCTCGGAGGAAGTCCTCCTTGTTCATTTTGCACAGTTCTTTGCCATCCATGTTTTGGAAAAAGGACGTGTCGATCTCCATCAGGCCATACTCCTTGATGGCCCACTCCAGCCACTGCCGCACGTGCTCCTGAGTCCACAGCGTGGGGTCTGCAGAGGAGAGGACCTGTTAGCCTGGGCTCGGCTGGCTGGGGAGGCCCCCCCCCTTCAGGAGGGCCGGGGAGACCCTCTCTGTCCCCACCCCTCCTCCTGCCCCGCACCCCTCTCTGGCTCCCTCCCTCCCTCTGTCCCCCGGTGGGAAAGTGGGTTCCCTCCCAGATGGTCCTCCTAGAGCTCCCATCTGGCTCCTCCACATCTGGCCCTGCCGAAACCACTTAGCGCTCTGGGGAGGCTCTTAGATGTCTCCCTAGGCATCCTGACAGGATGTTCCCTTTAAAGTTTTTGGAGGGCAATTAAAACCTTTGCCTGAGAAAGGGTGGCATCAAAATGAAAGTATACACAGTGCCACGGGCCCGGGGACCAAAGTCTCTGGAAAGGGAAACCATCTGTATCTTCGGAACATGAAGGATTTCTTTTCTTTCTTTCTTTTTTTTTTTAACATGAAGGATTTCACGGAGGAATGGGGCTCTCTGGGATGGCGACACGAGACGACACATGTGCACGCTCTTCCGTCTGTACAGTTGGAAAACCCAGTGGTGTTAGCCTCGGACATAAATCCAACCTGGGTTTTCTCCTTGTGGAGACAGCTGCTCTGAAATTTCTACCAGGTCATCCCCAAAACATTTTTATGATATTTAAGTCCCCAAAGATGAAAAAGAAAAAAAAAACTATTGAAGGGAGAAAACCTTTCAGGCCTTTGAGTGAACATAAATAATGGAATGATTGAGGACATCGCCAGCCCGGACCCTCACAGCAACTTTTCAGCCGGGGAGGGGGTTGTGGGAGGGAGAGGGTGTGTGTGTAATACTCTGAGTGCTGGTGATGAGTTCCAGCAAATTCCACAGCAGGTAGAGCACTTGTATCTCATCACGTATCACAGGCTGGAAGCCATCTCTCTCCTTGGCAACCAATTATTAGCAAATCCAACGAACACCTTAGATATGGCCACCCTACAAGAAAACTATGGCCCTTGGCCACATGAAAGATCTACATGTGTGAAACATGTAGGTGGGAAACCACAGGATTAAGCAACAGATTTTGTGGTGGTAGCTGCAGGAATCACGGGCGGAGGGAAATAGTGTGAACTTGGAGAGTCCTGGGAGGCTTCCCGGGAGAGGGGAGGAGACTTGACATTGTACGTCGTTGTCTGTCAACCCCCGGCTTCTACTGGGCCTGCTTTATTAGCATGTTTCCTTGGTAGGAATATCTGTGCTGCTTCTCAGCCTCCTCGCCCTCGCCTTCTAAGAGGTAACTGCTGCCGAAGGTCAGGCCAACAACCGGTACCCGGTCACTCCTAATGGTCCAGATCTGGGGTGCCTACTATGTGCCAGCTACGTGTCCCATTTTTCACGTAGCTAGAAAACCCAGCGAAATGGCTTTTACCTTCCCTTCATGACAGAAAACGGAGTTCTGAAAGGTTAAGTCCCTAGCTCAAACTTAAGTCTTCCTAGGACTTCACTTAGTTGAGGGGGTGGGTCCCCCTGACCTGAAGCCCCTCCTCTCACCTTTTCAGGATCCTGCCTTAACTCACCTGTGACTTGCTCTGCTATTAAGCCCAACAGCAGAGCTCCTCCTAACGTCTATATGCAACTCTCTCTCTCTCTCTCAGATAAATTTCTTGGTTAGTTTTTTTTTTTTTCTTTTATTCTTCCAGAAACAATGAGGCACGGACCATTGGTAAATGGAAATAGTTTGCACCATTTTGGAATTCTAAAGAAAAATGGCACAGGTGGGGCCTGGGTTACAGAGGGTTTTATGTCGTCTGATCTCCTTTGCTTTTCCTAATTCCTCACTTTTAGTATGTGAGGCCTCGAATTCAATTTTACACCATATATTTAATTTGTTTTATTATTTCCTCTCTTGCTTTGGGCTCTATCACAATATTCTTTCTCTTCCTTTACAGCACAATGAATTGTAAATCTTCCACTCTGGATCCTGCTAAACTCTTCCAAATGTATTTCCTGGATGATTTAGTCCTCGTTTCTTCCCATCTGAACCTGAAACTGGTGATTAACCAGGGCCCTCGTTTATACTTGTCTTAAAATCCCACCATAAATTCAATCAGTTGTTCGACAAATGTTTTACTGCCTTGATTTGCGGACTCGCCCAAATGAGACTTCCCCTCACATCCAAGGAGGCTGGCCTGGAGGAAGCCACAATGTCCGAGGATAATGTTTAAAGATCTCACCACAGGTAGGAGAATGAAGTAAATCCATAGCTAGTGAACTCCTTATAAGAAATGCTTTAAAAACCCTTTGATATGAATCTACGCTATTATCGGGATTACTGCCATGGTTACCTTGGTCCACTGAGGACTGACATTTTGATATTCCTTTTGAAAGTATTTCAACACCGATTCAGGGTTGAAGGGTCAACCGAGCAGTCTGGCCATGTCTGCCCCCTCTCACCTCCCCAGAGTGACTACGGAAATTAGATGGTTATCGACATCTGGTTCAGAGAGAATCTCTGATCCCTTAAATCTTGAGTGCTCATGACTGCCTCCCAAGCTGGCCACTGTTCGGCCAAGCAGGGCCATCTGGGGCCAGATGGGTGAAGGCCTGGTGAGCCTTGGCTTTGCTCAGGGGAGAACAAGGAGGTTCCCACCGTGTCAGCTTTACTACTGTTTCATCGTCTGCTTCTCTGACAAGAAGGAAGAAACACGGTTTTCTGGTTTTCTTGGACCCTAACAATGCACCTGAGCTAAAGCTCCCTGCTGTCCTGAGGGAGGGAGGAGATCAAACGCTAAATGACATAAGTAATGTAACGTAGAGAGCGCACGTGGCGCCTGACATCCAGAGGGTGCGCTCAGGGGTTGGGAGCTATTCTCCTTTTTCCTCTGTGAAGTCATGCGCTCCTGGAAGAAGGAAACTCAACATTCTTTTCAAGTCCTACAGGGCACGGAGAAGTTCCCAGGAGCCCAGCTTCCCCTCCTCACTGGCTCCACACCTGGCACCCCCACCGCCAACTTGAATTTGGCCCAGAACGCAGGGACGCGGCTGCAGCCCTCGGAGATGGCGAGACCCAGCCTCCCGTGGAACATAAATACACAAGGGCGTCGGAAGGAGAGCCTCATTGCAAAACCATGCCTTCTAGACCAACAAATAAATTCCTTTGCCTTGTCTAATGCTTTGCCCTCGGACACAACGGCATTTACACTTTTCCAAGGGGAAGGGGTTTTGCCTTTTTGGTCATGGTATTTTGGTAAGATTAGTTTTGAGCCCTGCCCTGTAATTCACTTTCAGATTTGGACGTTCTCGCTCCTTCCACCAACTCCACATGTTGCAGTTTTCAAGCCCCCTTTCTGACCAGGCTGCTGAGCCTGCTGAGCCGAGGCGGAGCATCCAGCCAGTGGACTGAAGGCTCGAACACAATGATTTTATTTTCTGTAACCAACAGCACCAATACCTAGGAAAAATAGGCTATTTTTACATAATGACATAACTTGCTGCACACGTTAAGGCGCTCCATTTGTTAAATATAGTTCTTTCTATTTTGAAACTGAAAGAGCTGGCTGTAATTTTGGAAAGGTGGGACCCTGCAGATGCCAGGAAGTGCATGCCTGATGGACATGTCAGACCTCGGTAGCCACTCTTCTCCTTAAAGGCGAGGGCGGGCCCGTCAGGAGTTCCTGGGACTCATTTTGGATTCAGAGGGCCTTGCCTCTGCCCTCTTTGCAGGCCTCATCCTGTGGTCCCAGGCCCCCGGGGTAGAGTCTGTGTCGTGACCTGTTAGAGGTTGGACTTCTGGTACCTGCACGTTAGGGTTCTGGTGACACTGGGGACGCTACCTAGCAGGACGGTTGGAAGGAAGGTGGGGGACGTGGCTTTCCTAAGTAAGCACTCCCCTAGGGAAGGGGGTACCAGGTAAAGGTCTAGACGCCCCCTGGGACAAGCCTGCCCTCTGACTCCTAGCCCGGAAAAGTGAGGACACGGGTGCCAGGCGGCAGCCTGGATCCCCAAGTACCTGCAGGGACGATGACCCTCCTCTCGTTGGTGGTCATGTTGGGAGGAGGGGGGCCGTTCTTCTCGTCCATGTAGCTGTTGTAGTTCATAGCGTTGGACTCGCTTCCGCCAACTAGCTTGCTGCATTTGCTAACGCTGCAGTCCACCGGAGACTCCCTGGAGCGAGAGGACACAAAGCCCAGAGGAAGTCATCACTGCAGCTGCCATCAGCCCAGCGTGGGCAGACGACGGAGGCGCCGGCTCCCAGCCCCACTCGGGGTAACGCCGCTGCCACCTTATTTCTCTCCTCCATGCCGCCACCAGAGTCTTCTTCAAATCCCAGCCCAATCCTATAATTACGGCACTCAGAAACTTCTGGCAGTTCCTCAGTGGCCTCAGACTACAGTCTGGACTTCCCAGGATGGTGTCGCAGCCCTCCCAATCTGACTGCGGCTGACATTTTTAGCCTGGTCGCCAGGCAACAAGCACTCGGGCCGCAGGGGCCCCAGGCCCCCAGGTAGGCCTCGCACCCCCTTGGCGCTCTGTGTCTGCCTCGGTTCCAGCACGGGTCGCATCGGGGGACTGTTGGGGTGGCGGGGGCTCTTCCCCTGGCTGGGTGGGGGGTTTCCTTTCTCCTTCAAACCTCCATGCGCTATGTGGTGCCCGACAGAGGAGGTGACTGATCAGGGTCCGCCGAGTGAACTGTGTCTGTTGCATGGATAGGCTTTTAACGCACGTCTCGGACACCATTCTATCTGAGCTGCCCAGCACCCCCTCCAAGGTAGCCGTGGCAAGGGTTCCTATTTCCTCTTTCTGCTTAAGGAAACGGGGAGGAGAGTGACTGGCCCAGTGTCACACAGCTCGCGAAAGTGGAAGCAGGACTAGGGCCTTTGGTGTTAAGCTTTCCTAATCAAAACACGCGCACGCAGTGGGGATCCCTGGGTGGCTCAGTGGTTTAGCGCCTGCCTTTGGCCCGGGGCGTGATCCTGGAGACCCACGTTTGAGTCCCAAGTCAGGCTCCCTGCATGAAGCCTGCTTCTCCCTCTGCCTGTGTCTCTGCCTCTCTCTTTCTGTGTGTGTCTCTCATAAATAAATAAATAAATAAAATCTTTAAAAACACACACACACACACACACACACACATGCAGGCACGCCCAGCTGGCTCAGTTGGTAGAGCATGTGACTCTTGATCTCGGAGTCTTGAGTTCAAGCCCCACTCTGGGCAGAGAGTCTACTTTAAACACACACACACGCACACACATACATGCATGCAAACGAGCTGGCTGCTGCATGAAGAAGGAATAGAATTCAAGACCTTCAGGCTGCCAGCGCGGTTGTGGCTCTTGTGGCACGCTGCAGCCCTGACCACCACGCTCACAGAAGAACCATAAGGAAGTGCAGAAGGGACAAATCATCCAACCCTGTCTTGATGTACGTAGCCCAGTTGGCACCTGGCACTGTGCAGCCCGGGTTCACAGAGGCCGCTCCCCGGCAGTGGGCCAGCCACGAGCAGCTATCTGGGGATCTAAGCTGACACCCCACTTGTGGCCATCAGGTTCACAAGAGAAGGCTGGGAAGACGCTCCCCATCCACCCCAGCCCAGCGTCATGGGCCCTCCCAGGGGCCCGGGGGAAGTGCCATCGCTCCCTGCCCCAGCTCCTGGTCAGCCACTGCAGTGGTGGCAGCAGCAGCAGGACCAAAGGGGACGACTGCAAGGCCCCGGAGAGGTTGCAGCCGTGGTTGCATAGTGCAGGAAGCATCAGACCTGGGAGACAGCCAGTTCTCTCAAGAGCTCCAAACCAGGCCTTCAGACCAAGGAGTTCAGATAAGGTTCAGATTACAGCGGCCCAACCTTGGGCCACAGAAAGACTGCAGGCTTCCCAAAGTCCTGGCCGCTGCCCTCCCGGCTCTGCTCTGGGCAGGGACCAACCATCATGAGGACTTAAGGAGCCAGGGCGAGCCAGATAGGGCCTCGCCCATCCCGCGGCTGGTGGCGGCACCTCCAGAGGCAGGGAGGAGCAGCCCCGGGGGTGGAGGGGGCGGCGGGGGCCCAGGCCGGGCAGGGGGGCCAGAGCCCATCCAATAAAGACAATTAAATGAATTTGTTTCTTAATCTGAAAGGAAAAAAATATTGAAGATCACTTATCATAGCCGGGAGATAAATGGTCCACTGAGATATTAGAAGTCAGACGGTAATTTTTTCCTGATGTCTTACAGAGGGGAACATGGGCTGAAAATGAAAATAAGATGTATAACTTACACATGTTAGAATTTAAGGTTTTACTATTCGCCTACTGTTTTTCCAGGCAGAGAACCAAGAACCAGCCGTCAGAGCCCCAGATTGTTGAAGGTTTAATGTCCCCATGGCAGTCTGAGGGGCGGCAGTAGCACATCAGGGCTTTTCACCAGTTGGGCCCTCTGGCTTCTGCTGTTGGGGGCCCTGGCCTGCCATGAGGCTGCCGGGCGAGCCCCGCTGCAGGGTCTGGGCCCAGCCCCCCACCCCCGGCCGCCTCGCTGCTAACCGCAGGAGCATGCATGAGCACACACGTGTGTACACGTCCACACAGACATGCATGCATGCACACGTACAATGCACATGCACACGCGCACACACGCCGCCCCAGCCTGGCAGCCCTTCCCAACATACTTGTCCATTGTGAAACAACCCAAGTGCAGCAGGAGTTTGGAGGATTAAGTTGGCCTTCAACCAAGGGAGCAGCGTTTTCATTGGCCGGGAACCCCGCGCGGCAGAGGGTGGGGTGGCCGGAGCACACACTTCCTCTGGCGGAGGCCGGGAGTGCAAGGGCCTTGGGGCAGGGGCGAGGAGACTTCCAGGGACCCGAGCCGCATCCACCTGGAGGTGGGCGTGATTTCGGAAAAGGGGGTGCTCCCCATTGGGAGCATCAGGGAGACGGGATTGGGAAAATGCTTTCCCCTGTCCTCTGGGCCTCTGGCAGGTTCTAAGCTGAAAGCTGACCCCTCGCCATGCAGAAGTGAAAGGTCAGAGCCTCGGGAGCGGCCAGAGAGGAGCAAGTCTCTGTCCCATAGGCACCTGCAGTGGGGTCGGGTTTAAAAGAGGAAACGTTAGGAAAAAGCCACCTGGTGGGTGACCCGGTGGAAAGAGGAGCCATGAGCACCAAGGTGAGATAGGCACCTGCCAGGAAGGGGGACGCCCAGGTCACAGGATCGGCCAGCTCCCGGAGGGGGACACGGGGACCACGGTCAGGCCCAGGGCTCGCAGGGGGCCGTAGGGTAGCTGGCACCCCCGCGTGTGCCGTCCCACGGAGGTTCCCTGTCTCTGCCTCCTCCAGCACCTGTGCAGGCGCCCGGGGCCCCCCGCCGCCAAGGGCATGAGTCCGGCCGCCTGCTCTCGGGTGGGCCCCCTCTGGAATAAGGCCCAGTGCGGGGTCCCAGGCCCCTCCGCCAGCGGGGCCCTCGGGGAAGCCTGGCATTGCCATGCTGGCCCGGGCCGGCCCTCCTCCGACGCAAGGGAGAAAAGGAGGCCAAGCCGTACCTTCCCGCAGGCCGGCCACGCTGCCCTCGGTCCGCAAGTTCCCGGCCCGAGCCTCCTGGGCACAGAAGACGCCTGGCGTGCGGCCGTCGGGCCTGACAGCACCGCTCCGGCGGGCACAGGTGAAGGCCAGCCCCAGGGCTGCGCTTTAATGAGGCGGATGCGCCGTGGAGAGGCCCAGTGACAAGGAGCGGGGAGCGCGGATGGAGGGGAAGAGGCCTCGCCATTCAGCTTTGCCTGCGCGGCTGCTGGTTTGTCTTGAGACGGGCACTTGGAGCGTGGGGCCGGCCCGCGGGCAGCTGAGAGCCCCGGGACAGGTGACAAGGGCTTGGGCGCGGCGGCCGCAGGGTGCTGGAGGAGGTGCCGATTCCAAGAGTGTAGCTCAGGGCATCTCCCCGTCCGGGTGCAGGAAGCCACGGCAGGAGAGGCCACAGCAAGGGCATGTGGGCCTGGCACTGCTTTCCTCTATTCTCACCGTGGGGCGACGGAAGCTCTTTATTCCTCTGGTTCTATTTTTGGACGTTCGGGGAGCACTGCTTTAAAAACTGCCAGCGGTTTCCAAGAGTGCCTTGCAAAGTGTTCAGCAGTTTAAAACAAGGTGAGAAATCGTGGGTATTTGGGTGAGGGAAGATTACGAAGACCACTCCCAAGGGTGACCCCGATACGTTAGCCTCTAACAGGCGTCTCCCCCACCACCTCACTCAGCCCCCAGGGATCAGGACGCACCACCCAGATCCACACGTGTGCAGCCCGCGCTGGCGTCCAGTGGATTCCCTGTAATCACGCGGCTCACGCGAACGCGCAAGGGCCACCCAGGACACGCGGCTGCAGTAGGACCTGTCACACGTGTCTTCCGTGCAATGTACACACTTATCAGCTGAGCAAATCTGTGTTGTCTTTAAGATTTCTATAGGATCTGTGACTAGACGTGTGCCTATGACTTGTTGTTTTTAAAAAGGAATATGCGGGGTGGCCGGGTGGCTCAGTTGGTTAAGCGTCGGCCTCTGGCTCACGTCATGATCCCAGGGTCCTGGGATCAAGCCCTGTGGGTGGGGTTCCCTGCTCAGTGGGGAGCCTGCTTCTCCCTCTCCCTCTGCCCCTCCCCTTACTCATGCCCCCCCCCCACACACTCTTTCTCTCTCTTTCTGAAATAAACAAAATTTTTAAAAAAGAGGAATATGCAAGAAATTAAAGCAAATACCAAGGAAAGGAAAGAAAATCACCCATATTATAGCCATTTGCCCTAATCCCATAGGTATTTTTCATCTCCTTCCATACTAGGTGCTCACAGCTTCTCCAGAACCCCAAGGGTGGCTTCCCCCCAGGTGGTTCGGGACGTGCTCTTTACTGCAAGGTCAGAACCGAAGGGCACACCTGGGGAGCTGCTTTGCAATCACAGAGGCAGAAGTTCCAGGGTGTGTGGGGCTGATGGCCCTGTGAAGTCCCTACACGTCCCCTAGGAACATCCAGAGCCTGCTGCCCAGTGCTAGGGGGTCTGGGGTAGAGCCATGCTGACTCAGGTCCTGCATGCCAGGCACACAAGGCGAGAGGCGAGCGGGTCCTTGCATTTCCCCCCCACAAAATAATACTCTTTCTTTCACGAGATGTTTTCCGCAATCCCTGAGGGCGAGGCGGGATACAGCTGAGTTATTTGCAGACCACAGCCTGGGGTCAAGTCACTGAAGTCTCCATACATCACAGAGCCTTTGGGCCACTCTGTTCCAAGAACAACTCACCTAATACATTCAACCACGACACGAAGAGCTGGAGAAAGGCAGCAAACCTCCCACAACATGGGCAAGCAGGGCTTTCTCTGAGCTCGCCAGACCTCAGTCTCCCCACGTGACCCCGCACCCCTGGTCCAAGTGACTTAATTGTGGGGTTAAAAAGCGAGATGGGCATTGTAGCTTTTAGACACAGAGAATACCTCCTCCAGAGACACATATATCTACAGGGTCTCTAATAAGCATGAACCAACTCAGAAACCCAAGCTATCAGAGGACATGGAGAGATGCACCTGCACCGCGAAGCGTGGGACGGTCCAAAGCGTCCCGGCCCGGTGGCGTCCAGTTTGAAGCACAATGTGAGCCCACCTACGTAATTTTCAGTTTTCTAGCAGCCACATTTTTCAAACAACCCAGGTGAAATGAATTTTAAAATATATTAGAATATATTAGTATGTTAACTCACTACGGCCCAAAGAAAATTATCCAAAAGAAGTGATCACGCAGCCAAAAGAAACGATCGTTTCAACATCATCAATATGAAAATAACCAATGAGCTATTTTACTTTGTTGTGCATCCTACATTTCGAGCACGTGTTGGTTTTGGATTAGCCACATTTCAAGTGCTCAGAAGCAACGTGTGCTGCCCTGGATGCCACAAATCTAGTCCATGAGCCAGGAGACCCCAAATGAGAGAGATTCTCTGCTTTGGTTTTCCCATCTGAAGTTAGGAATTCTTTCTACTCAAGGGGCCATTTCAATAATACTCAGGGGGTTAGGGGACGCACAGTGTCCACGATGAGAGATTTGAATTGCCTGGCATCTTCCTCATAGTGTCTTTTTTTTTTTTTTGCATGGCCAAATGATAGACTCATCCTCAGCAAAGCCATTTTTCTGAGAACCCTTGCTCCCTGCTGCCCACCAGGCTTGTGGTCTACGTGTGAGCTCTTGGAGAATATTTCTGAGAGCCCACTGGGTCTTCTTTGTTTCCCCAGGTGGGTGAGAACGCGCCGGTCTTTCTGAACCTGCCGCGTCACCTGCAGAGGCTCTGGGTCAGGACAGGCAAATCAAAAGCAGGGGCTGCTCTGTGCAACCAGAGCCACGTAACTGCCACATCTGCTCCCTGGGGGCGTTCACACAGCTCTCCTCCAGCTGCCTGCTGCTCTGACTGCAGCCAGGGACGGCTGGCAAGCGGGTTCTGAAAGCTGCTTTCCTTGGGGGGCCCTCTTTGCCCAGGATTCGTACGCGGGGAGTGCCCTCCTGGGGAGACAGCGGTCAGCTCCTAAGTGCAGCCTCCCCGGAGCGCAAACCCACGCTCTTGTCGAGGCGATGTCCACACACCTTGGTGGACTATATACATCCATGACCTATGTGGCTTTGAACAGGCATCTTCACCTTTGAGGCTGGGTAGCCGTGCCTCCATCTGCTTATTCATTTCATGACTATTTATTGAGCACCTACCATGTGCCGGGCACTGCTCGGTAAACAAAACAGGGCCTTGCCTGCATGGTAGAGAGGGATGTGATTGACCAGGAAGGACTAAGAAAAATCTAAGCAAGGTCCAGAGTGATGGGTGCTGCGGTCAGTGAAGGCCTCTGGGAGGGTGACATTCAGGCAGAGACCTGGAACAAGCAGGAGAGAGAGTCACATGCCTAGACAGGGTAGGAATGTTCCAGAAAGGAGGACTGTAGGCAGGAGACTCTGAGGCAGGAGTATGCTTGGGGTCCAGAGTCTTATGTGGCTGATGCAGAAGGAAGGAGTGAGACAGGAAGGATAAAAAGGGTTTCATAGGGATGGGGGGCGGGCATGGGGAGGACTTTAGATTTTGTCACAAGCTATTAAAGGATTTGGAGCAAGAGTTAAATATTCTGAAAGACTGACTCTGGGGGCACCTGGGTGGCTCAGTTGGTTGAGCATCTGCCTTCGGCTAAGGTCACCATCCCGGAGTCCCGGGATCGAGTCCCGCATCGGGCTCCCTGCTTAGTGAGGAGTCTGCTTCTCCCTCTCCCTCTGTGCATGCTCTCTCTCTCTCTCTCTCTCTCTCATAAATAAATAAACTTACAAAAAAAAGAAAAAAGAAGACTTTATTAAAAAAATAAAATAAAAGGGTTGATTTTAGCCACTGTCTGAAGAACAAACTTCAGGAAGGCAAACAGAAGTGGGGAGAACAGGGTGCTACTGAGGTGGCCCTAGAAGGGCAGGAGCTGCTGGTCTGGCTTGGGGTGCGCCTGCAGGGGATTCAGGCTCCGACAGACCAAACCCACTCCAAGCGTGAATCTGGATTTTCGATAGGCATCAGAAAGGTCCATCCTGGGGTCGGGCCAGTTTGGGAGGCACTGCCAGGTTGGGTGGGGGCAGAAACTGGACCATGAGCCCCAAAGCACGATGTACAGGTGGGGAGGGAGGGGCCTGAGAGGCGGTGCCAGCTGTGCCTCCTCTAAATCCTTACGCGAGGCGTCTGCCAACCCCCTGCCCCCAAACCCTCTCTGCCTTTAAACGTCAAAATGTAATTGCAACATTTGTCTCCTAGGATCATGGTGGGGAGCAAATGATAAGATAATATGGAGAAAAACATTTAGCAAGCGATACCCTCCCTACACGGTGAGGACCTCATTATCTTTATTATCTTTGTGGAGAGACGCTCATGTGAGAGGCTCCTGGCTTAGAACCTCCGGGCCTTCGTCAACTGCTAGACTCTGGGACGGTGGCTGCGATCCCAGTGGCTGGTTCTGGTTAGTGGGGCTGAGATGTGGTAGGGCTGGGTGTTCCCACAGGCAGGTCTGGGACCAAGAGTTGTCTGGGGGAGGTCTCCTTCCCAGCTGCACGCTCACCCCCTTCTGTTGGCTCCTCTAGACTCGGTTCCTCGGTGACCTCACCCACCCTTAGTGACAGACAGCTCTTTAGAGATGATGCCCAAACCTAGGTTCCAGCCCCCAAATATTATCTCTGCTTCAGTTTCCAAGGCCCAGTAGACATTTTTATCTGGATGTCCTGCTGATTGCTCACTGGGATCTCAGAGGGAATATTGACATCTCTTCTCAAAGCATTTCCTTTCCTACCTCCCGTGGCTAACCGCACCATCCTTCCCAAAAACATGCAAGCTCAAGCCATTTTTTTGTACTCTCTCCTCTCATATACCCTCTGTCCCCGCTGCCCCATAGACTTCAATATTTGTCCACCTGAGGCCCGCTCATTATCCCTTTGCTGTGTCCTTGTATCTATTCCTTCTGATTTCCCTGATCATTACCATCACTTGAATCAGAACTTGATAATTTCTTAGTGGGATATTTCACTAATGTCTTCTCTTTCTGACACTTCCTTCCTCACCCACCCTCTGTACACAACTCTGTAAACCAAGCTCTGAAGATGTTACGCGTCAAGTTTATGCTTCAGGTCGGTATCTGCGTGTGTAATAAATCCTGTATTTTCTAAGCATGCCATTCAGAGCCCTCTCTCTTTTTTTTTCTTTTAAAATTTTTTAAAACTTTTATTTATTCATGAGAGACACACACACACACACAGAGAGAGAGAGAGAGAGGCAGAGACACAGGCAGAGGGAGAAGCAGGCTCATGCATGAAGCCCGATGCGGGACTCGATCCCGGGTCTCCCCGATCATACCCTGGGCCAAAGGCAAGCGCTCAACCGCTGAGCCACCCAGGGATCCCCCAGAGCCCTCTTTTAATTTCCATTTTTATCTCCTTGTGCTGTAGGCCCATTGGCTGGCCTGATAGTCCACGAATGAGACTCATGTTTTCTCTCTTTTAAGCCTTGGCTCAGGACGATCGCGATCGCTATCGAGCACTTTCTGCGTCCTAGGTACTGCCCTGGGTCCTCCCTCCACCGCATCAGAGTCAACCAAACAGGCCCGTGAAGGAGCAAATCCTCCAGCCCCCGGTTCAGAAAGGAGGAAGCTGGAGCTCAGACAGCTAAATAGCTCGTCCGAGGGCACAGCCGGGAGTGAAACATGGGCTACCCACCCTCCAGGTGTGCCCTTCCTTGCTCCTGTGATACAACCCTCCTCCCTGTTTCCATGAGGAAAGTCCTACTGCCCTGGGCACCACCAATTTCTAATACACCTCCCAAGTGTGATGTGTCCTCCCTGGCACAGGAAGCCTGTAGACGTGATCGTCTTTGTTCTCACTTCTCAACTTTTACTGCACGGATGGTTTGGTCATCTTTGAGACTGACCCAGAGAGGTCAAGTATCTTCAACAGGACAGGTAAGGTATGTTGTCACTAAGTTACCCCCAAGAGGGACTCCACCCAGGCCTGACACAAAATAGGTGTTCCAGAGTGTCTGCATTGGGCCACGAGCCTGACTCTGACCTGGCCTTTGAGGGCTGTACCAAGGCGCAGAGAGCCAGATGGGCTTTCCTGGCCCTGCTCAACCCCCAGCCTTGCGTCTCAACTCTCTAGGGACTGATTCAGCCTCCCCAGCCCAGCACCAGAGCCCCCACCTGCTGTAGACACCCTGAGGGCCAGAGGCCACTTAGGTCAGATCTGCTTGACTCAGATACCTGGGGAGCAAGCATGCTTCGAGCCTCCGCAGCCCCGCACCTGGCAGCCAGCCGTGCCCACCCCTAGGAGCAGCGCAGGCCTGGCGGGCTTACCTGGATCCATTCATGTGGTCATACTCCCGCTTGACATTGACCCTCACCGGCTGATTAATCCACTCCTGCTGCGGTGGGAGGGGGTTGATTTTGTGGGGCTGGCCATAGTCAGGGCTCCCTGAGGCGGTCATGTCAGCCTTGGGGAGATGGGCCGCCGCTCCGTAGGCAGAGTCGAAGAGGGACTGGTCGTCGCTCACCACCGACAGAGCCTCCTGGAGGGTCAGAGAGGGAGACGGAAAGCCCAGTGTCAGTTCACCTCATGTCATTCTTCACCTAGTCTCCTTCTGAGCTGGCAGGGTGGCCCAGGGCTACCCCAGGCGGCCAGTCCGGCTTGCTGATTGACTCACACTCCTGGGGCAAGTTTACCAGTATGCAAACTCACTGGGTTCTCAGCAGGTTACCCTGGGTGAGGAGGGGTTTGGAGCAGCGGAGTGGGGCTGGGGGAGCTGTTGGCATGTGTTCACTGTTGGGTCTGTAGGAAGGAGGGCGGGGAGCAGGGGGCCAGGAGGAGTGGGTCCAAGGTGTGCGTGTGTGTGGGGATCTGGTGGTGCTTGCCGGAGCAGTCGGGCTGGAGGGGGATATGAAAGTGAGCCTTGATTTTATAGGTGAGGCCGGCGAGACCCACCCAGAAAGGTTAAGCATCCAGCTCAAGGTCACTCTAGGGAAGGGTGGGGCCCAGGGCTGTGGCTGCTTCTAATTTCAGTTTCCTTATCTGTAAACAGGAATAAGAATAGCTTTTTCAGAGCTGATAGGTGGGTTAAATGAGAAAAGGCTTGGTACAGGTGTCTAGCTTGAAAAACTGCCCCGCACTGTGCAGGGGGGTTCTCCAGGATGTGCGGTGCATCTTACACATCCGTGACTCAGTTGGGAGGCTGCCTGACTCCTGGGGACAGTGCTCGGTCATGCTTTCTTGCCTGGCTCCTGGAGATGAGAGCTTCCTGTCTTAATTCTGATGATTCAGCTTGCCCAGGAACGAGGGCAGAAGCCCAGCTCTGTGGATGGGGGAATCCAGCAGAGACTCTCAATCTGCCCACGCCTCCTGTCCCATCACCTGGTGTAAGGCTGGCTTGCGGAGATCCGCACTGCGCAAGGGAGCCTGGCACTTTGCAGAGACCTCCTACCCGCCAAAGCACCACGAGAAGATGCTCCCACTATTCCAGCTCACATCAGATCACAGAGGCCCCGGGCCACAGACTGGGGTGTGATGTTCACTAGATCGCATAATTACACCAAAGTAAGTTGTCCGCCTTTCAGAAAAGAAGGGAACGATATCTAACCCAGAATTAATTTATAATCTATATAATCGGTAATTATACAATCTGCAATTGTGAAAATGAGATGGAATGATATACAGAAAATGCTTAGAACAGTCTCTGGCACCCACTGCCACCCGACAGATGTCAGCTATGACGATTCCTAGCGTTCCAGTGAAGGTTTTCTTAGGCTACTTGCTACTTTTCCCTTAAATTCACATGTTAGAGCCGTAACTCCAATACCTCGGAATCTGGCTGTATTTGGAGAAAGGGGCTTTAAGGAGGTAATTCCGTTGAAATGAGGCTCTTCGAGTGGGCCCTGATCCAATCTGACTGGTGTCCTTATAGGAAGAGGATATCTGGACACCCAGAGCCCGCCATGAGGAGAGGCAGCAAGCCATCTGCAAGCCAAGGAGAAGCGCCCTCAGAGCCCGCCAGCAACCTATCTTGCACTTCCAGCCTCCAGAACTGTGAGAGAATAATCTGTTGCTAAAGCCACCCAGTCCGTGGAATTTTGTGATGGCAGCCGTAACACAGCCCCTTTGCTTAAGCCCTCCTTATACCTTGTAAAATGACAGTCCGCTCTACCAGCCGACTGTCGCTGTTTCTCCCAGGGTCGTTTTCCACCCCAGCAGGAGGACAGCCAGATTTCAAAGAAAAAGGCTCTTCTGCGCCTGTTTCCGGCTGGGATCGGGGAAGAATTACTGGAACCTGCTCCAGGAAGTCTGCTCCTGCACCAGAAGGCTTTGGATGGTGTAGATACGGCCAGAGATGGCAGTTTCAAAGCTGAGCTGCCTGAACAATATCGAAAGGCTCACGTCCCCCAACCACAGAGGTGTCCCTTGACTCAGACCTAAGAGATGCTGGGATCCTTCTTCATGTTTCACTTAAGTGCCCTTGAGTCATGCTCAGATAAAAGCTGGGCTTCCTAGAACCCCTGTCTTTCCATTATTGGACCCATCCTCCACATCCTGTTAGGGAGCAGACCTGGCTCCAGGTCCCAAACCAGTTTTGAGTTGCCATCCAGGCCTTCGGTGTTATGGTTCCAGGTTGAAATGCATGACGTTGTAATCTTCCAGAGTCGAGCCTGAGTCCCTGAAATTCCAGGGGGGTCCTACATGAGGAGCAGAGACACATTCCCACCTAGGACCCATCAGTGTGCTTCTGATGATAAAGGTGAACGCTCACCAACCCTGCTGCAAAGAGAGACCATGTAAGGAATCGGGTATCGTCTTCTACTGCGGAGAGTGGCTTTATACTTGGCCAATCCTGCACAAATCTCGGAGTTTCCAATTAAAGAACATCTTATCTCCCTTCCTCGAGGTCAGGGGAAGCAATGATGGAATATTTGAAGGAAAAGAGGTGGGACTGGGGATAGCGATGCCCTAAGGAAATAGGAAAGATCCCTCCCATCACTATCCCCAAAGAGAGCGGGCCAGGAAGCAAGAGAAGGCAGGGTTCCAAGTCCAAGGGCGCCAAGCAGGTGGCAAAACCAAGGTTCAAGTCAAAGATGGCAACAGAAACAGATAAGGTAAATTTGGGGGCTTGGATGGCAGACCATAGAGAGACTTCTGGGGGAAATGAGAACGAATAGCTGATGGGACAAAGTGGCCATTTGGTAAAGGGCGCAAAACTTGTTTGAACTCATTTTGGAATATAGTTCACAATCAAAAGAGACTCTAGCCAAGTGGTAACATCACAGGAGCAGAGAACCCTGGCTTCCTCCAGAACCTGTCTGGCCCCTCCTGCCTGACCGGTCTTTGTCCAGCAGGCCAGGCACGTGTGCGTCCCATTGCCTTTCTTTTTCAGGCTCTTTCCCCCTCGACTACATGCTGGCCCGCTCTGCTCTCACTCAGCCCGCCTTGCACATTCCCCGGTCAGCTGCAGCTCCCTTGGAAGTTGGAAATACATCCTGCCACGGCGCAGCCTCAAACCTCTAAGAGCTCGCTCCATGTGGACCGCAGCAGATCTCCTGCCAGCCGCTTGCTTTCCCACAACTCAGCCTTACCCACCCTCACGTTTCACGACTTCCTCCTCCTGCACCTCCTGCACCTCCTGCCCAACGCCCCCTGTTCCCACTGTCTCCCTCTGTTTGGGCTTGCATCACTTTGTCTGGCCTTGGGCTGTGGGCACCCTTTCTTTGTCCTTTCCACCTGCACACGCATCTGATGCTCCCTATTTTCTAAGGTAAATGAGATCTTCCTCACCCCATGAAACCTTCCCTGATAATTCCCTCTAACTCATTTGAGCTTTTAGCAGCCCAGTAAGACCACTGCTTGGGTAGGCACAAGCCCTCTCTCTCTCTCTCTCTCTCTCTCTTACTCTCACTCTCTCTCCTACTTCCAGTCATTGCTAAGCAATTGCTAAGCAATGGGCTCCCCCCACCCTTGCCCCATAACAGTATGGAGAAAAGAATTTGTGGTTGGGGGAGGCTGGAAAGAGAGAGATGAAGGAGAACAGCTCCTAAGGCCAGGAGGCCGGAGATGAAGGCCACTTAGTGGGAATAATAGATTTGGGCAGACTGGACCCCAAACAGGCTGATTTAAGATCCTGGTGGACAATTAAATTGGGGATGAGAACATTTTCACAATCTCTGAAAGGAAACAGCACTCCATTAGTCATTGGAGACTGGGAGCTATGGGAGCATCCCAAGACCACACCCCTGGCAAGTATGCTTCTGTCTTTAAGATGGGGAGCCTTCTCCGAACTGCTTTGGTAGCAGTGGGCGCAGTGAAGGAGGACAGGCCAAGAGGGAGGGGTGGGCACAGAACATGGCCCTGGGTATCTGTGGCCAGCAGACTTGTGTGAGAGCATCATGTCACTGCTGGGGACTCATGGGGGCCACCGGGGGGTAACAGGTGTGGGTGTAGGCACCAAGCTACTGCTTTTATCATGTGAGAAGCTATTCAGCTGGCAGACATTTCAATCACATACTTATAGGTTTTACACACGTGCAGCTCTTGCTGTTTTATGTATGTCTTATAAAGCTGTTTACTTTTACTTAAACTCTTAACACTTCTAGAAGTTTAAACATAAAAATCTTAACACCGAAAACTCCTTGCAGGAAGGACTTGTCGGTTTTCAAGAGCTTTTGGCTGATGACTTGATAAGAATTTAATTTTTGGATGAGCAACCGAGGTTAGAGAGACCTTCCTCATGAAATTCACAAACTATTCTTAGGGCGACTAAGTTCCTTCAGTTCAGAACAGCTTAATTTTTTCTATTGACTTTGGACATGACACAAAAGACAAGTTATTCTTTATAAGGTGGTTGAGTCCAGGTTGCTTTGAGCACGCTACATAAAAATTCGCTTCAAGGTGAAGAAGACAGAAGGTGTAGGCACCCTAACCCTGTGTGGCCCCCGTTTCAGGGTTAATTCTTTGCCCTAATAGCTGTCACTGGGAAAGGAAGTCCTGGATTGGTGTCATCATTATATTCTGAGAAGCATCTTTCCTTTGCTCTGCTGATTGCTGGGACAACGAGGCTTGTAATTCAGGGCGCTCTGGTCCCTCAGCCACTGAGTCCTAGACCCAGAGGGAGGCACACGGTGCCTTGACTCCAAGCACATTAGCATCTCACGTGAGCCATTTGCCAGAGAGCTCAGACAAGGTCAACTACCTGGAGTGGCAGCTGGAGTTGTGAGCTAAGTGGATGGCCATATTTGCCCACAGAAATGTTGACCAAACTGTGTCGACCTCCCTTCCCATGATCCCCTGCTGGTCCAGGGAACCAACAGAGGTATAGGGCCAATGGGGCACCTGTCTTGGTATGGGATGCTCCTTACCCAATTTGGATGAAGGGCCTTATAACATCGCTTCTAATATCTCCTGCAGTCTCATTATTGAAAAGAGGTCATACTCAGCCATTAGAAAGACAAATACCCACCATTTGCTTCCACGTGGATGGACCTGGAGGGTATTATGCTGAGTAAAATGAGTCAATCAGAGAAGGACAAAATTTATATGGTCTCATTCATTTGGGGAATATAAAAAAATCGTGAAAGGGAATAAAGAGGAAAGGAGAAAAAATGATTGGGAAATATCAGAAAGGGAGACAGAACATGCGAGACTCCTAACTCTGGGAAACGAACTAGGGGTGGTAGAAAGGAAGGTGGGCCGGGGTGGGGGTGACTGGGTGATGGGCACTGAGGGGGGCACTTGATGGGATGAGCACTGGGTGTTATGCTATATGTTGGCAAATTGAACCCCAATAAAAAATAAATTCATTTAAAAAACAAATAAATAAGTTGAACTGATAAAAAAGAAAAAAGAAAAGAGGTCATAGCAGACAATTAGCATAGCCTTTGTTAGGTGTGAGGCCCTATTTATATGAGTAATCTAATTTAAACCTCTTAGCAATTCTATGAGGGATGCACTGTTATTACCTCTATTTTTTTTCAGATGGGAACATGGCAATTCAAAGAAGTGAAAGAACTCGCTCAGGTGACACAGCAAGTGAGTGATCTGGGGTTCAAATTCAGGTCGGCTGCCTGGTCCCCTCCCAGGGAGACCGTGAGTGCTCAAGGACAACTCCTGAGTTTATTGTAATTTAGAGCCCAACCTTTGGAGCTGGGGAGAGATGAATCCCAATCTGAGCTCCATCAGTTGCTCATTAGTGCGTCACCTACTGCGATTTATTTATACTCTCCGAACTTCATTTCCTTATCCACAGAATGAGGGTAATGACAGTGCCTCACCTGGCAGATATTGAATAAAGGTCAAATGAGATACTGCAAGTGAATTTCCCAGAGCAACTGTCTAAAGTTCTTAGGATATGGGAAATAGTCAAATCTAAAAGAATCTGGATGCCAGGAGTTGGCATTGGGATCTTTGCATGGGAGCCATGAGATGGAGGGGGGGTGGGGACAGCAGATAAAGCCAGAGATACACCTTCTTCTCCCCTGGGTGAGTTACTTCAACGGAAGTTGCTTAAGGTTCAAAATTAGCAGGTTTAGAGATAATAGCAAGATTTTGAAATGCAAATTCCATGAGGGTTCTGAGAACAGTCTGCTTCGCTAATGTGTTTCCACTCCTATTTTTCAAACCATGCACGTTGTTTCATTGCAGCCCGAAAACCTCTCTTTCTGGCTTCTGAATTCAGGCTTCTAGATGGCACAGATAACATTCTGTTAAGTAGCCAGGCAAGTGACGGGAAGAGCCATTTAGTGCTGAGCTAATCAAAGCAGAGGTGGCTACCACCTACTGGGAGTGCCACGCGTACATCGTACATCGTATATGGGAGAAATATCAGAAAAATGCCATATGCGTCTGTGAATTCATTAATAAAAAAAAACTTCCCTATTTTGGAATTTGTCATCTATATATATATAGATATATATATCTATATATATGAAATATATATATATTTCTTTCTTTCTCTTCTTTCTTTTCTTTCTTTCTTTCTTTCTTTCTTTCTTTCTTTCTTTCTCTCTCTCTCTCTCTCTCTTTCTTTCTTCTTCTTTTTTTTTTAAATACTAGCAGATGTATCTTCCCAAATTTGTTTTCCTTAGATTAAGACAAATGTTACTCTCCGTGTGCACGTCAGTTGGGTGATAGGGAGATGTGGTCAGAGCATTGCCACATGATGGCCTGGCTGATATTAATGATGAGCAAACAATTGCATCTCTGAAAAAGCTTTGCTGAAACAGAGATGGAAAAACCCCCAGAGTAGCGGGAGGAAAAAAAAAAAGTTTAAGACAATGCCTGGATCATCTCTGCATTCTATTTGGGAATACATGAAAGAAATTTCTGCCATGGTCCGGTCTGCAGAAGAATACACGTATAAGAGTCAGAGGAGGAAAAGAGCCAGACGCCACCATGGAGGAGAAACCCTGTCCTTTGTTCATTCTTACTGCTGGGTTGAGTTTTTATGCTAAGCACAGGGAATGATCCAAGACATGGGGCCCCAAGAAGCACTAATTCTACTTTGTGTCCTCCCCCTTACTCTCCCTCTCCCCTGCCCAGAACCCTTAGAGGACCCGTCTCTATGGCCGATGAGCTTGGCTGGGTGGGTGCAAGGGCTGTCAAAAGCAACCACCCCAAGTTCCCTGCTGCTGCCCTGCTCAGCGGGTCCGCTGGAGTCCCAGACCGGGCCTCTGGAAAGCTAATCTCTGGGTCACCGCAGGGAAGCACACCAGCTTTGGCTTTTTATTACATTCTTTGCATAATGACATGAAGTCCCTTTTCTTGTCAGCCAGAGAGCATATGAAATTCAGACAAGATTCTAGGTAGGAAGCAAAATGCTCTGACTTCTCTGTTTTCGAAAAACGGCGGGCTCTGCAGCAGTGGGACCATGCAGCTCAGGGTGGGGGCGGGGGGGGGGCGGGTCTCGTCACAGTCACATCTAAAGTACCGTGGTCGTATCTAAAGCTGTGAGTTAGGTCGAGCCTTTTGCTTCTCTGCCTCTTCTCTCATTGCCAGCCATGCACCCACTCCTCGCTCATTATTTCGGGCCCACAGAGGGCAGACGGACAGAAGGTAAAACTTCAAATGAAAAGAAGGTAAACTTGGGATGCCTGGGTGGCTCAGCGATTGAGCGTCTACCTTCGGCTGGGGTCATGATCCCAGGGTCCTGGGATCGAGTTCCGCATCGGGCTTCCCGCAGGGAGCCTGCTTTTCCCTCTGCCTGTGTCTCTGCCTCTCTCTGTGTCTCTCATGAATCAATAAATTTAAAAAAAAAAAAAGAAAAGAAGGTACACTCTGTGACAGGTTGAATAAAGAAGAAGATGGAGAGCATGAGTCAGTCACCAAATATTAAGTGGAAACCCCTGGGTGCACAGTGTGGTGCTGGAGCGGCCTTGCGCTCTCTCGTATTTGCCGGGCTGTCTTTTCCCAAAAGAGCCATGATGATATAGCCAAGCCCCGCCACTCGCCGTCAGCAGACAGGCTCTACTTCCCTGCCCCCTGGAGCCCAGCCGGGCCTTTATAACTGCCTCAACAAGCAGAAGGTCGCAGGAGTCACCTGGTGGGGCTTCCGAGGCCAGGTGATAAAAGGCAGCAGGACTTCCACCTGCTTCTTGTTCTGTCTCGGGGCCCTAGGCCTTGGAAAGCAGCCACCATGCCTCGAGGAAGCCCAAACCAGCCCACGCAGAGGAACGACATGCCTGGAGAGGCCCACATGGAGAGGACCCCGAGGCCGCCAGCCACCGGCCGGCATCGGCCTCCAGACTTGGGGCGACGAGCCTTCAGATGAAGGTCATGCTCACGAGCATCACGGTTGTTTTCTGTGGCTAAGTTTCAGCACAACTTCCTACGGAGCCTCAGGGACCAGAACATTTCCTACCACTTTAATCAGCAACAAGAGAACCCAGATCCAAGGCTGCGGAGGATGATTGAACCCGTACCCTTTTCACTAGGTTTCTGACCCTGGCTGCGGGAATCGGCGCCGGGATGAACCAGATGGGGAAACTGAGCCTCTCTAGGTTCACTCGGTGAGGAAGAGTCCGTCTCGGCCTTCGGGCCTACCTCCCCTGATAACCACCTAGTACGAGGACCCCTAAACAACGAGAAAACAAACAAGTAAAAAGCAAACAAGGACCACTTTTTTTGTTTTTAATTAAAAGAATAAACAGAACAGGCACTATTTGATACTCTGAAGCTCACAAGGAACTTGTACGATCGTTACCTCTTTTAAGCATTTTAAGAGGTTCATTAGGATCCTCATATTATTAAAAAGGAAATTGAGGCTTAAAGCGGTTCATACTATGCCTTAGGTCTCTCAGCTAGTGAACTGCCCGGCTGGTAGCCTGACTGCAAAACTCACGCTCACCCTCAAACTCCTTCCAGCCCCCTGACTATAGTCCTCGGCTGTGCCACAGAGCCAAACCCGCCACGGGAACTCAGAGCGCTTCGCCCATTTTCTCAAGTTATTTTATTGAACTCTCTGCCCCCTTCCCCCCTCTCCTCTCCTTCTCTCCCCCCTCCCCCCCTTAAATCTTCACTTACTGGGGAGGGGGCTTCTGCAGCGGGCGACCCAGGGAAAGGCAGCCAGCCAAGTTCCTAGAAAATGGAATTAGAATCCTTTGCAGATGAAAGTACTTTATTTAATGGAGTTTAATAAATTAAGGGAATGAGTCTAAATGAGTTCAGAGAAGAGGGTCTCTGTGTTCTATAAAGGCATGCCGTGTAACAGAATCCAGAGCTGTGGCCTTGTGTTAATCACGGTCCCCATTAGATGCTTCTCCAGCTCTCCCGTGGTATCTACCTTTGCCTGTTGACTTTGAGTTTTCACAGTCACTGTTTTGACCATAACCACATTTAAAGGGCATCTCTAAACATCAAAGTTAAATCCTCCTCCCACAGAGAATGATTTTACTGCTGAAAAGAAAAAAAGTGCTGAATATGGAAACTAACAGGAAGGGGATAGAAGGTTAGTCTGAACCCCAAGACGGGAACACTTTATAGTATGCTTTACTTTCTGTTTCTTTACAATGGGTCTGACGGCTCTCCTGCCTGCATTTTCTCGACGACAGTGGGGGTAGCAGAAGGCCCAGCAAAGACCTGTGGTGTAGGGTGGGTTGCCTTTGACCACCCAGGGGGTCAAGCTCTGCTCCTCTCCCATAGTAGGTAGGGGGTGACCTGGCCCCTGGGGTGGACCCCATGGTGTCGGAGGGGTAGCTGGGGATGGGGATGGGAAGCGGAGGGCCGCTCGGGTTAGGAAGCTTTGGATGTTCTCCTCTGCGAACTGGAGCCCACGTTCTGCTGTCAGTTCCAAGGGGCGGAGAGGGGTAAACTGAGCCCCCGCTGGTCCGATAGGGTTATGGTGGCGACAGCTGTCAACCAGCAACACAGAAGCCCAGACGCCACGGGGGAGGAGCAGACAGGGGAGGACGGGGCATGGATACCCAGATGTACCAGCGGCCGCAGTTCCCTGTGTATTGATTTCACTCCTCAACTGCATCGGGACTTTATTGGGCCTCATTTCACAGGGCTGGCAGTTCCAGGCACCACAAACACCGCAACGCTTCCACACCAGTGGCCCCTTTCCCTCCTCTGGCCCGAGGGACGACCAACAGCTCAATGATTGGCACCGCGGGTCCCCCTGGACCCTGCTCCAAAACCAGTGGTGGGTGCCCCAGGCCCGGGGCACACGTGTACCACCCTGACCTGGAGGGTAGGGGTCTCTCATTACAGAGGTGGTGGCCAGTGAGGACCACTGACGTCCGGCTTGGCCTGGGAGCAGTCTCTTTCCCCACGAGGACCCTTGAGCGCGCTTGCCCCCGAAGGAGTCAAAGGCGAAGGGGCAGAGGAAACGGGCCTCTTGGGCTCTCCCCTCCCCCCACAGGGAGCTGCTTCTAAATGGTTTCAATGAAAGGCCCCGGTCCCACAGGTCCCACGCTGGGGCAACGCGGAGCCCTCCTGGCTGAGTGCATTTGGGCAAACTACCTAAGTGCTTGGCTCCTGGAAAATCGTTAACGGTCGTCTACCAAATGTGTCATGCTCTCTGACGACGATGGCTGGCCACACTGCCCTGCCTGCAGACAGCTGAAAGCGTGGAAGCAGTGTCCTCTGAGGGCAGCGGCTGCAGGGGTCCCCCCAAGTCTGCCTTTCACCCTGCGCGGGGTCTGCAGAACAGCCTGGGCGCTGGGGACAGCTCCTGCCCCGTCCCGTTGCTTGGCAGTGTCCTCGGGGCCTCCTTGTCCCTTGGGTCTGGCTCAGTAGCCAGACTGGGAGGATCTCAGCCTGGGCTGCGGCGACAAGAGGGGACTCTGAGTGAGGACGGGATGGGGAGCAGTGAGGCCCTTCAGACCTGAAAGGATGGGCTCCCCCAAGGGGCAGACAGTTGCCCAGCAGGGGTGGAAATGGCACTTTGTGCAAAGTTTGCAGGCGCTGGGGAGAGGAGGAAGTGAAGGTGGCAGGTGCCCTCGGGTGCTTCTTCGATGCCTGGGGTCACGAGAGCTTGCCCATCCTTTTTTGTTCCCAAACCAGGTCGGCTGCTGGAGGCACCCTCCAGGGAGAGAAGCCCCCCCCCATCTTACCCTCGGTTTTCCCTCCTACTTGCTCACTCAGCTCCTGACACCCAGTAGGTGCGCAGCGATGACCTTTTCTGATGGATAAAAGCCCCAGAGCTGAGAGGAAGCGCAGCGACGCCCCCGCATGCCCTGCCAGCCCCTCCGCCACCGGCTGGGTTTCCTGTCCTGTGTCTGCCCCGTGGGCGACTTCGATGAAGCCGGCGCCCCACGCTTGCCCGCTTTCCTTCACGGCCGCGCCCCACGTCCCTTCCTCGTTCCCGCTGACCGCTCCTTCTCGACAGCCCCTCGAGGTCCTGTTCCTAGAAGCTACGATCTTATCTGACAATTTCCTCGTGTGACAGTTTCCGTGGCAACCGGTGTCCTCCCAATCACAGGAAGCCCACGAGGAAACGTGCGCTGGCGGGGGCCCCTCGCTGTCTCCCCTGCAGCTAGGCCCGCGGAGCACCCCGGCAGCAGGGGGAGGGCACCACCACCCCGGGAAACGGGGCATCCGGCCTCCAGCGCCCGAGCTGGGTGGGGGGTGCCAGCCACGGCTGGCGCCACCAGGGACAACTCCGTGTCGCCACAATGGGTGCCAGGCCTAGCGGGAGAGACTCCGTATCAGTTCATCTCCTCGCAGGGCGCTGGGCGACCAGGGGCCCCTGAGCCCATTTCGGCTCCAGTTGGCTTGTCTCCTTCCCGCGTGACTCAGGCCCCAGGGGCCACGCTTGGTGACCTCACGCCCGGCGAGTCCCAGGCACGCGATTTCCAGCTCTCACATCTGGATGAACCATCCTCCCTCCAAGGTGCTTCGTTCTGTTGGGGTCCCGACGGCATGTGGTCACCGCGCCGTTGCAGCGACGTGTGGCCGAGTCCCCGAGGGTGGGGGTCCACGGAGGGAGGGGCCCTGGGGGGGTCCTCTTCTGGGCCGGCTCAGCAGCCCTGACCCCATCTCTGCCCAGCTCCCCGGCTTTAGTCCTCCCTCTGTTCCCCTCCTCTGGCACCCCCTGCCCCCTGCTCACATTTCCCTTCTGGCTTCTGCACTGCCCGCCTCCGGCTCCCATTCCTTCTCTCCCTCCTGCTCCTCCGCATGCTAATGTTCTGTTTAAAATAGATTCTCCTCTGGTTACATAAGACCCAGCCCTCCGAACCTTGGGACGCCTACTGCCCCCTGGGTGTCTGCAAATACCCGGGTGAAAACCCGCTTCCTCTGCCCTTGGCTCCCACCCCGGCACAGCACTGCCTCCGCAGCCCTCCTGCCCCATCAGATCTCATTGACGCACCAAGCTCTCATGGAGGGCCTGCTACGGGTCAGGCCTTGGGCGAGGCACAGAGATAAAGATTCCCCAAAACTGCACACTTGCCCTCAAGAAGTTCCAGTCTGGGCAGAAGACTGATCCAGACATCGATACTCATGTGGAGGTGGGAAGACACAGCAGTGAGGAGGGGCTCGGGGTGGCCTCCTGGAGGAGGTGGTGCCGGAGATGGGTCAAGGGGACCTTCCAGAACACGTCAAGTGCCACGACCTCCAGGAGCTTCCCTTCCCCTCCAGCCCACCACAGTCACCTCCTACACTGCTGAATCCATACTACCTTCTATCTCGACCACCCATTCAGCATTTTATTCCAGACTGCTTGGTCACTCGCTTTGCTTTCTCCTTCGCTCCTACCATCTGCGGTAGGTGTTCATCGGTTCACCTGCTGTGAGACCGTACATCCCTCAGGGATGGATCTTCTTTGCCGTTTTCTCTAGACATTATTACCACTGATGGAGAGCCTTGACTCCCTCATCCCTACAGCGGGCACAGTGACAGCACCCGCTTGAGACGGGGCGAGTTAACACATGGAAAGGGCCCCGCACTGTCTTCTTCGACATGTTGCCTATGGAGCCAGACTGACAGGATCTGGATTCTACATCTACCTCCTGGTAGTTCTGTGACCTGAGGCAAGGCTTTTTAAAATCTCTGTGCCATAGTTTCCTTTTCGGTAAAATAGCGATGACAATAATTGTATTCTCACTCATGCCTGCCACATAGTAAGCAGTCTCAGAACTTCATCTTCTTTATATGATTCAGAGTCTAACTTATTAAGAAAAGCACCTCATTTCTCTGGGCCTGTTTCTTAAGTTACAGCATTAAAGGACCCAATTAGATGATACCCCAGATCCTCTCCAGGGCTCCAATCCTAAAATCAATTAGTGGATTGATCCTACACCCCCATTTGCCTGAGACAGTCCCAGTTTATGCCTATTGTTCCAGAAAATGCTAACTACTACCTCCCTTCACTCTCAGAATTGTTCCCATTTGGGTGACACATTGTATGTATGAGCAAGCTCAGATAGCTCAGTGTATCTTAGCTTCATGGGACCATTGGTTGTCATCCTTGCTCCCCCTTCCAGGGAGGAGGTAAGGGGAACCGAGGACAGCCTGGTCTCTACACAAAAAGCCAAGCATCCGTTCCTCTTGGAGCTCAGGCTCCATCTCCGGTACACAGCTGGTCTTTCGGTTGGCAGCCACCCTCAAAGCGGTCGCCCACTGGGTTGGCCTTCATCCTTGTTTGACTTTAGTGCCAAACCTAGGCAGTCTGGCACCGGGCCCCCTGTCTCTCGGCATCCATCTATAGGAAAAGCAGATATTTTGTGAACAAGTCCTGCCATGGCTTTCCAATGAAAACATCTCAGTGGGATTACATGGAGATATTTTCTTTGTCAATCTCAGTAACGCTTTAGAACAGAAAACCCAGCTGAAGCCCACTGACAGTTCCTGGGGACTTGGGGCTGATTTAGTTACTCTATAAAGGATACTTAGAGCTCTACTCTTGGAAGCTTCTGAAGGGATTGGCCATGACCAGTAGGAGCCTGTCTGTCTCTCTCAGGGACACGTGTCATGGTGGTGGTAAGGCTTAATCCTTGACGGCTCCAAAACTTAGGGGAAATGGGCCAGTAGCCCTCCAGGTGGGGATGCCCTGAGCAGATGTGCACAAACTTCATCAGCAACTTTTTCCTTCCCGTTCCCTTTACTCCGGGCTCCATCGTCAAAGGCTGTCGAGTTCTTATACTGCCACTTCCACTTAGTTTTCTGCACGGTTGAGATCTCCCACGTTCATTATGGCCCTGGTGATTTCCACGAGAGGGCCAACATCAGTGATGTCACCCCCCTCCCCCCACAACCCTGCACTTCTTGGGAAGCTATGGAAGCAAAACATCCCTGGGGGAACCTTGTGGTCACCTTGCTCCTTCTAATCCTGACTCAGTGAAGGTCTCAGGTCTAACAGCCTGAATGACTTCGAAAATGTGAAGGATTCTGGAAGAGAACATCAACATGCTCTTTACCCTCAGTCTTACCATAAAATCAAAATTAAGAAACACAATGTTTCTCCAAACATATTATTCTTTTCCAGAGAAAGAAATTGAACTCCTGCATTGGTCGTCTAGACCAACACTGTCCAACAGAAATTTCTGTGATAGGAAATGTTCTAAAATCTGCACTGTGCAGTGGAGAAGCCACTAGCCATGCATGGCTACCGAGCATTTGAAATGTTGGCTAGCGTGACTGAGGAACTGAATTTTAAAATTTTATTGAATTATAGTTAATTTCAACGTAAATAGCCACTAGTGGTGACCTCAGTGACCCACATAGCTTCCAGACACTCAGGCGTGGTGGCCAGACTCTGTGCTACTCAGAACATGCGAAAGTCGATTTGGCTTATTTCCCTGACACATCCTGTCTCATCATGGGATCATGAATGTATCTGCCACCAAAAAAGCATTCATTCCTTGATGCGTTCATTCATTTAACAAACATTTACTGGACCTGTGCTACGTACCAGGCGCTGTAATAAAATTCAGGAATATGTCAATGGAAAAAATAGGATCGCAGCGTTAAGAGCATTATTGTTTCTATAGAATTAGGAGATTTGTAGAAACCCCCATCCCCCACCGGTCCGACGCTATCTCTGCAGTCAACTAAATATTTAACAAGTACGCAAATGACTCTGTGATTAAGGGGGTCACCCCGGACAGGTCAGTAGCAGCTCCAAATCTGCTGTGTGCTCTCGGGGACGAAGGTGTGGCAAAAGAGGGAGAAGGGGGCGGCGGGGGAAGATCCTGAACTCGTGACCGCAGGAATTACGGTCTGTTGTGAGAATTAAATAAAAACTAGGCTCATGAAAAAATTCTGGCAAATGTAAGGTGTCTGCGTTGTTAATGTGCCGAAGCTCATGAAACAGTGTGGGCCAGTGGCTCCCACAGGCGCCCCCGTCCAGGGTCTCGGAGAGCAAGAGAGCAGCTGAGCCAGCGCCTGGTGAGAAGGGAACAGGTCGCGAAGCACAGAGAGTACAACCAACTGTCAAGGCAGGGGGATTTCAGAGGAGAGGAAAGCAGTGAACTGAGCAGGAGTGTGGCCAAGGGGCAGGGCATTAACACTTCATTGATGATCAGCAAACCTACTGCAGGGACTTTCCTGGTCATAAATAACCAGCTAGGACCTCAGGTAAACATTTCGTCGCATCCTCTGAAGAGCATACAGCAGGGAGAAGGAGGTGTAGACTCCTGGCCACCACCTACAAAGGCTATGCCCAAGGGCACTGTCCTCCACTGAGTGCAATGCCGAGGCTCTCCCCGAGGGTCCTAAAACAGCACCTAGGTCTCCAGGGCTCTGCAGGAGCAGGGGTAAGATCCTGCGGTAAGGTGGCCCTGCATCCCGACTGGCTGGAAGGCACACTCTGCTTCTCGGGCCCAGAGCCCAGGCCTGAGTGGCCACTCAACCAGAGCTCACAGGCTGGGTGCCCCTGACCCTATAACACATCCCTGGTGCTTCTCAGGGCTTCAGCCCTGGGAGAGCAGCGGGTGACTAGCACAGCCCGGTGCCTGGCGAGTGGATGACACCAATGCTGCCTGGTAGCCCTTCTCTCTTTTTCCTCTAGATGAACAACAACATTTGCATGAAAACAGGATCTTTGCTGCTGCCCATTCTCTCCCTCCTCTCCTCCCCCCTTCCTTTCTGGTCACCCTATCCCCATCCCTCCCAGGCCATGGTCCAAACATCATCTAAGCAAGGGCCTTCCCTCCCATCTCCAAGAAGGGGCCCTGCTTGACCATTAGGATGCTTCACATGACCTCACCCCTCTGAAGGGAGGTAACACATGATGTTACCCTTCTGTGTAACAGTAATTCCCTCCAGGTCCCAACTGTCAACCTTCGATGGCCTGGTCTCATTGAGACAGACTTGCTCTACAACCTTCACTGTTCTAACCCAAAGGGATCGCCACACTGTAGTTTGAGAGGGGGTCCCTCTTCCCTCCTGGGAGATCAATCCTCCTGGTTATTTTAATACAGGCTTTTGTGGGGAAAAAAAATTGCAATCTTTAGGCACACAGAAAATTAACTGAGGCCAGTAGGGAAGAGGAGGGGGTCAAAGTGTAGCGGAGCCATGTCAGGCCAGGCGAGGAGAGACTTGATGGACCATATATACCAGCTCTTGCTCATTGACCACCCAACGCTATTCTAAGATTGCTCTGAGCTGATCCCAGCCTCCCAAGGAGCCAGTCCTATAAGCACCAGATGTAAGCTCCACAGGGAAAAGTGAATAGATAGAAAACTGTCTATTTGTTTTTTGTTTGTTTGTTTGTTGTGATAACATTATTTGTTGTGATAACAGATTTACTCTTTCAATAAATCATTTGCCCTCGGTGGGTCCCTCAAGAGCTTTATGGAGAGCACCCTTCGGTTTAGAGACAGTCCGATTGCTCTCCCTCTGTATGCACATGAGCACCCATTCCCAAATATTTCTTTCAATATACAGCTTCTCTCCCAACCTCAGACAACTTTGAGTCCGAGGGTTTCTTGGGAGCTTGCTCTCTGTACTCATGGAGCGCAGACGTGCCTTGACGTTGATAGCAAGGAGGCGTCTGCCTCCTTCTAACATCGGGGCCCGTGAATCAGGGCCCATGTGTCCCTCACACGTGGGCACAAGAGGCCCAGCTGGAGGGTCTGGCCAGACCTGATGCAGCTCAGACGTGGCCCTTTGCTCCTGCAGCAAGAGGAAAATCCTGTCAAAATGGCTTAACGATCTTCTAATATTTCCATGCAATTAAGGCCACATCTGTCTCCCAGGCCCCCACACTCCTTTGCTAGTGCACAGACATGAACCAAACAGTCTGTCTTGTCGATCTGGAAGGTAACAAAGAGCTCCATTCATAACTGTAGGCACTTGCACTGCTTTTTTTTTTTTCAAAGTAAAATAGAGTTTTCACTTTGAGAATAACCTGTGTGGCAAGCAAGCGAAGGATTTTTCCCCCCTAATAAATCAAATTCAACAGCCTAATAAAATGCTGGCTCCCCCATCACCCCCCCCCCACAGCCTCCCCCTCCCACTGTCCTACTCTCTGCCAACAATCCCTCTGAATGCAGACTCGTGGGCGCACCCAAAGATGCTCGGGGAAGGTGAGCTGGGAGCATGAAGGGAATTCAAACACCTTTTAAAGGCAGGATGGGTTTGTGTGGCAGATGAAGTCCCGAGATGGGGAAGGGTGGGGGACCCTGGGTAGGTAGGTAGGCAACCTGTCTTCCCCTCCCCCACTTTGCCTCCTTTTTCAGCCCTTCTGGTTTCAAAACACTCCCCCATTTTTTTTTCTGCTGCTCCCTTTACCCCATTACCCATCCCCAGGCATTGAGTAAACCTTCTGCTTCCTTCTTTTGCATGGAGAGGAACAAGAGAACCATGTTTCTAGGGATGGAGCATGGGCTTTTGGACCACACCTGCTGCTGAGCCCTGCAGGAGCTTGCCTCTCCTCAGAAGCAGGCTCAGAGATCTCCCTGGTCTTTGAAGCCTCCAGAGAGTGAGTTTGCAGGAGATAAGTGCTGATAAACATCAAGTTTGGTGCTTATCTGCAGCAAACACAATCTTTTGAGGTTCTCTCTGCGCTCACAGACCATAGAGACTCTAATCAGAAAACAGAAGGGAAAATGCAAAACCCAGCAGTATTTGCTGCTGCTTTTTCTTCTTCTTTTTTGTTTTGTTTTGTTTTGACCTACACACTGGAAAGCCCAACGTAGATACTATAATACAGGGGACTCCAGAGTAGAAACACAGCCCTGCATCTTCGCTTTGTTCAATTTTTTTTGTTGTTGTTGTTGTTCCGACGTCAACAGAGGAGCTATTTTCAGTCCCAGACACAAGAGGATGAGCCAAGCGTTGACAACAAGGACAATTTGCCCCTAGCATTTTCTTTCCTATAATGTTTTCACTGCTGTTGTGTTATCTGGCCCTCATAATGATACCCTAAGGTAGGCCCAACTGTGCACACATACAGAAACAGCCTGAGCTAGGTTATGTGATTTGTCCAGTGTCACACAGCTTGAAGTGGGGGTTCCAGCAGTACGAGCCAGATTTTTCCATTCATTCTAGCCCACGCAGAGGCTCAGCAGATAGACTAATACCCAGAAATTGAAATGGCCTTGAACTTGGTTACTCCTCCTAGAAGCATTTGGAAAGCTTGGGTGGCTGGGGATGAACCGAGATAGCAAGAGGCCCCAAGCTTTGAAGCACCTGAGTGAGGCAAAAAAGGCAGAGACTTGCGTATCTTATATGTCAGAGTGTTGTTTATATCTGATTTCTTAGTAGGGGATATGAGCAAGAGGCTAATGCGAAGTGGTACAGGGTAGAAAGAACAGGGCAACAGGAACAAGGGATCCTGAGCTCTGGTTTTTCGCTCTACCACTGACCAGCCATGGGCTCTTAAGGAAGGATTACTTCTCTGATTTTCCATTTTCCTTTCCATAAAATGAAGGAGTGGGATAGATGGTATGTAAGGCAGAAGGGTGAGGGAAGGTGAGGGAAGCATGGAGAGTGCTCCCCCAGGAGCACGCTCTCTAAATATTACATGACCATAGTGACAGTTTAAGGGTAAACTGTTGGAGACTAGGATGGAAAGCTCAAGGGCAGAAGCTGGCCACACTTATCTCTCCCACATCCAAAGTTCTACGGCTAATGGGGTAGTCTTCAGCTCAGGGAACTATCGATGGCTCTTCATGTCCCTAAAGACAGCAAGCTATCTCCACACAAGTTTCTCCTGAGATACTCTGCTCCTTATTGCCAAGCCTTCCATACTACATATATAGACCATCTGCCGTGGGATAGAAAGTAAACCCTCCCCAGTAACATTAGAGCAGAAGTGCCTGGAATTCAGCATGAAAGATCATTTCCTGAGAGAAAAGGTGATACATCATCCACATGCTCTGTCCCAGGAACCTCAACAGACCCTCACTGGCCACATGTAGGATGGGGAGTAAGACTTGGGGTGGGGGGGGGGTGTATGGTGAAGCAAGGTGGCTCTTACTTTAATCTCTATTTGAATTTGTTAAAATAATGTATTCATGTGTTATTCATTTAGTTAAAAATCGATTTTAAAAGGCAGGTTTAAAAAAGAACATCGTGTTCATGGTGGAGGTCATGGTTGAGAGGGCTTATTGGAGTTGTAGAATTCACTGACGTCGGAGAGACGCTGCATTGTGAATGGCCGGTGCCCAGGTGTGTGTGCTGGAGGCCATCTAGAGAGACGTGAAACATGTCTCCCTGGTGTCTCTCCTAGGAGTCTCATTCAGGAATACCTTACTTGGTGCTGTGTGTTCTGTTTTTTTTCAGCTCCCAGTTAGCATGGTCCTGAAGATAACACTCCGAGGTAGGTCAAAGTATAGCCTCATTTTACAGATGAGGGGCAAGAGCTACTAGCCTTCCAGGTCTCACTCTCTGTTTTTCTATCAAGAGGCCTTTCTCCTGCTCCCAGAGGGGGACCCCTCCCACACCATCATCGCTACAAAGCCAGCTGGATTTAACAAACTCAATTTGAAAGGGGTCTTCAGAAGTTCTTGTGCATTTAAGTGTTAAATCTACTGGAGAACTAGGCCCTGGAGCTCGGGAAGATACCCATACTCCTTTATATACACTTACAGATCCTTCAGAAAATGCCTGCTTGATGCATGGAGAGGAAGGCTCAGTATCATCATCTGCTTAGTACCATCCTTTGTAACACAGACTGGGGCCTAGACTGGTTGGGGTGCTGAGTCAGGTTCTTCTCCCCATTGGGGAGACATCTTAGTCTTTTTCATGGTCCCTCACACACACCTGCATACGCACAAATACCCACAAATTACAATGCCTCTTGAAAACTACTAAATATTGCACCATAAATATGTAACTTATGCAAATAGTAAGATAGCAGAAAGTATGCACATAGACAACAAGGTAGCTGTTTGGCTCTTCCAGAATAAAAAAAAATAACCATTCTTTCTAGTTTTCACAGTATTTGATAAACATTTGCTTTGGAGAGCCAGTGAACACCCTGGTTTATTGATAGACCATTAGCCATAAGCTCTGTTTTTAGATGTTTTAGCTACAGTGGAGATTTTTATCTGCACCTGGCACGTCTTGGGTGTGTCTGAAATGGGTGCATGTCACAAGAGCCCTCCAGGTTCCCACATTCTCCAAGTTGCTCAAGTGACAAAGGGGCTCCAGATATCAAGCCAACAATTAGAATTGCAAGCATGAGATGGCTACAGGTTCATATTTTAAGGATTTCAGAAGCCAGAGTGCTAATGTCACCATCAAAAGCTGCAGCTTCTCAACTCATCCCACTGCTTTGGTTGGAGGTCTCCTGAGTCTAGGATTCCTGAGTGTAAGAATTATTACCATGCCTTCTTTTTCTAACAATTTCTAACTGCCCAGCCTGCACATATTAAATGAATGTGTGCAGCTCATCATAATGGAAAGGAAGAACAATATACTCACGCTGGGTAGGAGTGGGGGTTGGGGACCAGAGGAGTGGTTGCATGTTAAGCTCAAGCAGCTTGCATTTCCTGTTTAGTGGGGCCGGGTGAAGGTTTCAAGTAGTAAGGTCTCAATGCTAAACCAAATAGATAGCCTCCTTGGTCGTGCCCGAGGAATTGAGATTTGGCCTCTGGATACCAGATGGAGGTATTAGCACGAAAGAACTTCAGGATCAACTGCTCCCCATTTCCAGCTGCTTGTTTCAATTGTCCTTTGTCCTATTCCTTCCAAGGTCCTCCCTTGAGAGTCCGGTTAACCAGTTTCTCAGACCAGCACACGAGACCCTCAGAGGAGAATTTTAAAAACATCCCATTCTTAATACTATTATCTGCTTGCAGGAATCAGAGGAATTTCCAAGGGCACCTGTCATGTAAGGGTAGGGATGGCTCAGAAAGACCTATGAAATTCAGAAGCACTTCACACTTTATTCCCCAAATACAGTCAAATTCAGGCCCCTGGCGCATTCAACTACGGAGTAAATCACCATCACACAGGTGTTATCACGTGACCTTTTATTTGCCTATCTAATCTAGAGGCCAAATAACACTGATGCCTACTATGATTATTTCTTAGCCATCAAACTGATCTGTCAAGGAATTGCACCACCTACACATTCACAGAGTTCTCCTAAATCAGAGGTCAGCTCCCAAAAAATGAAAACCAAATGGTATCTTAAGAAGTACTTCATTATCTTGGATTTCTCCAAATCTTCGAAATAAGTTTACCTTAAATCCTTCAATGCAAGTGATAACCATTATTAATTACCTTTACATTATTATAGGAATTTAAGTATATAACAAGGGACCAGAACAAAGTCCACTCAGCCTCTGTCTCTGTCTCTGTCTCTGTCTCTCTCGCTTTTAAAGATTTATTTATTTATTTTAGAGAGAGAGAGAGAGAGAGAGAGAAAGAGGGCACACAAGCGGGAAGGGCAAAGGGAGAGGGAGAGAGAGGGAATCCGAAGTGGACACCGAGCTCAGAGTGGAGCCCAACACACAGCTTGATCTCATGACCGCTGAGGTCACAACCTGAGCCAAAACCAAGAACTGGATGGACCTTCAACCAACCACATCACCCAGATGCCCCTCTTTTTTTTTTTTTAAATAATGGCAGAAGATGTATCTTCCAGACTTATTTCCCTCCATACTGTGATTATAGCAATAATAGTAACTGAGATTGTTGGACTGTTTTACAGTTGCGGACATTAATCTTAACAGGAGACTTCTCACACCTATAATCTTACTTAATCGCCACGATTAATGGGGAAGTAGGTAGTATTATTCGCCTTCCCCATTTTGCTGGTGAAGAAAGGAAGGTTCTGCAAGGGTAAGACCTCATTCCTGGTCACAAGGCTGCTAAGTAGAAGAATGCAAGCCCAGGCCCCTGGACTCCAGATACCCAGCCTCTTCCATGGGGCCACCCTTTCTCTAATGCAACTCTTTGCCCTGGAACGCAGAGGCAGTGAGTACAGTTTGTTTTTCATATTGATGCCATTTTTCTTTGCCTTTTGATCTTGCCCCCTTGGTTAGACTCGAGGCAGTTCTAAGGCGAGAGATCTTTATCTGTTAGCTACCATTTTAACTTGTGGTAGGCTCATTAGGGGTCCAGAGACACTTGCTGATTGATGGCATGCCCTGGGCATGAGGCTGCTGGCTTTGACATTTTACAACTGCACACTTCCTTCAGTGACACAGCATGCCCAGGCAACAGGCCTCACTGCCATTTTCTCAAAACCAGGAAATGAAACTGGCCACCGAGAGCAAATGACCACCAGCCGGAGCATTAGTGCAAACCAAGCAAAACACACCAAGATGCAGACCTCGTGGCTAGCAGGACAAACGCATTCCATCTGCAGTTATCGCTGGAGAAATGTCACCCGTTTCTTCCTCTCATCCTGGTTTCAGTGACAGTCACCCTCAACTTTGAACAGGTTGAACTGTGCACCTATATATGCTTGCCCAACACTCGCCCCCCTGACCTGCCATTTGCAAAAATCCCAGTCTCTGCGCCTGGGCATACGGATAGCCGTCTCTGTTTTGGCTGAAGAATGTTCCGAGAAGGGCAAGGCTGGGCTGCTTTAGCGTGCAGGAGAATGCTATTTTTTTTTTTTCTCACATTCTCCTTGTTATATAGCCTCCTCACGTCCTGTCTGTCCTGTAACCAGGGCAGATCTCTGGCAGACTGGTATTTTGAATTCTTTTGGTGTGTGACTGCAAAGGTGTCTTCTGTCTGCAGAGGGGAGCACGGAGCTCTGGGTGGGGGGGCTGCTGGGGCATAGGTAAGAGTAATCTGAGCCCAGGCTGTCTCAACAGCCAGCTCCAATAGCAATCCTAGGCTCGCCCCTATCACCTCCTCCCCCCACTATGCTGACTGCAACCCCACATAGGAGGAGCTTGTGGGAGCCAATGCCTCTCTGTAAAGAGCCTGTTCCTCCAGGCTTTTTCATTCTGATGGGCCTGGAGGAGAGGGAGAGAAAATAAGATACAAACTTCTTTGCATATGAATGCACCAAGATGTGTTTTTCTGTGTACTTTTGTTCCATTTGAAAGGACGAGAGACTGCCAAAGAGACAGGGCTAATTAGGCTAAGACAGATGAGCACGTCAGAAAACTTTCCGCTGGATCCTGCATTTGCATGGTGTCAGGGATTTTTGAACATACATGATGTTCCTGCCAATGGGTCCCAAGGACAAGCATTGGTCTTTGTAGGTGGACGTGAGACACCGAACAGATTCTAGACGGATTTGTGATCTGTGACTCACTTTGCTTATTATTTTTATTGTTGTTTTTGTGACCTTTTTTTTTTTTTTGTCTTCTTCTAGATAAGCAATGAGTCTGCTCATTCAGCACCAACCAGGTTAACAGGAATGAGGGGAAGACAGGAAAAGCTTGCCGTGGAAATGAGTAGAGCTGCTTGAGATGCTTCTCAGGTTCGCAGGTTCCCAGCCTGCTTCGTTTTTTCTTGAAGCATGGTTCCTGGGCGGAGGGTATTTTAATTCAAAAAATAAAAGCTTTCCGAGACCATGCGAGACCTGGTGAATTAGGATCTCAGAGCAGAGCCCAGGAACCAGTACTCTTTACACGCCCCAAGTGAGTCTTAAGCAGATGCAAGCGTCAGAACCTATGTGAGGTGTTCAGTAAAAGAAACTTCCACCATCACATCTGTTTGGAAGATGCTGCAGAAGGATGTCGTTCCTCTTCTTCGCTTGGGGGCTCAGGATATATGTTAGCTAGTAGCAGATGCGAGGTTCTGGTAAATCCTGAGGGTTTTTGTATGTTTCCATAACCCAGAGTTTCCCACACTGTTTTGAACCCAGAATCCGGTTGCATAAAGCACCTCTGAACATCCCTCAGACCTACTTTGGAAGCAATGAAATGCCCTAATTGTGCCTTTACCACCTGTCATTCATCGGAGGACCTTACCTCCCCAGGGCTCACTCTTCTCTCTTCCTGCCACAGACCACCCAAACTATTGCAAGAGGGAAGTGAGCCCAAGGCAGCTAAAAAAAAAAAAAAAAAAAAAGCTCAAGACCTTTTTTTTTTTGGAACTAGTTGCTTCTTAGAATCATAACTTGCTTCAGTTATGCGTTGGAAGCAATGTTGCATACTCCTTCCTCCCATCTTCATCATTTATGTGGAAATATCACATCTTCACAGGTGCTTTCTGTGACTCGTCCCATCCAAATGATATCCGGCCTGGAGTTCTTTTTTTTCAGGACACTCTACTTTTTCTTCTTTGTCCCTGCCACATTTCTGCTTACATATTCATTTGTGCAAAAGTATCATGAAGGTCTCACCTTGCTAGACCCAACTGAGGGCAGGGTGTCTGCTCTCACCCGTTCAGCCTCGAAGCCAGGGCTTAGCACCGATGCCTGGCCTGCAGTAAGCACCCAATAAAAATATTTATTTCGTTTTTCTTCAAATATTTGTTGCCTGAGTGCATTACAGACTTTTAACTCTGCGAATCACATAGAACAGGTGGGTCCCGGTAATGGAGACTCCCAGTGGCTCCGTCTGCACATCAGAGTTTCCTGAAAAGCCTCTAAATGGTGCAAGGTTGCGGCTCCATCTCCCACAGGAGGAGGCTGTGGCAGGTTACCAGGCTGACCTCCGGCTGGGTGGGGAGAAAGGAGGGCCCCTGAGACCTTTATTCTGGTTTCTTATGACTTACTCTAGGTTTTGGGATAAGCCCCTGCACGTTTGGGGGCCTGGCTGCACCGCTTGGTGAAGTGGGTGTCCCACCAGCTGCTCCCAGACTACACCATGAGCTGTCTCCGTGAGCAGCTTGAAATCCCGAAATGAGAGGTGATTCTGAAGTTCGAATCATGGTTACTATTTCTGGCACTGTGGGTTTCTAGCACGTGGCCGCCACCCATGGGTTCTGCCAAAGTGACTTTAGTATGTCACCGACGCTGGCCCTTTAACAGAAAAAGGATGGCTCAGTTTGTTAACCACCCTTTCTGACTTGACCTGTTGTTTTGTGGTGCAAAAGTTACACAAGCAGACCGTTGGACACGCACGCTGGCTGGCTCGTTGGTGTTTTTCTCACGGGCGTCGGGCTGCACCTCGGGAACCTGTACCCAGAGGGGAGAGCACCATGGCTTGGAGACATCCCCAGGCAGCTCTCGGGGGCTCCATCCCCCTGGGCAGCCCGGGCTGTCTGCTGCACAGGAAGCAGAGGGCATGGCTAATGTACATGTCACCGTGTGGCTTATGGTCACAGCCTCACCCTACCTTCGAGTCTGCACAAGCTACAAGAGCAACAGGAAACGGCCAAGGGTATATATATAGCCACATTGTGTTTATCCAAAGGTGCTGTTTTGCACAGATTATTATGAGCTTTTTCAGCGGGAGAGGACATGGCATCTGCCTTTTCCGCAGGGCCTCCTGAGGTGCTTGTAAAATTAATCAGTCCACCTGAGAAGGAAGAGGGACATTAGGCCTTTTCAAGGTGAACGGACCAGTGCATTTTCTTTTCCAAAGGATTTCCGGATCCATTCAGCCAAGGCTCGGAAAGGATGGGAAACAGCAATGGAAAAATGCAGGATTTTCATGAGCCTCTGAATACAACCCATCTGGGAAAATCATTCATTCCGTAGATTGAGTTTCCCCTGAAACGCATTAATTAGACTTTGCTCCCCCCACCTCCGCCTTCCATTCTCCAGGCAAATAAAGAAGTCTATCCCTTCCCAGTATGGCCCTCACATGGCCCTTGGTCCAGCTCCCCCAGAACCTGCCAGGGCAGAGCCAACAGAAAGGCTGTGGGCGCCCGGCTCGCAGGGCCCAGCACCGCAGACCACCTCTGTCCTCAAACAGGAGAAGCCAGAAGGAAAGGGAAAAGCATCCTCATTCCAGCTCTTTCCTTCTTCACCGCTTTGGATGTGACTTCCTCCCAGCGCCCAGTTTACTTCTGGAATTCTAGACTGAAATGCATGTTCTGGAGCCAGGGCCAGGCTTCAGCAGCTCTGACCCGCCCTGTACCCCCTGCTGAGGAAACAGCCTTAGGAGCAGCAGGTCATTGAAATGCTGGTCTCACAAAAGCCACGCTGGGCCTCAGTGCTTTGATCTAACTTGTGCCTGCTTGGGTGACCTGGGGCAAGTTAGGAAAGGGCTCTGAGACTCCGGTTTGGGTTTGCATCTGTACAATGGGAATAGTGAGGTTGTGAGCAGGAGAGGAGAAAATCCAGGTAAAAGCGGTGAGCCTAGTACCCATGTGACGGAGTACATGCTCCACTGGCAGTCGGAGCTGGGGTAGTAAGGATATGCACCCGGGGCGGGGGCTGCAGAACAGAATCCTGGGGAGCACGGACCCCGATTTCAAGGCCCTCGCCTTGTGCTGACTCAGTTGGCACCTCATTCAACACCAACAGACTGTTACTCTGAGGCTGCAACTGCTCGGGGGCTTGGCTCACTCCCGTCCCTCTGAGCAGCCTCTAAGCGAGTGCCACTTCATAAATGTGGTCTTGGCCCTTCCTATTCTGAAAAGACGTTACAGTCGTATGATGCATTGTGAAAAAATAGGCACAAACAATCTGGAGGGCAGTTTCAACGTTTCCTCCTCCTCGCGGTCCACTTCCCCCCCGCCCCCTCTCCCCCAGGCCAAGGCCTGGGACACCGGTTCACAAGGACCCAGCTCAAGAAGCAGAGCTGGATGCTGCTGTCATCTGATCTAAGGTGGGGGCGGGGGGTAGGTATTGGAGTCTGTTTTGATGCTTTCTCCTCGGCACAAGGAGGCCAAAGGCAGTAAAAGGGACCCGGGGTACCCTGAGCCTGGCACTGGCAGCCTCTGGCGGAGGCAGGTCGCCCCTGGAAGCCCCTCCACCTCCGGCCTGCTCCTTTCCTCTCCCACCTCCTTCGCTGCCCCAGTCCCAAACCATTGTTCAGTCTCTTATTGAAAGCGGAGCACACAGTGGCAGAGGCCAAAGCCTGCGGCTATGTGTGCCTGAGATTAAGACTTTTATCTGATCTTCGGCAACTTGCAGAGGAAATCCTGTTCCAAAACTCAGGGCCCTGAGCGAAAGGTTGCCAGCAGCTCTTCCCTCCCACCTGCGAGATAAATCAGGACACCTGAAATGCTAGCACCCGGCTCATTGTTTATAAATATAATGATCTCACCCTGTAACTCCATTAGTCTCCTCCTTCTACTTTTTTTTTTTTTTGATTGATTGATTGATTTTTTTCATGAGAGACACTGAGAGAGGCAGAGACAGAGAGGGAGAAGCAGGCTCGCTACAGGGAGCCCGATGCGGAACTCGATCCCAGGACCCCGGGGTCACGACCTGAGCCAAAGGCAGACGCTCAGCCACTGAGCCCCCCAGGAGCCCCTACATTTTTCCTTTTAAATGCTGTACAACAGATTCTCTTGGCAGAGCCTGGCCCGGGGACCCTAGCGTCCTCGTCTGTAGGGTCACAAGGCAGAGGTGCTCCCTGCAGATGAAACTCGACTGCGATCCCGTCTTTAGGGTTAAGATTCACGCAGAGGCCGAGCAAGCTCTCCAGGAACCGAGACCGGTGTGAGCCCCGCTCCGTTGGCAGCGTGAGGGCTCAACGTGGGTGTCACCTCCTTGAACCAGACAGCCCCCCGCAGAAGGGCACATTCTCTGGGGGCTGGAGTCGAGCTGGTGGAGAGCTGTGGGTTCCTGTCACTTTGCCCCCAACCCCGAGCCAGGGGGCTAGCCTGATGAGGTTGGATTGCCATGGTTTCCGATCCCCCGGAGCATGATGTGAGGAAGGCGGGGTGCCCTCCTCTTCCAGAAAAGTTGGTGATGCCCGCACGTGTAAAACTGGGGGATAGAAAAGGACGTACCCCCTGTAACTGAAGGAGGGAACGGATCCCCAAGATGCGATTTGCTGGAAGCCCACCCTGACTTTTCTGCTCCTCTTCCCACCACTCCTGCCATCATTCCCTTCGCCGCAAACAGGAGCAGATCTGCGTTATCCGCTCGCCCCCCACGTCTGCCCGGCGCCGTGCGGGGCACCTGTGAGCAATTCTCCAGAAAGGAAAGGCACACGGCTGGCCTGAGGGACCTCACGCTCACAGGGGCCACAGGAATTGCAGACGTGATGATGTGAGAAACGTGTAAGAGCATCAGCTTTCAGGAGAACCGCCCAGAAGCAGCCAAGAAGGGGAAGTCCGGTTCTAGATCTGACACAGCTTGGGGGGGGCCTGTCCCCCAGGACCCTCCCCAGGCGGCAAGGGGGCTCACACACAATTCCTAAGACCTCTCTGGATCTGGCACCCACGAGTCTGTGACAGCCCCTGCCAGATAATCCAGCAAGGATGAAGCCAGACCCTGCTGCCCCCTAACGGGAACCTGGAAGTGCCCTGCCTCGATGTCCCCCCTGTGCCCACAGGGGCGAACCGTGGCCCCTGCAGGTCTGGGGCGGCGCTAGCTCCCCCGATGCCTCTGCCTATTCCTCTTGCTGCTCGGCCGAAGGCCCACCCGACGGAGCCCCTGTTTTGTTCTGTTTCAGCTTGGGAGGCAAGCGACCTGGCTAGTCAGTATGGAACTGTCCCGAGGGGAAGTGGGTGCCGGGAGGGAACCTTTACTTCTGCCCGACACAGGACGGAGAAGACAGACGGAATGCTGCTCCTCCGCCGCTTGGCCTCGGCACCCTTCCACTTGACCAACAAGCAGGGAGCCAACGGGGCCGTCGGGGGCCGTCCTGCACCGCGATGGCCACGCCAGCCCCTGGAATGCGGGCCCCCCACTGCACTGGTGTGCAGGAGCTCGCTGCACGCCTCTGCCCCGAGCTGTACGTCCAGTGATCCCACCTCTCGAGCTAGAGGCGCACCCTGGTCGGGGTATCTACATCATGCAAACGGGGGAATGTCGCACAAAGCCGGAGAGCTGGCTGTTGGACATTTCTCAGCACCCGGGGTTGGATGTACCCGCTTCTCAAGCAAATAAATGACCGCGGCCCTAGACCTAGCACCTAGCACCTAGCACCTAGCACCTAGCAGCACCTAGCACCTAGCACGGCAATCTGTTGAGGTCTTGCTGGACTTACTGCACTGAAGGGCTGAAACAGGGCCTGGCTGCAGAGACGATCCCTTATTCCGTTGCCCTTGGAGGCTTGGAGCAGTATCCTGTGGCTGCTTTCCTAATCCGCAAGCAATAGAATATAGCCTCCCGGTCACTATGGATCGAGCAGCTACTATTCGGCAGGTACAAAACTGAGCACCTTGACTTTCCTCATCCAGTTCCATCCCACCGTAGCCCTAAGACATTTCCTCCTGAGCTAGCTCAGGAAGGTGAAGCGTGGGAGGCTCCCCAGCTTACAGGGGGCAGAGCTGAAATCTGAACTCAGATCTGTCTGATGCCAACCTGGGCCCCTTCCAAAGTCTTCCCACTACCCCACATGACTACGGTTAGTAAATAATATTATTCTTCCTCCTTAAAAATGCATCCAAACGACACTGCCTGGAGGCAGGACCTCAAGCATGGCCCAGCTCCCGGGGCCACCATGCAATCAATATTACCCTTCCCAAAGACAAAGCACCCTCCCCCACAGGACACACTTCCTCTTCCCCCTCCTCTACCCCAGCCTGTTGTCCCTCCCCTCCTTCAACCTCTACTCAGAACTTACTTCCTCCTTGAAGCTTTCTCTCATTAACCCCACCCAGTTTTGATCACTTCACCAACTTTTCTTCTCACATACTTATACTCAAATTTACCTAGATTTCTTCTGCCTTCTTTTTACAACTGGAGCCCACCTGGGTCTTCTCCATTGAGCCCTACCTCACCCCTCTCTTTTGTACTCTTCCTGTGGTACCTGGCAATGAGTGCTGTCCACAGGGCCTGTTGGGGTGGGCCCCCTTTGTCTGGGTCTGTGGGCCCGTGCATGGCCTGCCCTGTCCATCCACAGCAGCGTGCAAGGACACGCTCTCAACCGTCTGGCCAAACAACTCAAGCGCCCTCTTTGTGCTGGCCAATGATTAGATGATGGTGAGGAGCTTGGGCAAGAAGAGACCCAGGGCCAAGAGCTTTGGCCAGTTCCATGTCACTCTGAGAATTCTCCTTTCCAGACCTAACACTCAATGAAACTTCGAGGACTTTCTTTTCCAGTCTTGGGCCAGACAGGAACTTGATTCTCTCTCAAAGGGCCTTAGGATTTCTCCTCACATGCTTCCTACTCCCTACTCCCTTAGATGGGCCTGCCTGGGTTGAAAGTAGCAATGGAGCAGGGGTTTTGGGCCGGGGCGGGGGCGGGGAGATATCTTTCTTTTTGATCAGTGGTGTCTGAAGGATGTGAGTACATAGGTGAGTAGGAGTGGGTGTTAGCTGGGGACATTGGGGCTGATGCAGGAGCTGGGACCCAGACCCAGGGGTTACTCCATGCTTCAGAAGTTCCCCAGTGGACTTGGAGTAGAAGCTGGATCCTGGGCCTTCTGCGGGGAAGATACCAGTAATGTGGTAGTAACAGCTGGTCTGATTTGCATTTGGGAAGCCAGAGTGTTTCAGACAGCTCAGCTGATGCAGGGAGTCATTCCTCCGAGGGCTTTCCTGGCCTGTGAGGGCTCCTCCCTCCTCCCGAACTCCTCTGCAGCCCTTCCTCTACACCCCTGCGCGCCCTGAAGGCGCTCTAATCCTCCGCTCTAGGCGGCTGTGATCCTCACACTCCCTGCTTCTGTCTTCCTGACACGTTCGCAGGCGCTCCTCCCGCACGGCCTACCGCTTTTAGACTGGCACACACAGTTTTCACAAGAAGGGTTTTGCGGTTTGGGTTTTTTTTCCTTCATAAGTTTGCAGCTGCTAGTTTTGAAACCACCAGCCCTGGGGCGAACTCAGTCAAATAGAGAGCAAGAGAGAAAGAAAAGGAGAGAGAATAAAAGGAAGGATGAAAGATGTCTGTAAATCATGTCTTGCATGCACAAAAGGCCCGTGTGGCAGCCTCGTCTTCGCTTTGCCTTCTCGCCCAGGCCCCTGTTAGTGAAAGGCTCTTGGACACCTTTAGGTGGCTGCCCTGGAGGGTGCTCCTTATTCCGGAGCCCCTGGAGGCCTGTGGTCACAGGTGAGACATGAGGAGCTGACATTCCTGGTCACTATTTGGAGAGGACTTGCCAGCGGCCCATGTACTGCTTCTAGATGCCCACCCGCATGGACACACGACGCGCACGTGCTGGGGACAGAGGGCAGGAGAGGGCGAGGGAGACCCCGGGAGACCCTGCCTGAGCTTCTGAGTATTCTGTAGGCATCCACTGCAGTCTCTCCTAGTGGGTTACTTTACACGTGAAAAATAAGTACAGTTGGCCCTCGAATAACGCGAACACGCAGACGTTAGGGGCATGGAGCCCTGCGCCCAACCGAAAATCCAGCCCTAGCTTTTGGCTCTCCCCCTCTTGACCTTACCAAGAACACAAACAGCAGTTAGCACGTATTTTGCGTGTTATATGCATTATACACTGTGTTCTTACCACGAAGCCAGCCGGGGAAGAGACCACGTTCCTGAGAAAATCACAAGGAAGGGCCAATACTTTTGCCCTGCTGGACTGCAAACGATCCCAGTCCAGGTGGGCCCGCGCAGTTCAAACACCTGCTGCTCAAGGGTCAGCTGTATTTAGCTGAACACGGACTTGAGGCAACCAGAGGCGCCAGGAATAAACGAATCCCCAAGAAACTTCATGCTCAGGTCTCCCCTGGCCCCTCCCACCATCACTGCACTTGTGGCAGCTAATTATAGCTTTTATCTGAAGCAACGGGACACCTAGAGCTACAGCCTAGAGTCCCACCCCCACCCCGGGGGCAGAGCATGGAGACCTGTGGGGAGGGTGAGCTGTCAAGCTCACTGTGGGCGGCTTTTGGGTGTCTTCTCTATGCTGGCCTCTGGACTCGAACCCCACAGCTCTCTGTGGACCCTGATGAAGTTGGAGGGAGGGTCGTGGTCATGTGACCAAGGAACGAGGGAGGGTTGGCCCTCCAGATCAGGCCTGCCTAGGGCCTGAGAGGGCCTAGGCAAATCTGGGCTGTGGAGACTCTCTGCCTCCATAACCCTTTGTTTGCACCTCTCCGAGAACAAGGAGCCCATTCCAGTTTTATATCAGAATTGTTTGTGGTCATGTTTCTCCTCACCCTCTCTCTCCACTGGCTTCTCCCCAAATTTGCTGGTGGGGGGGGGCTCTCTTGGGAGCTTGGGATGCGTCCTCTTTGCATGCCCTATAGAGCTACCCAACACGGCGAGTGCTTTGCCTTGGAGGAGGACCTCTACCAATGCTTATTCACTGGAATTGAATGGGATGTTGGTTGTCATCCTGTCTCACAAAAACATGTGCTAATAATGTTCCTGTCACCTGCAGCATAAGATCTAATTCTCTACCGTCCGGTGTAAAAATTTTTAAACTATTTTCCAGCTTCCCTCCACAACTTGTGGCACACTCTTTCCCACGTTCCCACTCATGCCTCTTCCCTGTCCCTGGACTGTGGTGTCGGGTAAATGCCAGGTCATTGTAGAAATCAACCCTGTGGATACCTGCACCCGGGGAAGCCATCCCCAACTCCCTCAGCCCTTTCCAGCAGAGTTAGTTGTTCTTCAGGTGGTTTCCTGGGATGCTTTGCACATATCTCGAAAGCACTTTCTGGTCTGTAGTGTGTGAGCATCCATTTATGCCTGTTTCCTTCGGGAAACTCTGAGTTAATCCAGGGCACCGACACTGTCCTCTGCACAACTGCATTCACAGGGCTGCACCCGGCCCAGAGGTAGTAGGTGCTCAGTAAACGTTTGATCACTAAATTACTGAGAGAAGGAATGGGCTCCATTCATCTCTTCCTTGGAATCTCAAGAGGAGTCCTCCCACACCTGTCCTCCTCCTTTCCTTGTGCCCCACACACGGCCACCGCCCAACGCTCAGCCCACACATGGCGCTAGAAACGCAGTGCTGTTATTTCCATTAGAAATATAGAAATGTTTATATCCTCGTGCACGAGTTCCATAACATTGACCGTAGCCATTGCCGCCCACCCTACTCCGCAGCCTCCACCATTTATAAAGATACCTATTCAGGCCTCTTATCACCCAAAGATGCAGACCCAGCAGAGACAAGCTTTCCTGAATCACAACGTACTTCCTCCACGAAGACTTCCCACCCTAGCCCAAGCCCATAGCCCCTTTTCCTCTCCTTCTGAATTTTGTTTGTTTTGGTCTTCTTGCTCTAGCTGCCTAATCTCTCACTTGCTTCTCTGTCCTCTTCACTCCACTGTTGTTTTGGACTCATAGGCAAATGTCATGGATATTATTTTTTTCTCCCGATTCTCTGGAGACTCCCCCACGGTTCCCATTAGTTGATACATGACCAGTGTACAAAATGAATGACTGTGTTAGATGTCCCGACGTTGACTTTCTGCATCTCTCTCCAGACTCTGGGTTTTCCCAGGAGAACTTTACCTCGTTTGACTCGCTGCTGATGAAGTAACAATCATCAGCCACATCTCAGGGACTATACTCTGCGATGGAATAAATCGCCAATAATTTACACCCTTTGACTCACATCATTGCACTTTACTGTGGAAGCCATACCACTCATTTCTTGGTTCAAATATTGATTAAAAAAAAAAAAACTATAGAATTCTTCCCAGCAGAGAGAGCTGGTCTCCCCTGGAGCCTGAGCAGGCCTTTCCCCGCAGAGTTGGCTCACACCCCAGGACCATAGATAAGAAGGTGAAGGTTCCATGTGAAGGCCTACTGCAGCTAAGTAGGCCAGGTGGGTTTTTGATGTCTACCATCAGCAAACTGGTGTCTGCAGCCTGTTCTGCCTCTTGTCTGAACATCCTCCTCTTGCACACCCACCATGGTGCCTTCCCCTCTGTGTGTCGAGCCTCTCTAAAAAGCATCCCTTAATAAAGTCTCCTCCACTTCTCCTCTTGCCTCCCCACACCCTGTCAAAACTTGCCAGGCCTGCCACATTCACAGGACCTTGCTATGCTAAGCACATGTGATAAATGGAGTCACTCGAGACATGTCAACGAGAGGCATTTGCATTTTGACATGAGGTTCCTGGAAGCTCAAAGAAATGAGCTCAGTGTGACCATATCAGGCAGGTAGGATACTGGTGATGGAATTTTTGGGGGGCAAATCTTTCAGAGCCTCTCACTACAGCTACCTAGGACACCTACATCTAAGGCTAGCCATGGTCACGGGAAAGCTTCCTCCCACCCTCTCCCTGGCCCAGGATGACCCAGGGAGTCTCTGACTCTAAAGCTGGCTAGTGGGGTTTTAGGCTAGAAGGTTAGGAAAGAAGATCCACCAATAAATACCTGGCCTGAGTCACCTGGCTTGTAATTCAGGACCTGGAACGTCATTCAATTCCTTCCTTCTTAAAGCTGACCTTCTTGAGAATTTGGAGCTGGCAAGTTTCAGATTCATTTGCGTCAACATGTTGTTTGGTTAATGCAGCTGAGCATCTAAACCCATTTTCTTAGAAACAGGAAATCCCAGTGTGCCAAGAGTAAACAGATCCCAGCCCCCAAAAGTTCGAGTTCATTTAGGAATTCCCTGACCACAAGGGTCTCTGGGGCTGTGTGCTTGAGCCAGGCTCGCTCCCCTGCCCGTAACTGATCTTGCACAAAGAAATGGTCTCTCTTCAGCTCAGAGCCATGCCTGGAGAGGCTGGAGATACATTAAGGACAGGATCCCAATGCCAGACATCACACAGAAGAGCATCAAGGATCTCTTATAACTCAGCAGGTGTTTCCTCTGAGCCCCCCACCACACACTCTTCCACTCTAGTTGCTTCCTTTTTATTCTTCGTATCTCTCAGGACAGCAGGGATCTTGTTTGTGTTTATTCCCCATCCTACGGCTACCACCAATACAATGCCTGCAATGGGAGGCACGAAGTTCGTATCGGTAGGATGAATGAATGGCAGCATGAGTCAAGGCATCAGTGAAGAGCTTGACCATCCCAGCTGTGCCAGGCACCATGCGGGTGGTGGGGGGGAGCCAATGCAGGGCTGGTCCTGAGGGGCTCACACAGAATGCTTGTTCACAAACTTGTCAGCACCCAGCTGATTCTACCAAAGTTGCCAGGAGGTGCCAACTTCTCAAGGTTGCTTGAGCGAGCTCAGGTTAGAGGGGCCTGGAGAAGAAGAAAATTGTTGGCCGGGTGGCGGGGGAAGCACAGGGGGGTGGCCAGAGGGCCCCCTACCTGCAGAGGTCCCGCTCCCTCGCTGGACAAAGAGCCCTCAGAAAGCTGCTTTCCCAACCTCTGCCACACACGGAGCAGGGGAAAGAATCATACTGGCCTCTTGCTGTCGCCGAGCCTGCTGACCCTGCTGCTGGAGGGCCTGGGGAGCGGCAGGCAGCTGCACCAGCCCCGCACCGGCTGAGCAATACCTGGGAGTCTGACAACGGAAGAAAAGAGGCAACTCTTCTATTCTTAGTAGTTGCTTTCCACGTATGTGTAAGTCAAACAGCCTATGCAAAAAGAGGCCTCGTGGCAGCAGGAAATTCAGAGTTGTGGGTGTCTTTGTGCTATCAGATCAGGTCCTGGGTTTGCCTGTAATCTGGTCTCACGGGCTTCCATGGGGTGAGGCCAGGGAGGTGAGCTCAGGCTGGCCCCGCCTCTCTTGCCTCCGGTTTTATGACTCAAGGGGGACTCTGTGACTTTTTTAACATCCCTCTTTCAGTATTTCATGTGGGTTTCTTTTCTAAAGGCTGTAAAGAATATGTTATTGAAATAAAAAAGAAAAGAGTCCAGCCCTGTTACAAAATGCCATCCCAGGAACGCCTGGGTGGCTCAGTGGTTGAGCATCTGCCTTCCGCCCGGGGCATGATCCTGGGGTCCTGGGATCGAGTCCCACGTCAGGCTCCCTGCAGGGAGCCTGCTTCTCCCTCTGCCTGTGTCTCTGCCTTTCTCTTTCTGTGGCTTTCATGAATAAATAAATAAAATATTAAAAAAATGCCATCCTAGGCCGAGAAACTGGGGGGAACCAAAGTGACATATACTTAAAGCCTGGCATTTAACACTCATTTAATGATTTAATGCACATCCGTTGGGAGGAGTGATGTAGAAGAATGTTTAACGATACAGGAAATATCCATAATTTAGTAATAAAAGAGAATAAAATGAGGTTGCAAAACAGTATGATTCTAGTTATATGAAAATAAAGCGTATATAGGGGCGCCTGGGTGGCTCCATCAGTTAAGTGTCTGCCTTCGGCTCGGGTTAGTATCCTGGGGTTCTGGGACAGAGCCCGGCATCGGGCCTCTTGCTCGGTGGGGCGTCTGCTCCTCCCTCGCCTGCTCTCTCTCTCTCTCTCTCTCAAATAAACAATTAAAATCTTTCTTAAAAGAATAAGGCCTATATGTCTATATATTTGCATTAAAGGGACTGGAAGGAAACACAAGAACAGGTTGTTTATGGGTTGTGCAATCTGGTCTTGGATGGCTTCTGCAGGTGCTGTGGCATGTTTCTCTTGTGATTTTTCTGTATTTTCTCAATTCCATACAAAGCTGATGCACCACTTTGGAAATCATTGTTTTAAAGAAAAATACATTAAAAAAACACCATGCTTTTTAGTGAGCAAAAGAAAATTTCAGGCCACAACACAGAAACGGAAAGAAGTGGCAGTGTTTGCAGTGGCGGCTCACCAAGGGAGCCAGTCCTCTCAGCGTTGGGTGGATTTTGATGGACCTTCCCTCCTGTCCCTGGCTCTCCATCTCTCCTCTTTTCTCATCCCTGCACATCTCTGCTGCTCCCAACCGGTGACCGTGCGGTGCTCCAACAGCACCTTGCTTCCCTGCGGCACCTGTTACCTGGCATCACTTTTGGCTTGTTTGAGGGAAGCAGGAGAAGCTCTGGAAGCAGAAGCGGCTGTGATGAACGCAGCTCAGCTTCCAAGGTCCAGTGTGAGTCTCACTGGTCACCGGAGAGAGCCTGAGGTCTCTCCATAGAGCTCATGCTTCCTGCACCCAGAGACCTTGCTGATTTGTGTAAAGCACCATTTGACCCTTTAATCAGGAAGACGTTAGCGACTCCCAAGTGTGCACCTATCAGAAACGGGCTGCCTTAGACGCCCGGGGGGACTTTAGTCAGGTTGTAGGTAAGTAAGAGATACACACACAGGTGCATTGTATAGATGCACACAGAGATACACACACACACACACACGGATGCACACGGCACACACGTATAGATGAGAAAAGGGGACAGATGGAGCACGCATACCCCCCCATCTGGTCCTCATGGCATTATGAAATGGTATATTTTCTTCATCTAACGGATGAGGAAACTTAGAGTCTAAGAGGGTAAGTCGCAGGGCCAGAAGGGGCCGAGCTAGAATCGGGCCCATCCTGCCTGTCTGTCTCCCAAGCTCCTCGCCAGGGCGCCTCTGTCCCTCCAGTGTCGCTGTCCCCGCAGGCTGCTGCGGTCGTGGTGTGTCCCAAAGCTCCGTAATTACTGGGTTCAACCTGGCCTCCAGAATAACCATGACAATATTTGTGGAAATGTTCACAACAGCCCTTGACTTCCAGGTTCTGAGATCAGAAGCGGAAATTTCAAAATACCGAAAGTTCGTTTGTGTCGAACACACTGCTTCGGCTAAAAGCAGGAAGTCCGAGAAAGCCTGATCTCATGAGATTTTTCAGCCCAATTTGGATCAACATCTGCACTTCTGGATTTTCCACTGAGGCCAACCCAGCTCAGCTGTGCCGCCGCTTCTCCCATTTCACGGACCCTCCACCTCCCGCGTGGGGTGCAGCGAAGCAGTGAAATCTGTTGCTAGCGCGAGGGTGCGTGGCCCGTTGCAGGGCGGTGAGCTGGCTTGGTCAGGAGAGGGAGGAACAGTTGAAATTTGGAAAATATGCAAGCCCCCTTTTGGTAAAGTAAAAAATACATCTGAACGCACAAAAGCTCTAAACAATAAGTCGTCCAAATAATGGCCTCTGTTCTAGTCTCCAGGTGCCGGAAACAAGTGGACAGGACTCTTGCCACCTCCTCCTTCCCGGAGACGCAGCCTCCCCATTGGTTAGACTCCAGCCGGGCGGGAAGCGGAAGGGCAGGTGGTGCTCAGCTCCGGGCTTCGCACGGCCAGCCAGCTCTGGGGGAGCCCCGGCAGGCTGGGGTGGGGGGTCGCCTCTGTATCCCAAAGCCTATGGGGAGTAAGTCCCTCGGGCTGCAGATGAGAACTCTGAGACCAGGAGAAGTGATTTGCTCGGGGCCTCCTATCTAGCTGATCGCAGGGCTGGGATGAGAACTCCTGTCTTCCCCGGCAGCCTCCTCTTTCTCCAGTTCTGATAGCTGGCCCCCCTGCATTTCAGCAGTCAAATGACTTAGGGGACATCCTAGGGTTTTTAAGTGACAGGTTTAGAGTGAGCGTGTTCTGGGGGGGCCATGAACTGTGGGGCTTCCCTGTTCAGAGGCTCCAGGGAACAATCGCCCTCCCATCCCACCCCACGGTCCCGGGCACCACCTTAGATACCCCTGTGGGAACATCGGGGGGGCTTCTGGATAGCAAGACCCCTCCATGCATGGTGGTGTGGGCTCCCCATGCACAGACTGGGGTGCACTCTGGCTGCACGACTTTAACTCAGCCGCACCCAACTGAAACAGTGCAGGAGAGGTAGCAGATGGCCTCCTGGGGCCACGTCCTCCTGCGTTTGGGGGGCACAGGCACACGGGAGGGACTGTCTCGCCTTGTAGACCCATATAAATGGGGTGCAAAGGAGATGAGGCATGATGCCTCAGCAGCTGTATGGCCTTGAGTAAATGACTTAAGGTCTCTGGGCCTCAATCTCCCCATCACGAGATGGGCAATTGCAATATACACCTCACAGGTTGGGGTGCGGAGGAAAGGGGGCGCGTGGCTGCAGGCTCTTCCCTCGCTCCCCTGCAGCTCACCACTTGCCCTTTAGGACTGAACCTTGGGGACCCTATGCCTCTAGGAGGGGACCCTTCTGAGCCCCAGCAGAACTGCCAGACGCTGGAAGAAGTCTTCCCACTTGCAGTATCCTTTCTTCTGGAGGCCTTCCTGACGCTGAGCAATCACTGAATCCACGCCACCTCCGGGCACAAGCTTAGGGAGTCTGCTTTTCTGGTGTGTGCCTGGGGAGGGGGGGTGCCTCCTGGGAATCTCCTCTCTCCTGGCTCCTGCCCCGCCCCGCTTCCTGAGCCTCGCCGCAGGTGCACCTTCGCTGCCGGGTGCTCTGGGTCGGGGCGCACTTGGAGCAGGGGTGAGGAGGGTAATCTCTCCCCATCGCTCGAAGCTGCAGCAGGAGGAAACAGGGCCTTTCATGTGGCAGGTCGGGCATTCTCTCCAGAGCGGTACGTTCCCCGGAAGCCCAGCCGGTGGCAGAGGCCCAGGCCGCCGCGCAGCTTCCTCCCCACCTTGGAAAATTATACAGAGCGCCCTGTGCCCGCTGGCTGCCGGGCAGATGCCCTGCTGCTTTCTGAAACTATCCTGCCTCCTTAGAATGAAAAACAACAATGTGCCATGCCCACAGTGACGAGCTTGCCCTTTCCTCTTCCTCCTCCCTGCCCTGGAAAAAGTACAGGATCTGTAAACAAGTCATTAGATTCGAGATCCTGCCCAATTTAGACTCTTTGTCTCAGTTTTCTCCAGAGTAAACTCGCGGTCACACCCACCCAAACCAAGCAAAGCCCAGAAGGAATGCAGAGCCCTGTGGCCAGGCTAACCACAGCTGACCCCGCGGTGCCCAGGGCTCGGCGCGCTCCCCAGGCTGGGAGGGGCCCGCAGGGAGCCCAGAGGGCTCAGGTTCCAGCCCAGCCGGACGGGACCAGAGCCCTGGGACGGGCCCAAGAGCGAAGGTCTCCGTCTCTGGGTTCAATTCCCCAAAGCGGTTTTAATTTTGCAAATGCCTCCCCGAACTATCAAAAATCCCAAATCCACCTCCTTTGAAGTCTGGCAAGAAAACCCCCAAGATCAGCTTCTCTTTTATTCCTGAACTTCCCGTACAGGCAGGCTTCTAGAAAACAGAGGTTGGAGAAAATGAAAGTCAATGCCAAATACTAAGCAGACAGAAGACTAACTGCTTTTCCCCACGGCCCCCCACCCCCAGCTCTGGCATTATGGGCTGGGGAACTGGGCCCCTCTCCCGCTGCTGAAGATCTGTTTATTTTGCACTCCATAAAGGGAAACCAGGCCCTTTTTCTGACATTTTGGCTTGGAGGGGGTGGGGAGGAAAAGAGGTCCAGAATTTAAACTCAAAACCAGATCAACTTCTCTAAATCTCTTGGCGCTTTTTCTGCGATTCTTCAGCGGGCCACATTGCACGATTCAGGCTTTTGAGTCTCCCGGCCCGCGATGCCTGCCTCTCTAACCCCCCCGCGAACCCCATAAACTGCAGTGACCCTTCCTTGACTCCCAACCACGCCAGCGCGCCCCACTTGAAATTAGGGACAGACGGGCTCGCGAGCCACTTGGCAGCTCCCCATCCCCGCCGCACTATACCAGCCCCACTCTGCGTCTCCAGCCCGCAGGCCGGGAAATCTGCCTCTGGGCCTGAACCCCTGTTCTCCCGAGCTGGACCGGTGGCTTCCTCTGAACAATGAAACAGGGAATTTCCTTTGTCCTGGAAATGTTCCGCTTGTCATCCCCGTTATCCTTATCAGCAGGCCACAAAGCAGCGACGACACGACCAGAGGCCCCGGTGTGCTCGGACTGGTAGGGTATCATTGCAAAATGTTTTCTTCGCTTTTTCCTCTGCCTTGAATTCAAAGCATGACCTCTCCGAGTGGAATTCAATCAGGTCAGCTCCCAGATTCCCCAGTGGGGAAATAAAAGTAGCACAGGCGAGGTCTATTGTTTCGATCTCAAGAAGGTAGAAGTGTTGTTTTCTCTCTTTCACATCCAAGTAAATGAGGTGGGATGGGGGACAGGGGAGGTCATAGCAGGACCCTTGAACCCCGTTTAAGATCTCGGTAGTAAAACAGGGCCTGGATCCCACATTCCCACTGCGCCAACAGAAGGTTCTCCCCAGACGTGCTTGGCATCTGCACGTCAGTCTTTCGCTGTGGCGCTGGCTGGTGTGAATGCGATTCATTTTCTATTTGGACAAGTCTGAAACTGCATTTTTTTTCCTTCCCCCTTTAAACAACAGGAGAGCGATACAGTTAGGAAAAGGGGTGGAGGCATGTGGAAACACCAGAAGGCCAGAGGAATTGCAAAAATAAACTTCTGCTAATGTTAACACTCTTGTATTCCAGGGCAGGCATAATTAATTGTATATGTTTAGTCACTTAGCAACCCCTAGCTCTTATTCTGAAGAGCTGAAAATATTTCACATATGTAGTGAGTAAAGTCTTTGGGATCACACAGACCCCACTAGCTGCATAACTCCGGGCAAGTCACTGGAGTTCTCTATGCCCCGGTTCCTTCTCATCGGTAAAGCGTGTCTAATAATAGATGTAGTCCTCTAGCTGCGGTGGGAAAGAAGTGCTACAATGCATTTACATGCAATAAAGACAGTGCCTGGCTCATCGGTAACTACTCAATAAATATTATTACAGTTAATGTCATTATTATTATTGTTGACATTGCAGATACCTCCCACCAATGGTTGTAATGAGGGAGCACCTGAGTGGCTCAGAGGTTGAGCGTCTGCCTTTGGCTCAGGGCGTGATCCCGGGGTCCTGGGATCAAGTCATGCATCACACTCCCTACCAGGAGCCTGCTTCCCCCTCTGCCTGTGTCTCTTCCTCTCTCTCTGTGTCTCTCCTGAATAAATAAATAAAATCTTAGAAAAAAATAAAATAATAATGAGGTAAAGGCGATGGTGATTCCAGAAAAGATCTTGAAAGCCAACCCCTCCTCTTAATTATGGAGCTTTCTCTGACATTCTAGCAAACACCAGATATAGATAGCTTGTGTCCCCAGTAGGCATTTTGTTGTGTTTTTTAACCTTGCAAAGTGCGTTCATGGCCATCTTTATTACAACATCACTTTGGGGTAAAGTTATCAGACACAGTATCTCCCCGTCATGCAGTTGAGGAAATAGCAGCATGGGGAGACCCAGGCCTGAACAGAGGGACAGACCACGAGTGTGGCTCCCAGAACTCTGGCTGCCAAAGAGCTGCTTCGCTTTGCAGGTGAGGAGTCAGACCCGTTGACCCCAAGCTGATTCTACCAACTGGAATTCTCAAAGGTGCGAAGGCAGCCTTCCAGAATCTTCTTGCCCTTGACATTTCTGGATACAGAAGTCTACCAGCCGGTACATATGTATTCTATGCGCTTAGTAGAACACTGGTCTGCTAGTGGCTCCAGAGGCCATTGTCCTCTCACAAGATTCTTTACTTCACTCTAGTTGCCTTGACTGCAGAGGAACAGGACTAAGGAAACGACTCCTGGATGCGCAGAAAATGCTGGTGGGACCCTGGACAGAGAGACGAAGCTCGTGATGCTCAACTTAGTGCCATGGAGCTGTTGGGTAGGGAAGCAGCTACTTGATTCATTTGCTCATCCTGTAAAGACTTACAGAGGGCCTGTTTCATGCGTGCTCCATCTTACCATTCAGGGTTCAGCCTGAATGTCACTTCCTTAGGGAAACCTTTGACCTCAGACCAGGCGAGGGCCTGGTATTATGCTCCCCTGAAGCACCCTCCACTTCCCTTTTCACTCTATTTGCACTTACAGCAAGTGACCTTGTATCTCTTTTCCCTCCTTTGCTCTAATGTGATGCAGCAGGAGCCTTGCCTGTCTTGATTTGCTACGGTAACCCAGACCGTAGCCTACAGAAGATGCTCAATAAATGCATGAACATGTGCCACCATTGAGGTGCAAAGAAAAACTGGCAGAGAGTGTGTCCCCAAGGAGCTTAGGCAGACATTAAAAACCCACACTTGGATGCTCATTAAAACAACGGAACAGGAGTAACTAAATTGCCAGGGTCACAGCATTGTGTTCTACGCACACTTCCTCGCCTCACTCCAGATAAAATCTGAAAAGAACAAAGGTGGACCTTTTCAAACTGAAGAGATGCTTTTCTGAAAATGCATGCACCACAGAAATTTTGGGCTCATGGTGGTCGCCATGTAGTCAGGATGAGACTCTAATTGGGCATCCCCTGGGGCCTGGGGATTGATGGGTATTTTAGCCTTTCTGTAGGGCAGGTGTGAGTGGAAGCTGACCACAGTTGGTCCAGCACTCCTGAAACTATCTGGCGGCGTAAGGCTTCAGGGAGCTCTGCCTTTTCTCTGTGGCATCCATCCATCTTGGTTTTAAAGAATTCAACTAGAAATGCATGCCACAGACTCAGGGATGGGCACAGGCCACAGACCTCCAGGTGATGCCAACCTGAAGACTTTCTAAGGGAACACCACCATCCATCTGCTCATTAGGTGCCCCCTGGGAAAGGCCAGGGCATTTATTCCTCATGGTAATTCCAAAGCCACATCAGGTATAGCACGTCATTCCTACCATCCATGGGTGAGGGCCACAAAGGAAAGAGAGAACTTGCTTCAAGTCTCGGATGTATCAAGCATTTGGATCTTGGTAACTGAGAGTCCCCATGGAACAGTACAAACCTAGGAAATACTCAATGAAGGGAAATTGGGGTTCAAAGGTCACCACCCCAGCTAGTTATTCGTAAAATGAAGTCGGTTTGTTCATATTTATACTTAAGAAGAAATCTTCCAACAACGAATTATAGGACTCTGGGAACTAGAAAAGCCAACCACCTGATAAGAGGATGGAGTCCTACATAATAGAAAATCGTATATGCACAGCAGCACAAAGCACTACAACTGAAAACGATCTTCAAACTAATTTAGCACCATGCCAGTATTTTACAAACGAGGAAACCGAAATTACCATGTTGTACAGGATTCTCTTTGGTTAAAGTCATTTTTCAATGAAAAGGTGCATGGTAAGAGCCCATACCTCTCTTTGACAAGTCCAATATACATTTAATCACAATTTGTGAATACCCCTGTGATACATTCCCAATGCCTCCACTCTATTGAAAGGAAAAGAAAACATTATATTCTTAAAGAGCAGCATAGGATTGGTGAAGAAGCCAGGAGACTACAGGATAACCTTACTTCTGGCTCCGGGCCAACACGGGTAGTACCTGGATAATGCAGGACATTTATTTTTCCTTTGGTTCTATGTTGGTCATAAGAGAAAGGGGAAGTGCTAGTCTCCGTGTAAACAACACACTGCTAACTCAATAAGAATAATCCAGGTAAATATATCCTCTGACTGAATTCACATTTTCAGAGGCTTTCGGTCTGAATTCTATAGATGTGTACTGTCTGATAAGGAGTCACTAGCTGCATGTGGCTATTTAAATTTAGATTAACACAAGTCAAATGAAATGCACTTAAAACTTTAATCCCTCCTTGCATCAGCCACATCGCAGGTGCTCAGTAGCTACTTGAATAGCCAGGCTACTGGCTACCATATTGGACAGTGCAAAACAGCGCATTCCACCTTTGCAGGGAATACTACAGGACAAGTCTAATAAAGACAGGTCTCTAAATCTGCCACTCTCCTCTGCCTTTGAGATAAGACTAAGGAAGATGAGAACTGCTGATGACATTTCCCAAATCCCTTATCCTAAAAACTGCACAAGAGCCATATCTATCAGGAGGCTCCCTACACGTTAGGACTCTTTTTTTTTTTTTTTTTTTTTTACATTAGGACTCTTGAGAGAGACATTTGTACCTTCCACAGCCCAAGAAAATATTGCTCCCTTCTACCCGGATCAAATTTAAGACCAGAAATTTAGAGTTACTTGGAAAAGATTAGACTCTAGCTCTTCTCAAATGTGTAAGTGTTTAGGCAAGACATAGGTCATAGTTAAGACAGCAGCATGATGAGTTTGTCCAGAACCTTTGCATGATCCAACCTTACAGAGGTAGACACCACTGTTAAACAAAACGAGTTTCATGCAAGGTGGCATTTATTTCCATTGTGTGAGATGTTCTTCATAATTTTGAGATACATATTCGAGATGCTCTCTCATCTCTTTGCCTTCACTCTGTGGTTTTGGTCTAAAGAACATAGACTTCTCCTTGAGTACAACATCAAGGTCTTGGTGGTTATTTGTTTCCATGGGCAAAGAAACAGCAGGACTGATCTTAGGCTAACTGTGGTTCCCAAAGAACGACAGATGACTATCTGAGCAGCACAATGTCCAGCCCCAGGGATTTTGATATCCCAATTCTGTTGGCTTGGGATAAAACTCTAATACATAATTCAACACCTTCAGAAAAAAGGTTTACGGAGAAGCTCTGACTCTCAATCCTAAATGCCTGGATGGGTACTTTAAAATGAACTGTCAACTTCATTTTCCCTTCTTTATGTCATTATATAGCTACTTCAGTGTGGGTAGAATATGGGCAAATGTGCTTCCTCTTCACTTCTGGTCACCTAATCCTATTTGGTTGCATGGTATAGCCTAGAAGGCAGAGATACAACCTCTCCTAAAATGTTGATGATGCACGATGAGAATAAAGACTAAGCCTACTTTATCTAATCTCACGTGGGAAAAGAGCCAGGATTATTCTCAACTTCAACACCAACAGAGGGCCATCATCGAAGCAAATCACTTTCAACCTACTTGTCCTTCACTCATGCTTAAATCAGTGAAGCCCATTTAGTGGCTCTGACACTTAAGACAGACCAACACAACCCAAACATATTCACAGCCCTTGATCAGTTGGGAGTTCAGTTCTGCAGTTCCTGCCAGGTTGGAAAACTCTGCTTTCTGGAAGGGGATGGTGGAGCAGAGCGTATAGAAAGACCGAAGTGTTAGCTCCACTCTGAATAAACCGAGTTCAGGCCTGGCCCTTATCGCTCTAGCTGGAGACCACAAGGACACTGGGACAAGAAGAGTGGAGGGGGCACGGAAGAGCCAGTGGGGGCCTGGCTCACTGGGTGAGCATTTTTAAACTGTTCCTAGGGAAATGTTGTAAAAGATAATGTGTTTTATATTCCAAGAGGACTCTTGACTCTTGAAATGCAGGGCAACCCCCCCCCCCCCCGCCCCCCGCAAAAAAAGAAATCCCTGAGCATAGGTTGGACAGGAGAATTTTGTTTCTCTGGTATTTTCAGTTTGACACACTCTCTTTATCAGCAGCACAAGCCTGGAATTCCTGAGGCTGCACTCATATCCTGAATTCAGTTTTTACGTAAAACCTCCATTGATTGGGATGGGAGTTTCATGAGTATAACAATGGCCGGATACGAGGGAGGGAAAGGAGGAATATGTGATGTTTGGTCGGTATTGATGCATTCAGAGGCGAGAGTGTCTTTATAGGCAACAAGATATGAATAAGTAGCTGATTGGCAAAATTAACCAAACACAAGTAAGTCTTGGGAATCCTTAAAGGCAGAAAGAAGCAACCTCATAGATTCGATTTAAGCAACCTTGATTATCTGTTATGTTCAAACACTGCTTGGGTGGGAATAATAGCTAAGGCAACAATAACTAGCATTTACACAGAGCTTTGCAATTACAAGGTGCTTTGACTTCTGGACTTCTTTTGATTCTTACCATTAGTCGGGAAGGCAGCTGGAAAACTTAATATTACTTATCATTATTATTATCATTAGTACTCCTATTTCACAGATAGAGAAGGAGGGATTGGAGAAGTTAATAGTTGGCCCAAGATCACACAACTCATAAGTGGGTTTAAGTCTACATTTTCACACTTCACATGGCACACGGCTTTCATGGGACCATTCCGTCACTGTCATAGTGATTTACAAAACCCTCCGGCGTCTCACCGCCAGCCTTCACAAGATTTTTGTGTCCCCCTTCTTAGGCAAGAAGCACCACACAGCACACAGCATTCCCACATTACATTGTGTGAACACAAAGTTGTATTTTGTAACTCAGGCTGACTGAGTACTGCGAACCAGCCCCTGACAATAAAGAGAAAAGGATGATCCCCTAGTAAAAAGTTCAAATAAGGCTCAGAAATGAAATTGTTCCGTGATTTACAATGGACAAGAACAACCATGTAATGAGCCACCCAATAGTCAAATTGTAGCAATTAATTAATGCCTTTCTTCAAGAAATTCAAAGCAACTCATCACTCCAGAATTTTTACCAAATCTGTGGGAGAAGAAGGTTCCTGCTAGTAGTTTTAATCCTTTTGGGCGGATGGAGAAGCTGAGGTTAAGAAAGGGAGAGTAACTTGCCCAATGTCATCCAGCCAGCCTAAGCTAGACCAGGGCCAGAACTGAAATTAGCCAACCCTGGTTCCCACTTTGGCACTTTGGAGGGACTGATAGGTAGGTAGGCGAGGGAGCCTCTCGCCGGGGAGCAGAGATCCGCTTCATCAGACACATCTGCATTTAGGGCAGAGGTGGGTGTCCCCAGATAAGCTCATCATCAGAGCTCAGAAAAGTCTACAAGGAAGGGGTGGAGGCTTGCTGTTTCAAGAACGCTAACCTACTTCAATCAGAAGGGAGTTGAAAGCAACACTAGCATCTGGAAAATGCCACTCCACCTGTTCCACTTCCCATGAGACTGACCACTCAACTGACAGCTTGTCGATGCAAGCTGCATTAGGGAGGACTCCTGTGTTTCATGTAACACCCCCCTGACCCTTCCAGAAGACCTGAGCTCAGGGCCATCCCTTCCTCCCAGTGATGGGCACACCTAGGTGCCCACCCTCGGTGATACCCCTTACTTTCCCACAGGAATTCACCTTCACTGGAGCATCAATCTCTCTCTTTCTCCTCGTAAATGTGCATGTTTTCTGCACACTAGCCAAACGTTCTCTCCTGTTTCCAATTATTTTTAACAATTAAGCATGCAAATGTCTGAGCAAAATTTGTTAAACTTCTGTGGGCTTTTAGGAGGGAGGAAAAAAAAGATGAACCAACATGAATCTGATTCATCAAAGAGCTCTTACAAAACCAGCATTTTGAGCCTTTAATTGGAAGTGAATCAGAAACAGGCGTGTGAAATTTCCCATGAAATGCACACAGGGTTTAAAAATCAAGCAGTGTGTGTGTGTGTGTGTGTGTGTGTGTGTGTGTGTGCGCGCGCGCACGCGCGCACGTGTGGTCAGAGAAAAGTCTGGTCAGAGAAGAGTCTGGGTCATACCCACCCCAAAGCGATGGGAAGAAATGGTTAATTCTGATATGCTCTGAACCCAGTCCTACTGCCTGGACCAGTCTTGTCTATAAGACTTTCCAGGGCAAACTCTAAGAAGGCAGTGAGGATGGCTGCATTACTTGTTTACCACACTATGGACCCAGAAAGGATATGGAGACTCACCAGTCTCCAGAAGGAAGGGCTCAGAGGCCGTGGTGTCCAGAGCAGTAAAGCCATACGTGGATGCTTTCACGGAGGCACCCTGGAAAACTCTCCACATGCCAGTTTTCCTGAAATGACATGTCCAGGAAAGTAGTCTGTTCTTTCTCCCTCCCCATTCTAGGAAAAGTGCATAAAATACAGGTGCTCCTCAAGTTCTTGACCTCTGGGGAAGTTCTATGTTGCACAAAGACCCTATTTGAGCAAGGTTACCTGTGCTCTTTGGCTCAATATGCTCTTATTGAGGAGAATTCCAAGGTCAGTATAAGGTTCTCTATAGAGATAGATTATCAGGGCTGGGGGAACTGCATGAGAGAACTCACAGATCTGTGTTCCAGGATTCCTGACTGGTCACAAACCTGGTACAGAGCTTATGGCCAAGTTCAGTGCCAGGAAAAGAGAGGTCTCCTGCTCACACATATAAGTTCACTCACTCCTTTCCCTTTGACATTGCCAAAGCAGGTGATGTGAAGACACTCCAATCATGCCCAAACCCACCCTCACACACTCCCCTCGTGCCATATAGTGTCTGAGTTGTTTTCCTTTATGAAATACCCTTTCAATCTATTTTCTTCTAGAGATGATTACATGGAGGACTGCGTTGGGAGAAATCAGTGTAAATTAACAATGGAGAACTAACCATCTCAGAAATATGTTGCTTGCCTCGGGAGGTGCATTTCAGTTTCAATTTGATTTTCATTTCAAATCAATGATCGTTGAAAAGAAAGAAAGAAAAGAAAGAAAGGAAAAAAAGTGACTTTAGTAATATTTGGGTGGCTGGATGATTGCTTAGATGCCTAGCTGGTGTCTCTGGAAAGTGCCATCTTTCCCAGAAGATTCCCCAGGAGTATTATACAGTTGTAAGGAAATTAGATAAACAAAGAAAGCAAGAATTCATGAAGTCTTGATAACTTTGCTTCTGGAAATACTATTTTTTTTGTAAATGTGTTGTTTGGGTACGTGAATACCCAATTTCAGCTTGGAGTATGAACTGCCTGTTCTCATCTTTGGACATGTCACATCCTGAAGCCTCAATGATCTCTTCTGTGCATCGGCCTCTTATCTTCTAAGAGTACTGGGGCATACTATAAGTTGACAACTTGTGATTTTTATCCCAGGTGATACGACAGGGATGCAGATACCTCCCTTAGTCATGTTCCCTATTTCTCTGGATTATGCCTAACGGTCTTTCAGAAATAATGTGCACAGTAAGTGGTGAGGCCAAGTGATAAGGAGCAATTTGGCATACTCCAGATAAGAGAGAAAAGCAACACTTCATCCCAATTTCTGGAATTTCTTCTTCAACTGACATCAATGACCCTTTGGATGTACTTCAAAGCTTCTTTTCTTATATGCAGGTTTCTAGAGTCAGATACTTCAAACATAGCTGGAATGAAATCTCTAAAGAAGAGGGCTTTCTTGTTGGCCTGTTGGGTTGAATTAGGTTAATAAAAGAGTACACCCTAAATACAGAGGTGCTCCATGTAACTCTTCAGGTATGCCTATGTGTATGGGGTTGGGGGGTGCTTGTGTAGTGTTAGTGAGGAGAATGGGCTCCATTTCCCCCTTTGAATGAAATCAAACTACAACTAGGATGAGTTCAAGTGGCTTGTTGACCCCTGATAATTGCATGTAGAGTCCATCATGCTGCTGTAGAACACACCGTGGAAAACTTACTGCCAAGGCAGGTCCTGGGCCCTTCGCACTGAGAATGAAAAATTTTAAATAACAGCTTCTTCAGTGCTAAATTATGTTTGGTCCCAAGTATCCTTGGAGCTCTGGTTTTCTTTGTTCTGCCAAAGGAAAAAGGAAATAAATCAGGAAGCTGGGCCAGTCCACAGGAAGTCTCACTCAGGCTGATAAAGGAACCGATGTGAGGTAGCTGTGGATGCAGTTATAAGTCAATCAGCCTTGAAATAACAAGAAATACTATTCAGGAGAAACTGGAGCTCAAGTTAGCCCTTTTCGATGGTTTCCTTTTAACCTTGCAAAACATTCCCTTCTTTGTGTTTTCCATAAGCCCCCAATCTGTTTTTTTTAAAAACATATTATAGTTTGTGTATGTGTGTGTATGTGTGTATAAGTGAAAGAACATGAGAAGGAAAGTAAGAGTTAGAACAAGAGAGAAAAGGGAGGGGGTAAAGGAGGATGAGTTGTCAAGGCAAAGAATATGCTATTCTCTACTAAGCTACAAAACTCTCTTTTTTATCATCTTGTTAGCTTATTAAAGTCCAGTAAAACCTGATGGTTTCATGCTTGCCTGCTGTCCAGTACACCTGCTAGCAAAGTTGGGCAGGGACTCCTTCCTGGGGAAAATACAGAGCTTAGGAACTTCATGAGCAAAGAGTGGTAGAGAATTGAGATATGCCATGAATCTTACCATTGCAGGCTAAGGGTGGGGTCACTTAGACTAAAGGGCATGACAAACAACAACAAAGCCGACATGGTAGATGGGTTCGATTTGAAGCCTAAACTTCATGGAAGTATGTGTCAATCTGGCAGTGTATCACTGTGGCTAAGCTCTAAGAGCTTTGTAGGCAAACAGGATTAGGTTCAAATCATTGCTTTTTCACTTTGTACCTTTATGACCTTGGGTATGTTACTCCACCTCTCCAAAACGGAAGTGATACATACATCATAAGGTTGGTACAAGGATCAAAGTTCCATATGTCTATAAGCTTCACACAGATATTGGCACATAGAAAGAGCTAAAGAAATAGCTTTTTTCCTTCTTATAATTCTGATTGCTCCTCCTTCCTCCTCATTGCTATCCCTCCTTAGATGGAAGATGAGTTACCCTTAAGAGACTCTTGATCTTAAGAAGTAGAGAAAGACAGGCCTTAGGTAGAGCCATTGGGGTTCATGTAAAATAGTGGGTGATACAGTTTCAAACTGAATTGGGGCCTTTCGGGGTTGACTGTTTTTGCCCATAGCATAGCACCACTTCCTGTTTTAAGAAGAAGAAAAAAAAGCCTTCCAGAAAACTCATTAAGAGGCTCAAAATTCTTCTTGGACATCAAATAAGTCCTCAGAATATCGTTTTTTTAAGAATTAAGTGTAAATGAATCAAAACCAGACGAATTCAATTTCCCTTCAATTAAACAGGATTTTTTAAAAGTCCAGGGGAAAGGCGCTTGGGGCCAAATGTGTTTTGGGTTTTAAATGAGACCAAATTTTGGAAAAGAGTGTAAGACCCCATAGTAGAATGAGGCCCTATTCTTAGTTTTCATTAATGCAAAGGGATTAACACAGCTCCAGTGTCACTTGGTAATAAAAACAACCAGCTCACAGAAAGTCACAAAGCACCTCCTAAGAGCCCCAGGCTTCAACTGGCCTCAAAGATCACTCTAGAATTTAGCCCCAAGATTGTGGAGAAGAGCCATATGGGCCCAGATCGAACTTCTATGAGAGGCTCAGTCATCCATGCCCCCAAATAAGAAATGTTTTTAAAGACTGCCAGTGATCAGTTTTATAAGCATGGTTGCTGAAAGGAAAATTTGAAATTATGCCCTCACTGTATACACAAGAAAACATTTAGCATGAGAAATTTTACATGAATTCTGAAGGACTGAAGTGACTTGCCTAAGACCCTATTGTTCATTTCCGGCAGAGCTGGGGCTCTGGATTAGGTCTCTGGATCTTAGGTTGGACAATTTTTCTCTATGTTTACTATAAAGTGGGACCAAAAGTCTCTGAAATCAGCACATTTGGGTTAGAATGCTTTTTTTTTTTTTATGTCCGCTTTAAAAAAAATTTAGAAAAGAATATGTACTAGTGATTTAAAAAATCAAAGACTACCTAAGTTATAAACTTAGTTATAAACTTAGTTATAAACTATAAGTATAAAAAATAAAAGTCTATTTCTCCCTTCCCAGAGGCAACCACTGTCAATAGCCTCTTGTATATTCTTCTAGAAACTGTCTATACACAATCACGCATATATGTGAGTGCTTTGGGTTTTTTCACTTTTTTTTTTTTTTTTTTACAAAAATGGGACCACACATTTTGTAACTTGCTTTTTCCATGTGACAATATACCCTAGGGATATTTCTAAATCAGTGTGTATAGACAATTGATTTAATTACATAAAACAGTTGCATGGTATTATAAGCATCTTCCATAATGTATTTAACAGGTCCCCTGTTGAGGAATGTTTAGATTCTTTCCAATTTTTTGTCATTAGGATAATACAATAAACATCATGCATATATCTTTCATGTCTGACTGAACATATCTGGAACTTAAATTTTTAGAAATTGGACTTGTTATCTAATTTCTATAAATATTTAAGATCTCAGTTGATGTTTCCTGTCAGTGTATGCTCCAGAATGACTGTACCAAGCTAGACTCCCACCCATAAGGTAAGAGAGTGACATTTCCCCTTACTCTTTCTAACATGAGGCATTATTAAGCTGTTTTAGTCTTTGCTATACTGCACTTATAGGTGATAAATGTTGGGATTTCATGATTTTCATTTGAATATCGTTTGGCACATGCTTGAAATTATTTTCATATGTCTATTGGCCATTTGTACTTCTTTTTTCTAGCATTGTCTATCATAGCATTTTTGCCTACTCTTCTGCTATCTGGTCTTTCTTTTTCTTATTAGCTTATAAGAAATCTAGTATTCTAGGATGTTTGCTTTTTCTTTTATGTCTGAGAAATATTCTTCCTCAGTTTCTCATTTATCTTTGCACTTGATTTGTGGTATTTTTGTCTGTGTTAAAATATACATAGAGGTACTACAGCTGAGAAAGAGAGAATAAGAAGAAGTCCTTTCTTTGGCCAAAGCCCTGGTTTTCCAAAAATGTCCATACAACAAACTAGTATCACCAAGAGTGAAGGGGCAGTGAAAATTATAAGCTGGATATTACCCTTGGGAAAATGTGCCTACATCTCTTTATATTAAAAAGCCACAAATAAGGATTCTCCCATTGAGTGCTGCTGTTTTTGGAATCTCCAACAATCAGAGCCTAAAATCTGAAAGCAGAGAAAGCTCTATTCTCTAGAAGTTTGGAAGAAATATGATAAGCATCTTGTTCTTGTTCATTTACGTGGGATTCTGTTGAGAATTGTGCCTGCCTGTATTATTCAGTCTGGGATTGAACGAAGAAACGAATGAATATGAATTATGTGATGAATGCCCAAGAGGCAAAATGACCCTTCAGGCATAAGCATTTAGATCTAACTACATGCATTCATACAGACTGTAACAGCATTAATTTAAAGACAACTCACAAGCTAAGTAATTTTACAATAATAACTTTTCACATTTCTGCAACATGAACAATAGTGCAAAATCGTTCATTCTCAGATGCCTTCACACCTAAAATCAATGAACACCCATATATTCAGACCCAACAACTGCTACTGGAATGTTAAATTTCAGTAGACACGTGAAACCCACACATGTCTGGAAACGCAAGGTTAGAGCTCCCATGGCACCTGTAATTCTGGCCTCTTGCATGTATGCACTGAGATGTGACATAAGGTCTTTCATTACCTTGGACACATAGCACCGTTTGAGTAAATGGGCCCTGGTGTTGTGAAAACATTTCAGTTTTCGAGTCTACATTCTCTAGGAGGTAACATGAAAAATTTACACACTCTGGGATTCTGATCATGAGCTACATGGCAGGTACACTGTTCCCCAAAGATGGGAACTATCTTAAAAATGTCAGCATTTTGGTTCATTTCTGTAGGTATAAGCAATTCGGAAGCTGCTGTATAGTGGAACTGAATGATCTGGAAATGCATCTGAATGCTTCATCTCTGGTCCTGCTTGGAATGACGGTGATAACTGAGTCTCTGATGTACCTGGGTGAAATTTCAGCATGAGGTGATGGGCACAACCAAACTATTAAAGTATGTCAGACCTGTTTGACTTTCCATTGAAATTTGATTTGAGTCTCAGGGAAACAACCTTTCCTTTTGTCTCTTCTCAATTATGATCTGCTGACTCATTCTCAAAAGGAACTAAAGTTGTACCCCGGGATGGAGTGCACAATTGAAATGATGGCTGGTTTCTAGAACACTGAGACAGAAGACACATTTAAATGAGTGAAAGGAAAATCACATTTTTATGAGCTTTGGCAAAATGGAATTTCTCCTCCTTTCCCTGACTCCATATTTAATAAACAGACATCTTTAAAGACAGCTGAAAGCATGGTCTGGTTGCCTGAGCCTCTCACAGGATTATCACCTGCCATAATCCTGTTGACTATTCACTTCTTGAGGCCTCTGACAAGTGATGGAGCCATTCTCTTCTCCATTTCCTAAGGAGTAGTATGAGGATAGGAAGGATTCCATTCCTAAGAGATTTGTACAGCTGTGTTGGTCATCCCTCTATTCAAAATTCTATTTCTTCTTTCTATACCTTTTTGTTACGGTATTGAAGGTCCTCCAGAATCCAATTGTATCCAATCTTTCCACTCCTACCTTTTCCTTCATATGCATCCCCCACCCACCACCTCACCAAAGTATTCCGATTTCTGAGAAAGCCCCTGAACCATATATTCTTGTGCAAGTCCTGCCCATCCTTTGTAGCCAGGCTCCAGGTCCACCTGTGCTAAGAAGCCATGTGCCCAGTGTGTATAGAAAAAGCAAGTATTCTGGAATTGGAAACTATGGGGTCTCAACCTGACTCTAGGCTCGAAATCCATCAACTGTCATCTTAGATAATTTACCTAACCAACCTGAACTGTCATTTCTCCCATCCAAAATGGAGCCATGATGCCATTATCTCCCATAGGACTGTTGTGAGGATTAATTACGAGGGTTTACGTAGACGTGCTTTGTAAATAAAAGGGGCTATATAAATAACCATTGACGTTAAGTCTTTCTGTGTCTCTCCAGCTGAAATTGCTCTTTCCTTCCTGAGACTAGCATAACACTTACTACATTCCGCTATGCACACACATGGCTTATCCTCTTGCTCTGTCTCCAGAACAGCAGCCCCTTTGACACTGGTATTATATCTTGACCATACTTTGTTACCCTGCATTACAGTCATGCAAAAGACCTTACTGATTTGCATGGTTACTGACTTGCATTAATATGGCTGGCATCAGTTTATGATGCCAATGAGGCTAAGGTTATAGATCCCCATACAGCCAGCTGGCTTCACACAGAAAAGGGTTATCCCATAGATTGTCTAATCCTGTCATACTTCCATGATATTGGCACTAAGGGTGACAATATGGGATAGAAAAATCAGATCCATTGCCTCTGGGAAACATCTCAAAGTACATAGGCTATTGATGATGGGTCTATGAGGTCAATAGAAGAATCAGAGTGACATCACTTAGTAATACCATCCCACCGATGAACTGAGACATGAATGGGATGAGCACTATAGATATAAATCATTAAAGCAACAGAAAAATGAACCAGAATACAGTCTTCTGCAAGGAAAACACACCTGCATAGATCTGAGGTTACTAAAATAGCTATTATTCTGGTTGATGATTTTGTGAGATTGTGTGTGTGTGTGTGTGTGTGTGTGTGTGTGTGTGTGTGTGTACATGGTGACTGATGTCCTTTAGCCTTCTCAATTTGTCATGAAATAACAAGCCAAAGATAGAAAGACAGTTTTAACTACAGGCCAAAAAAAGAAAGTCATGTTATTCAAAACAAAACAAAAATATTATTCTAGACATACATAATGTAGCTAATTGTCTAAAATGAATGAAAATAGTAGATTTTCAATTCTTGCTCTAGGTAGTCAGTCCCTAATCTGAAAACCTGTCTATCAAGCTTCAGAAAGAATAAGACTTCTTTCAGAGAAGACTAGGATGGCCTGAGGATTGACTTACAATTTGAGGATATTTTTTGAAGTTTGAGGTAGGATAAAGGCCTCAGTCTATTAGAAATCCTGCCTGCTGATTCATCATCATAAAAATTTTCCCAACTTTTTTTTTTTTTTTTCTGGGACAACTCAGTACTAGCATTAGACTCATGCTACATTTCTAGAAAACAGACTTGGTTTAAATCAATCACTTTGTAAAACCTGATGCCAAGTTAACTAGTTGACCCCAAATAGAAGTAGACTTTGAAATCTGAAATCTCACTTAAGGTAGTTGTTATTTAAGACCTACTTGTCACGTAGCCTGAAAGATGTGTCTGCAAGTTATATTGTAATGCATCTGTAGATATTTTGCTGAGTCAAATATTCAATTATTAAAGGAATTGAAATAGGAATTCAGTCCACCTGCCCCCAGTCTGTAGAGGGGCCTATTGGCTATTAAAGTAAAACTATGTATTTTTTTGTTGTCTCCTGGTAACAGAGACCTTGTTTGTGTATAGGAAAAGAAAGATTTATTTTGGAAAAAAAGCTATGTAAAAATCCTATCTGAGGGATGCCTGGGTGGTTCAGTGGTTGAGCGTCTGCCTTGGCTTGGGTCGTGATCTGTGATCCTTGGGGTCTCTAATGAATCAATAAATAAATAATCTTAAAAAATATTTTAAAAGTGCTATCTGAAAATTTGGAATTTTTTAAAAAACCACGGACATAATTCAGGATGGTAATAACACATTTTTCATTAAATAACAGAAATGTCTTTGGTTCCAAGTGCCAGATTCTTCATAGCTTTTCTTTTAAAGGCTTCTCTCTCTGTACTTCCCTGTCTGCCTCTATCTCTCACACACATTATCTCCGGGATTCTATAATTCATGATATTTAACAAAAGCAAGTGAAATCTTCACGGGGTGGTGGGAAGAACACTAGCCAGAGGGTTAGGATTCCTGAATCCTCCTCTTGACTCTGTCAAGAGTTAGTTGTGCCATCTTAGGTAGGTCATTAAATAACTCTGGGCCTCAGTTTCTCCACCCATAGAATGAGCATATGGAGCTCCATCATCCCTAAAGTTCTCAAGTTGCAAACCCATAAACTTGAATGTGAATGGCAGCAGGAGCAGAAGATTGTCATAGGAATTCACCAACAAAACGCGATTCACCATAAATAATCACCTGAGGGAGGTAGTTCTATGTGGTCACGGGGACAGAGAAACTGTCTGACAAAGTGCTGCCTTGCTTGAAGTTCTCAAGAGTCCAGGCGGTAGGAAGGTGGAAAAGTAGTGTGCAAGGGAGGCAATTCACTCTTCAAAGTAAAGGCAGCATCCTATATTGAGGACAGGAGTAGAGTCTTTGCTCCCAGGGCTCCTCACTCTGCTGCCTTCTATTTGGACACCATCTCTGTTTCCCGACTGGATAAACGCTGTCCTGTGAGCCATCATCTACCTTCCTGGCCCTGTCTGCCATGCACACTCTCTGCTGGCTCTCAGGGCCCAGAGCTGACTTCAAACTCTCTTTCCCCCTTTGTTCTCGCATCATTTAGGGGACTGTCTAGGGCTGTATAGCTCCCCGAGATAAAGGATGAAAACTCATAGTATCTCTGCTCCATTGTGACTCCATGTGAAGCATCCTCCCTGACCATCCTGGCTGACACAGGCACATCACTTTCTATCCTCTCACCTGCTTCATGGATCTTTAGAAGGTGTGTCAGCTCCAGACACAGAATTATTTATTTACGTGTCTGCTACCTCTATGAGAGTATATATTCCAGGAGGGCTTTGATACCTGTTTCATTCTCAACACAGAAAGCAGAGCCTTGGACCATAGCAGACACATAATTAATATCGGTTGAATTAATAAAATACGGATTATGGCACATCCAGACCATATGTGATCTAATGCTCTAACCAGGTGATCCCCACAAGCCCCTATTCCCCAAGGAGAAATTCAACCAATGCACATTCAACGAAGGTCCCAGAGTTCATTTAATCCTCACTGTGATTTCTGGCCCATTTGACAGGTGAGAAAACTGACATTCAAAGAGCCGAAGCGTCTTGCAGGAAGACGCACAGCAACTGAGTAGCAGCTGAGAATGAACTCAGGTCCTCTGACTTGAGTCCACCATGCACGTCCCTGTTTCATTCACCATGTCTGCTTCTGCGCTGATTGCTTCCCTGTCTTTAATGGCACCATGTGCACTGAATCGAGCTTTTATAGATGGGATACTTAGACTCAATTGAACTGCCTAGAACTAAGATGCAGGTTTTGAAAACAGGTCATCGCTGGAGCAGCAACCAGTATCACGCGATTGTCAACACTGATAATATCACTGTGGGGAGCAGGGGTGGGGTAGGTGTTGTTTAATATCGCAGGTTAACTTGCCCGGGGCCAAAGAGGGGAATGGCTCCTGAAAATTTTGGTATTGCCAACGTGATGCTCAGAGTCTTCCCAGGAGACATTCTTGGAAAGAAGAGAACATGACACAGAAGGGCCTAGAACAAGGGCCGCAAGATTAGGATTTGGAAATCACACGGAGTTGTGCAAATTATGCACAAAATAAAAGGCTTCTGCAAAGAAATCCAGACCTCTCTGGCATCCTGGACTACATGCCTCCTGAGGGCTGAGACCCATAGGGATTTTGAAATATAGACATGCCTCAGATTTGAAGAAGAAGCATGCAGGTGCATAAAAATCACATTCCAGAATCACTTAAAGATGAATTGTCAAAGTCACTCAAACTGGGAACACATTCTAGATCTGTCTGCGGACCTCAATCTGTACAGAACTGGATTCTGGATGGACATGCAGGTCCTTAGAAGAGCATATATGCGTGGCATTTTAGGAACAGAGGACTGGAAAGATACCACTATGGAGGTAATTGAGTCCCACTTTCATTTGTACAAAGATTTCGAAGTTCAAACAGGTTTCATGGACTCTGCATGCTCACGGGAGAGTCTAGACATCCACTGGCCTGCCCTTGTCCACTGTCCCCTCCAAACACAGAGTTGGAACCATCGCAGGAAAGGGGTCTAGGAACCTCCAGATCCAAAGGTCACACAGCGACAGGAAACTGTGGCTTTCACACAATTTAAATACCAAAGTGCACACTAACAACTCAATCCTTCAGCATTTGGGGGGACTGAAGTCCCTCAGGACTTGAAAAGCACTGCTCTGTGGGTGGGTCTGCCTAGTGGGGTCACCTGGGTGAGAGACAGGGGCTCTCTGAGGGGCACTCTGAGGGACCCATGGGCTCCCCCCACCCACATGAAAAGGAAGACCTTCACTTCCATCCTCACACGAAGCGCCGGGGTCCTGGTCTAAGCCTGCCATGCCAATCCCTGTGTGTGTCTCTAAAGAGGTTAGCACATCCTGGGTACATAGACCACAGCTTCCTCCATTTGCTCAGGGCCTTAGAGGTCTGAGTATCATGGAGATATTGCTTCACTTCTCCTTAGGGTGTCCACATAGAGACCCTGGAGCCATCTTACCACCCTTCCGGATCAGAGGGAGTGCTTCTGGGTAAGCGGCAAGTATCCTAAGTGTGGGTGGGGGGCGGGTGTTTCTAGAGCAGAGCATCCTTTTACCAAACCAGGGATACACAAGACACCACCAGCGGGCACACACCAGCACCAAGAGAAACAGGCATGACGGGCCAGTGGCCACCTCCACCCTGGCCAGAGGCACGCTGGCCCCTCACCCCGCACACTTGAAACTGGAGGAACCCAGACTCACGCAGGCTCCCCTTAACCCAGTACAATCAGTTATCTCATCTCCAGATTTTCAAGTTCCTTCTGTTGGTGCCTTTTACCTAAGTCAGCATGTTTCAGACTTTCCGAAAAAAACCTTAGAAAATAAAAACCACGACTCCACCCGAATGATAAAAATCTCTTAAATTCTCCAAGCACAACATCTTAGTCTCCTCTGAGCTCAGCCCCGAGCGAGCCAGCGAGCGAGCCGCTGATGCCTCTGGGTTCTGGGGAATGGCGGGCTGGGCCGGTCCCCACTCACCAGCCTAATAGTTTTTCCAGACTGAGCCCTGCTTGGTGTTGCGGGACAGCCTGGAAGCCGACTCCCGGTCCCATTCATTCCTCTCGGTCCTCGGAGGTCAGTCACCTTAGGGGGTGTCCCTCCTCTCTGCTCCTGGTCCCACTTCCCGCTTCCAGGAGGAGCCAGGCAAGCAACAGCCCTCAAGTCTGATGCGAAACCCAGACCCTCATCCATCCCTCTGGGCTGCATTTTGCACCTTAGAGCGGGGCGTGAGGTGTGGGGTGAGGATGCGGGGGTGGGGCGGGCGCGGGGGCCGCGGGCTCGGCCGGGCGCGGGACCCCCTCTGGGCAGCCCGCGGAGCGCTCCCGGGGGCGCAGAGCCGGCCCGGGGCGCGGGGCAGCGGCGCAGAGCCGGACGCAGAGCCGGACGCGGAGGGGTCCCCTGCCCGCGGCGGAGCGCCGGGGCGGGCCCGTCAGTCCCGGGGAGGCGCAGAGCCCGGCAGCACCAGTACCAAGAGGAAGGGAAACCAGCCCGCGCTGACATGTAAACAGGCACTTCCAAGTGCAGCAGCCCGCGCAGACGGACCCCAAGCACGCTCACTCGCACCCCGACCCGCCTGCAACCCAGCCGCTTGCCCGCCCAGGGCCCTCCCCGCGGGGCCCCGAGCTGCTGGCGGCGGCAGCTCCCGCCCCCGGCTCGCCGTCGGCCTCGGGCAGGAGGGAGCCGGCCGCCCGGCCAGTGCCCAGCGCCGGGGCCAAGGCGCCCAGCCCGCCCGGCGGGAGCGGCGGCCCGGAGGTCTGCGGCCCCCGGCTTGGATCCGCCCCCGAGGTCCCCGGTGCTAGCGCGACCCCCGCCCGCAGCCCGGCCCGCGGCGAGTGGGGGGGGGGGCGGGCGCGGCTGCGGGGCGAGGGGTGCTGGGGGTGGAGGCTGGAGGGGGGGTGGGTGCAGGGGGTGGGGGGTCGCTGTCTGCGGGGCGCCCGGAGGGTCGCCCCCGCGCGTGAGGCTCGCCCCCGGGGCGCGGGAGGAGCCGGCGCGAAGCCGGGGCGCGGGAGGGAGGGCGAGGGCCACGTCTTCCGGGACCCCGCGCCCCGCGCCCCGCGCCGAGCCCGCGCGCCCGCCCGCCGCCCCGGCCGGCCCCGCCGCTCCCGCGCCCGCCGCCGCATCGCTTACCTTAATAGTCCCGTCCATTTGGCCAAGTCTGCAGCCGAGCCCCCCAATATTCCACACATTGACCCGGTTACAGCCTGACCTCGCAGCCCCTTCGGATTAGCCCGGCGCGGCCTCCCTGGCGCCCGGGGCCCTCCCTGCGTGCCCCCCACGAGCGCCCTGCCCTCGCTCCCCTGTGCACGTTTGTTGTTGTAGCGGAGCGAAAAAGAGACAGTTAACCGGATGAAACTTTTTTTTAGCTAATTTTGGGAAGTGACTTCACTTTGCGAATCGGGGAGGAAGTCCTATCTCTCTCTCTCTCTCTCTCTCTCTCTCTCTCTGTCTCGCGCTCTCCTCTCCTCTCCCCTCTGCTCTCCCTCGTCTTCCCTCCCCCCACACCCCCTCTTCCTCCCCTCTGCTGGTCCTGCTTTTCGCATCACACACACACACTATATAAATACACCCGGAGATGCCCAGATACATTCATGCGCGGCGCACACAGGATACTTGCTCCTGGGAGATAAGGGCGAGCTGGGAACAATGCCGGCGTCCACGCCCGGCGCCCGCGCCCTGATTCCCGCAGTCTGCACCCACCCGCCCCCAACACCTTCCCCCAAAGTCCAAAACCAAGCGCCTTTGGCCTCCTTCCTTTTCCCGGGGCCGTTGGCCGAAGGTGGCCCTCCTGACTCATTCACTTTCCGTTTCTTCCCACAGATACGTTCATTAATGCTTTTTCCAGCCGGAGGCAAACTTATTGGGGGTGGGGTGGGGTGTTGGGGCGGGGGGGGAGAGTTTACTCGGGCTGCGGATAACCTGGAGCCTACAGCCCTGGAAGATCTCCACTCAGACCGAAGCAAACCAACCATTAAAAAAAAAAAAGAAAAAAAAAGGAAAAAAAGAAAAGCGTCCAATGGGAGTTTCTCCACCCGGGGCCCTCGGCTGCCGACGCGGACTCGGGGCGGTTTCGGAAGGACCCCGCCGTCGGGGGCGCGGACCCGGCTCCCCGCGCATTGTTAGCAGCAGGGCGCCCCCGGGGCAGCGCGTCCCGGCCCTTCGCTCCTGGAGAGCTCCCGGCGCCCGCGCAGGGCCGGGACCCGCGGCACCCCGGGCCACCTACCCGCGCCGACTAGGGGCAGACCCCAGGCGCTTTACCTGGACCAGACGGCCCGGGTTCCGGCGCCCGGCCAGAGCCCCCAGGCAGCGCTACTCAGCGCCCCAAGAAACCGCAGCACGTCGCCTCCACACTGGTCAGCAGGGCTCCAGGGCGCAGCACGCAGGATCGCCGCACAGACTCAGACGGCGCCCCCACCGTGAGCCCCCGGGGTCAGTGCTCGGGACCATCACCCCCACCCAGCCGGGAGGCCAGCCTGGCCGGCCCCCGCCACCCGGAGACCTCCCCGCCGTCCCCCTGCAGCGCCGCCGCCGATCGCCCGGGCTGGGGCAGCCTCCGGAGTCCCGGCTCAGCGAGGGGACCCCCCCCCCCCACCACCACACCTCCGGGCGCTCTCGGCCTGACTCCCTTCTCCCCAACCTCCAAAACAGGTTACCTTGTCCACGCTCTCCAGACCACGCTTTGGACTTTTTCACTTTTATTTAAGAGTCCACCCGGGGAAGGAGGAAAAAAAAAATCCAGAAGAGATCCGAATCAATTGGAAAGGAAAAAAAAAAAAATTCAAAAGGGTGTCCACAGCAGCGAAAAAAGGTGACTTATTAATTCTTTATTTCTTCTGGAGCAATTGAGCCAGAAAGCTAGCTCGCCTCCCTCCCGCCCGCCCCCCACCCCCCTCTCGAAATTAGTCTCATCAATTCAGCTCCAATTTTGGGTTCGAATACAGACGCGGGTCTGAACGTGACCAGACCTGGAGTGGCGGGTGTAGCCTGCCAGCAATTGAGACTCGGTGTGCTTATGGGGGAGTGGGGTGGGGGTGGGGTGGGGTGGGGGGTGGGATGGGGGCCGGGCCGACCCCCCCCCACCTCCTGTCTGCTTCTCAATCCAGGGGTCTGCTCCGGGGCTCCCCTGGGACCGCCACATCTGGTTACCGCTAGCGGGGTCAGTCCCCCCCTTTGCCTGGGGCCACCAGTTCTGGAGTTCAATTAAAAGAAATCAGGCTTAACCCTTTCCTCCCCGCGGCCGGCCGCCTGCCCTCTCACTCTTCCCTTCAGCTTTTCCACATGCTTTCCAGAGAGGAAAGAGGTTAAAGGGAAAGGAAGAATGAATTACATCCTTTCAAACCCCAAATTGTTTCCTTTTCAGCCCAGACTCTGCCGACCTTCAAACGACAACAGGGCTTTCAGGAGGGTGCGGGGAGACCGCTTCCCACCCGGACCTGGCCAGAAACCCGGCACCCCCAGCCACATTGCCCCTCTTTCAGGCAGAAGGGATTCCAACTTCACCACCGGGAGGCCCCCTTCCTGGTCCTGGGCAAACACTGAGGTTGTTAATGGCCACCCCACACCAGTGCTCCGCTCCCCCTTCCTTGCATGCTCCTCCTAGTGCTTGAGAAGGCACCTCTGCAGCAACAAACGTTGGTTAGGTTTCTCTTCCCAACTCCTATGAGGCCTGGCAAAGAGCGTATTATTATCTTCACTGCACTGGTCAGTACGGCCACCCCCACACCCTGAGCACCCCCAAACTCCTTTTAGCAGGCGCTGCCTCTCCCATTGCGAGTTGTTCAATGTGAAACTACATTAAAATGAGCACTTGCCGTCCTGTGTTAGCTGTGGGACTCAATAGCACTCTCTGTTTCTCCCTGGGAAACCAAAGCTATGACAGTTTCGTAACTTTGAAGATGGGGAGGGGGGAGAGGCTGGCATTGGCATGACTGTCACCCCTTCGTGACTCACTGACTGGCACTGGCGCCATGCCTTTTGCTATTTACCAGCCCCACCATGAGGAGCTCCTGTCCACTCACATGGCCCTCCACCCAGAAAGAAGGACCCACCCCCCACCCCAACTGGGAACCACAGCTCTCAGAGGGATTCAAGACTCCCTCCACCCCATCCTGACCGGCTGGTGGGCAAGTTTGCCCCACTTATGTAACTTTGGGTTTGACGCTCAACTCCTGCTGCTGCTTCTATTTTAAATCCCGAAGGGGGAAAAAGCCCTAACCAAACACAACAGTAAACAAGTCTGCCCTGTTTCATGTGGTTACCACCAGACATCTGGAAAGATGGTTTGATCCTGGCAGCTCACATTGTTTTCACGAGCAGCCAAAGAGAATATTTTGAATGTTTGCATTGAGACAAATTGATAGAGAGCCTGTGGTAAGGCCCGCTGCAAATGAAAACTGTCTTTGAGTTGGGGAGGTGGAACCGCTCCCCTTCTCTCTCCCTCCCCTTTCTCTCTCCCCTCTCCCCCTCTTCCTTCTCCCTTCTCCTAGCTTAGCTGGGGACTGGTTACCCCAGCCCACACACTGGCACACACCCTCTTTCCTGGCTCACCAGAGACTGTCCGCCAGCCTTTCCCAGACTGGGCAGGGCTGGGGACCAGGGAGCCGGTGCCTGCGGCCACCGGTGCTCCTTCCACCAGCCGGGACTGGCTGTCAAGTCAGGGAGCGCTGGCAGCCCGCGGGGGGCCGGGCCAGCATTTAAAACAAAAGTTACTAAGGGGGGTAGGAAGGGAACCCAATTGATGACCCATTTGTAGGGTCCCCTACGGACAGAGCACGTCCACGTCCAGACAGAAAGCGACTGTTTGGGAGACATTCGTCTGTCGAGCATCTTCGCTGGGACTTGGGTGGGACGACTGGCCTCGCACCGTCCGCACTTGACAGTATTTTCAAAGCCGCGGAAGTCCTGCTTCCCCCCGGGAGGGGAGCGGCTGGGTGAAACGTGTCTTGGCTCGCTCAATGTCAGCCCTTTTGACCCGGTCAAGACTTTCCAGGCGCGACTTCCTGGGCTGCTTTGGTCCCAGCCCAGGTTGGGGGTGGGAGAGCACGACGCTCGGAGCCCAGGCCGCGGGGTGCCTCCTCGACCCCGGGACTCCGACACTGGGAACCCCGAAAGATGCCTGGCCTGGCGGAGCGTCCCGGGCGGATCCTTCCATCCCTCCCCACCCCGCCCCCCCAACCCGGGTCCAGCGCAGGCAGTGCAGGCAGTGCAGAGAGGGGGGGGGGGAAGAGGGTAGGGGAGGAGGGGGCGCGGGGGGGGGGGGGGGCGAAGGAGGGACGGGCGAGCGAGCGCCAAAATCCCAGACTGCACAACTTCGGCTTCAAGTGTCTGGCCCCTCGCTCGAGGCCATAATTAATTTGAGATTTATTTTTATTGGAGAACTCGAGTCTCGTCTGACCTTAGCCAAACAAGGCTGCTCGAGCCGCCCCTGGATGCGCTTGAATGCCGGGGAATATTTCTGCAGGAAGGCTCTGCAGGCGCGCCTGCTTTGAATTTGTTTCTCAGACTTCATCTACTCACAGATTGAAGGAAGATTTAGAGCCTCTGCTCGCCCTGCCCGCTCCCCACGCTCGCTCCCGCCTCTGCGCAGAGCGGGTTCAGGGCGCTACGTGGGAGGCCGCGGCGGCGGGAGGCCGGGGGCCGCGGGCCCGGCTGGGGGAGGGTCCGTGCGCCCCGAGGGTCCCCAGACCACGCGGCGTCGACGGGGAGATCCCGAGGGAGCCCGGGGCAGACCAGAGAGCGCAGGCGGACGAGAGGTGGAGACCAGCCAGGTGCCGGGACTCTCACCCAGGGCGGCGGCGCCTGGACCCGCGGCCGGGGGTAGGGGTGGGGGCAGGCGGGGGAGGGAGAGTTTCAGCCTCTCCCCTCTCCGTCCGCCCGGCCTCCCGGCGCCCCAAACGGCATTTATTCCGAGTACAGACCTGCGTCCTTGAAGCGCCGCTGCAGGACCTGCCGGCCAGATGCTGCCCCTGGGCCGTGTCGCTGCGCACATTCTAGGGCCATAAGCCTCCTTTGGTCTGGTGTGTGGGGTGGAGGGGGGTCTCGTCCCCGGTTCAGCACGGGCTGAAGGCAGGCCAGGTGGTGAGGGAGCGAGGAGAGGTCTGGAAAGTGAAGGACCCCGCCGGGCAGGGTGGGGCGCGCGCGAGGCCTCCCGCCTTGCGCCTTGCGCTCCTCGCTCTGGGGGCCAGGATGGCTCCGCGGGGTGTCCCGCGTCCTCCACCCTATATCTGCCAGCGGACCGTCCAGGTCGGAAGGCTCACTGAGAAAACGGCTCCTGGGGTTTGAATTCCTGCTCTGCACGTCCCAGCTCTGTGGCCTCAAACGAGTTCCCTGACCTCTCTGTGCCTCAGTGTCCTCATCCGTACCTTGGGGTTGTAATGGGGACCTAACCCTCCCAGGGCTGTCGCAAACCTGAGCACGAATCTGCCATTATTAATAGTATCGTGGCTCCGCCCCTTACCAGCTGCTAACCTCTCAAGGCCTCAGTTTCTCATCTGCAAAATGGATCACCTCCTAGGGTGGTTAGTAATATTAAGTGAGTCAGCACAAATGCGATGCTCAGAACAGGGCCTGGCAGGGGCGAGGGCGACCTGAATTCAAGTCGCCACCACTATTCACCCTCTGCGCGTCCCGGTCTTGGAGTCACCCGGGTTCCCTCTGGCCCTTTCCCTTGCTCCTTCCAGCCTCGTCCCGCCCTCAGCGCCCTCCTGCGGGCACCTCCCCGAGGCCCCTGCGGGTTCTCAGAACCCAGGTCGCGGCCGCGTGCAGTGGGCACCCTTGGCGGCTTGGGCCGCTCGGCTGGCTGCAGGCCCCGGGCCTGGGCGCCTGGGCCCGCGGGGTGTTCGTCTGCAGCCTCCGAGCCGGGTTCCCGACGCGCCGCGGCAGGGGCTTGGCAGCCGGGGACTGTTTGCGCCCCTCTGGCAAATGGTCGATGTAGGGAGCCGGAGGAACAGACCCAAGATTGTCCCCGCTACGCAGACCTTTCGCCGCCATCAATGCACCCCTTTGTGCAACAATACAAACTTTGTGGCTGCTGAAAAATCCCTTTTTTCCCCCTTGAAAAGAGCTCCTGCGGCGAGCGGCTCCTTTGGCTGCGGGCAGCTCCTACACTGCTCGCTCCCCTCGCCCTCCTGCCCACTCCGTGCGCTCCGCTCTGCAGGGCCGGCCCGCTCTGCCCCCGACCCTCGGCCTGGGTGGGTCTCCCGGGCTCCCACGTGCCCCTCTGGGGCTCGGCATCCCCGAGGTTTGGGGTCCCCGGGTGGGTGCAGACCTGGGGGGGGGGTGGGCCGCGGGTGGGAGGGATACTGCAGCTCCCCGCGCGGGGCCACTTGCAGCCTCGGGGGCAGAGCTGGAAGCGAGAGCGCCCTTGGCCTCGGGTCCTGGGACTGGCGGGGGTGGGACGGGCCCCGGCCTAACCTCCCGGGAAAACTGGGCTCCACGAACCCCAGCGCGCCTTCGTCCCCCCGTCCTGGCCGCCGCCCGGCCGGCCGTCCATCCACTGATTGTCGCCGATACACTGATTCACTTATTGTTCCTTGACCCACTGCAGATGAAACCCTTCGTACTCGCCGGGGCTCCAGGACCCGGGCTCCCCAAAGTGGCTATAAAACTCCTTTAGACCTCGGGAGGGGTGGGGAGGGTGGGGGGGTGCCACCTTGTGTCAACAAATTTCCCTTTAGAGAAATGGTAGGAGGGCTGCACGCCAAAGCGGCGCTTCCGGAGGGTCGCACCCCACGGAGGCGGCCACGTGCGGGCACACGGTCCCCCCCACCCGGGGCTGCGGTCGCGGACGCAGGGGGAGCTCGGCGCGGGCACCGGGGGCGGGGTTTGGGGCGGGGCTTGGGGCGGGGCGGGGCCGGGCCCCGACCGGTAGGTTTGCAGCCGCTCGTTGCGCCCTTCCTCCTCCGCTGCAGAGGCTCGAGGCTCGGAGCCGCCGCGCTCCCGGGGCTACCCGGAAGGAGGGAGGTCGCGCCGGGTCCCTACCCCGGGCACCCCCAGCCCCGCCCCCTGGGGTTGCTTTTCATTTGAACGTGTAACCCAGATGTCCAGGCCCCGGCTTGTTTACATTCTTGGGAACTGTTGTGAGTGGAGAACACGTCCGATCCGTCGGCAGAGATCGCGCTCTGCGCTTGGGAGGGGCGGGTGGGGCCAGGGAAGGTGGGCCTGAGGACGCACGGGGCGTGGAAGCGGTGGGAGAAGCGCGGGGCCTGCGCACACCCGCGCACACCCGCGCACACCCGCGCACACCCGCGCACACCCGCGCACACCCGCGCACGGGCCCCCACCCTGAGACCCGCCGTGCGCCAGCGGCGCGAGCGCAGGGCCCCTGGGTCCCACTCTGGCGCGCGGTCCCGGGCCTGGCGTCTGGGCGCCCTGCCCACCTTTAGTCTCCCAAATGGTCCTCCTCAACTAAGGATGCCCGAGGGTCTGCGTGCCGCCCTCCTACGACCCATCGGGAGCGCCCCAGGCTCCGGACACGCCGGCGGACCCTCCACGTCCTTCCCCCCCACCCCGGGGAGGGACCGTAGGCCCCGATGGCAGAGGGGGCTGGGGGTCATTACCTGTTTAGAGGCGCTGTCATGTCTTACCTTGACGTAAGACGATGTGTCGGGGACTGTCTGAAACATCCTGGGTTGGTGAGAAGGTCGGGAAGGCCGTGAAACCAACCTGGGTAGGAGAAACCTCAGTGACCCGACGGTACCACCCTACACGGGTGAGCCGGTGGGGGGTCGAGGTGGGGGTTGGTGATGAAGGAGAAATTCAAAGGGAGAAGACTCGGGGAGTTGCGAGGCTGGGCTCCGCCTGGGTCTGCAAGGAGGATCCGAATGGTTTAGATGCTGGACACCCGCCCTGCGCCTCTGCCTCCAGACCGCAGGCTAGGAGATGGTGAAGGTTGAGAGCCAGCTCACGTCATTCGGTCTCCTTCCCACAGACCTGCAACCTTCCCCTCCCCACAGTGGGAGACACCCATTTCCCCCAGGCCGGGGTAGTTTCACACCTGCGGACACTGGGGTCCTCGCAGCCAGAAGAGAGAACGCTGCCCCTGCCGGCTGCCCAGACAGAGGTAGGTCTCCGCTGGGAGGCGGCCCCAGGCCCCAGGCCCCAGGGAACAGATACTTTGCAGAAGCTCAGCCTCTCAGGACACAGATCTGCCTGGCTCTCCTGCTACCCCTGGACCCCACCAGTGTCCAGCTGCCCCCCCTCTTCTCTGCTGGTGGACTGCCTGGGGAGGAAGACTGGCTGAAGGTTCTGGAGGTCTAGGGAGGCCCTTTCCCCCAGCCCCTGCTTCTTCAATAAAATAGTTTTATGGCAGAGACAAAGACAATGAATGACGCAGTCTCATTTCGAGTGGCAGAGGAGATGGTGTCTGAAGTCTGAATATTTGGGCTGGCGGGTGCAAAAACCACCCTAGGACGCCAGGTGCCTCTGCGTGAGCCTCTCCCTGCCCTGCCAAGTCTGGCGGCTGTCTCTCCCCTCTTCCCTTCCTTCTTTTTAAACCATCTTTAACGTGGCAGCGTGCAGCTTCTCCGGCAGCCAATGTGTTTCTGATAAAGCACTTATCTCCCCACTAACAAATTCCAGCTTTTTGGCTCCTGAAGCCACAACACACATCCACGAGTTCAGGGACCAGGTATGCTCCTTTGGGTTCCTAGATTCTCGTGCCCTGCCTCTATCCCCAGGTCCTTGCTGAGACTGTCCCCCATTTTCTTTTAAAGTTGGAGTGCACTTTGCCAGGAAAGTGAGAGAGAGAGGATAAAAGAAAAATAAAAAGGAGAGAAAAGAAAGCTCCAGGGGGAGAATGAGAGAAAGAAAGAGCCCAGAAAGCCTCCCATTTCCCGGCTGCAACTGGAACAGGCAGCCCGGCAGGGGAGAGAAAGGCGCCACCACCACCCTGCATTTCCCCAGAGGTCCCCCACGCTCGCTCCGCGCTCACCTTAGACACCCTTTCCTGCTCAGCCAGCAGGAGCTGGCTCCAGGATCTTGGAGCGCTGGGTGCTAATTCTCTGCGCCCGGAGACCCCGATCCGATCCGTGAAGCCGAATTAAACCTGCTGGCTGCCCAGAGTCCGAGTGTGCCTTTCTTTGCAGCGCGCATCCAGACAACCAGCCTCAGTCCTGCAGGAGCTGGGGGGCTGTAGAAAGCACTCCTTGGTCTGCGCGCCCTGCAGCTTTCCTCCGTGACGCCTCTCTTCATCCCACTCCCCCTTCCTCTCTCTTTTCCCGTCTTTTAATTTGATTTCCGTTTTCTTATCAATATTTCAACTGCCGTCTGATGAATTGTTCTAATAGACAGCCACCCATCTGCCCCTAGCTGCTTTTCCAGAAACATCACGGTGTTGCTGGGAAATGTCAAGGGACCCAGGGAACCACACACATATCGCAAATGGGAAGCCAAGAGGAGACACTGAGACCCAGGCCTTCTTTTATTTGATGAGGTTTACATGATTGCCATGCAAATAATTATTTCTCAGACTTAAACACTGTGACGGAAGTCCTCTTTGATTTTGCAGGTCCTTAGGTTCATCTTACTTAAAGGTGACTTTTCCCCTTATTTGGACTTTCCTTGGCATACATCCTTTTTGGACCCATGTTTTCTAGGCAGCATCTCTAAGAGCAAGGGGATTTGCAAAGGTCAGAGAAGCGGCCCTGTCATGGAATTTCAATTTTAAAACACATTTAACAACACCCTCATTCAGAGTCCTTTCTGGGTCCTCGAGTTTGTGTTTTGTTTTGTTTTGTTTTAAATTTTGGAATCCTGGCTCATTTCTTCAATGCAAGACCTAGTCTCGAATGGGGCTCAGATTTCTGCGAACGTGCCCACATTTGCTGTTTTAGTTGCCCAATCCTAGGGCTGTTCTGCACATAACAGCAGGGCCTTGCCTTGCCTTGCGGATGAGCTGCCTGCGTGCTTTCTCCCTGGCTGGCGGGTGGTTTTCACACTCTTGACTTCCTTGCTCCCAAGTCTCCCGTAAAGGGGGCTGCGCACCAGGCCCCTGCCCAGAGCCCTCAGGTGTGTTGGGTTGGGTTGGGGGGGAAGTGAGGGTGACAGGTAAGGGTAGAGAATGTGTCAGTTCATCAGAACAAAACCACAGCCATGTTACCTCTGAGAATTCATTGCCTCAATTTCTTTTTTTTTTTTTTTTAAGATTTTATTTATTTATTATTCATGGGAGAGAGAGAGAGAGAGAGAGAGAGAGAGGCAGAGACACAGGCAGAGGGAGAAGCAGGCTCCCTGTGGGGGCCTGACGTGGGACTTGATCCCTTGTCTCCAGGATCACGCCCTGGGCCAAAGACAAGCGCTAAACCGCTGAGCCACCCGGGGATCCCCATTGCCTCAGTTTCTCAAGCTTTCCCTTCCTGGTTCTTCCTTCTTGGGTACCCAGACCCCTGACTGCTTTGGTTCTGGACACTTAGAAAATTAATGTGGTACCTGTTCCCTCTTCTCCGTCTCCCCTACTCCCCACCCCTCAACCGGCTCTGGAAATTTCTGAGCAAAAGCAATTGCTAGGATTCCATTTCTGGGGAAAGCACACTTATCACCCAGATCTCCCCACGTGGGGGGTATGAAGACTGGCAGCGGGGTTATTCATTATTTCCTTCTCAACAATATCCCGATTTTTCTCTCTGTCCCTCCCCCAAAGCTCAACATATTGAAACATTTTGCTGCTTAATAAGAGCAGCCGGGAGAGCTCGGAGGTGAAAGGCCAGCCTGGGACCGTGACTGGGGCTGCCTGGGCTCGGGGCTGCCGGCCAGGCGCCCCCGCCCAGCGCATTCCTGACCACTGCTTAGGAAAACAAGGCAGCTTGGGGAGGGCTGGGGTCTGAAGTACAGGAGCCAGTGCCCCCTTGGTTTTGTTCCTGGGATTCGGGGAGAGATCGCCTTCCCTCCCAAAGGGAACACACGCTATTCCAAACAACCACAAATAAAACAGACGGTGCCCCTCTGTCGGGCAATACATCCTACCCCCATGTCATGCTTTTCAAAAGAGAGGTTATGGGACACCTGGGTGGCTCAGTATTTGAGCGTCTGCCTTTGGCTCAGGATGTGATCCCGGGGTCCTGGGATCGAGTCCTGCATCAGGCTCCCTGCAGGGAGCCTACTTCTCCCTCTGCCTCTCTCATGAATAAATAAATAAAATCTTAAAAAAAAGAGGGGTTCTTTCCAGGATAGAGATTTGAAATTGTTTTCTTTTCATCCCCCCTGTCTCTTTTCTCTTCTTGAAGGGGACTTCTAGGAGATCGCTTGAGTACCTGCTTCTGATTTCAAACCCTTTCTTCTGTTTCAGAGTTATCACATCCTTATTTGCAGACCTATCTACCCAGGATTTGCCTCCCTTCATTAGACTGTCAGCTCCCTGAAGGCAGGTGTTGAGGTTGTTTTGCCCGCTGCTGGACACCCAGTGTCCACACTGAGATCGATACATAGCGGTGTGCGATAATTATTTAACTCCGCCTCTTCTTTCTGAACAATGAAGAAGGAGGGGACTATGATACTAAACCAAGCCATCATGTTGTTACTAAGGGAAAACTGACAGGAACATTTCGTCTGCAGGTACTAATTCATTTTCTGCTTTGCAGGGTTGGAGGAAATCAGTGCTCACCTATAGGTTTCCTTTTTACATAAATAGTTTAACTGGGGATCAAGAGATCATCCCCTTCCCCAAGCACCGTGGGTGTGGTCGGCTGATGGAGGGGTCCTCTGCTAGTTCCGTACCAAACTCTTCAGTGTCTGTGCACACATATGCATGTATGCCTCCTTATTTCCTCCTCTTCCTGTAATTTTAAGACCAGAAGGGGTATTCGCGCCGAGGATCATGCACATAATAAAATCTTGGTGGTCCTGGAAAAAACAGAGGAGCTGAGAATGCAGTGAGGCCTGATCTGGACTCCCTTTCAGCTAGGGTCTCAGGGCTGGACGTGTTTGTGTGCACACGAGGGCACTGGGAGGCTTGTGGATGACCACCTGGGGAGTGCCTGCAGCCCTAACCACCCTGTCTGGGAGCAGGGGTGGGATGGGATTAGGACCCAGGCTCTCTCATCCTCTAGAAGGATATTAGCCAACTCCCTTTGTCACCTGGAGCCTTCAATTTGCCAGGAGAAAATTGCTGAAATTGGTAACAGCTGCCATAAGGAGGAGCCTAAGAGAGGAGAGAATGAAGGGGATGGGGCAGGAAGACTCATTAAAGCCAGCTTATCCTTCCAAAGGAGAAGGGGAGGGGGCTTTCTTACTCTAGGGTATTGCTCCCTCGCCAGCCTGTACCAGGCTGCTTCCTCTGGGCCATAGATTTGCAATCCAGGGCCTGGTCATTAACACATGACTCAGGTGATGAGTTGAGGAGAGCTGGAGATTGGAATCCAAGCAAGCTCCCAGTGCGGGAGACCGGGGTCCTTATCTGAATGGTGCCACCATGGGTTCTATGATCTCAAGCAAGACCATTAGGGCCCAGCTTCCTTATCCGGCTAATGAGAGAGCTACAGTTAGATCATCCTGAGATGCCTTCTGACAAGCGTATGGCATAATTCTGTGAGAGTATGGAACCTGGGAAAGTATGTGGATCAATGGCAAATTAATGTTCTAGAGTTAGGAACTTGGGGTTCCGGTTTTAGTTCTGCTCCTGGTGAGTAGTGTTATGAGCTGAACTGTGTCCCCCTGATGCTAAAGCCCTACCCACCAGTAATTCAGAACGATAATGCATCCTGTGAAGAGGCCTTTAAAGAGGTAAATAAGGTGAAATGGTGGTGGTGGGGGGGGCTTAATCCAGTAGGACTGGTGTCCTTTTAAGAACAGGAGATTAGCATACAGGAGTGTGGGTGCCCAGAAGACAGACCACGTGTGGGCACAGTGAGGCTACCAACTGTAAGCCAAAGAGAGAGGCCTCGGGAGCGAGCACACCTGCTGGGACCTCGATCTTGGATT